>NC_143456.1:7005000-7318500 GCF_987193195.1 Phasianus colchicus
AGGCGTTACTCATAAGGAAAACATTGCACGTAACACAGCTTCCCAAGAGGTTTGGCTTTGTTTCAGAGCCACCAGGGTTCAGCATGGAGCACAGGACTGTTTACTAATCACGATGCCATTAACACAGCACAAGGCAGAGGCTGCACATCACAGACCCATGGGGCACCTCGGATCAGCCTGCCACCCCTTTGCCAGAAGGAAGGATCCATTCCATCCACTTCTGAAACACCGGTCTGCAACCCCTCACCACGGCCTCTAACCAACAGAGGGAGGCACTGCATCCTCAGGCAATCTATTCCAACTCTTCTTCATTAATTTAGAGATCCTCTAATTAGTGAAACTGATTGCAAAGGTATAGCTTTGTTATTGGATGACTTGCTAGTAGAAAAAGCAAGTTGAAAGCAGCGTTAGTTTGTACCCAAGATAAAAACTTTTGGCAGAAGCTCAGGATAACATGAACTGAATTTTGCTAGAAAGGACATCAAATGGTAACACCACACTACTGCAGGTATATTCTGTGATCTCCAGAACTGCTTTGTTGTTTTTGAAGGAATATTGCAGGATCCAACCTTTTAAACAGCATCATTCAATGGGAGTAACAACCAACCCCACTCTGTTCCATACTCAGTTGCTTCCCATCCAGCCAGCATTCCTGCACACTACCAGAAATGCAGACTGCAAGTTTTATCAGCTTGGGTGACCCCTAGACAAGCCCTAACATGGATTTAGTTTAGCAGCAACATGCAGGCATGCTTGAGCTTGGTATTTTTAATATATATGTACACATACACACATTTGTATAACTTGTGTAAGATGTATATACTTCATAATAGCTTTCTACCTGTGTAGTTCAAACAAAAGCAAAGTCAAACCAAGATGCAGAGTACCACAGCCATAACAAACATTTATCTACCAGCTCAGGAGCTGGCAGTGTGTCCCATTACCTTGCTTACCCTCTTATTTGCTCATGGCTAAACTCAACACACAACAGGACAATTGTCAGGTTACATAAAGACAGTCCACCATTCCATGCATTTCAATCGAAGGATTAGAACTGTGCTCATCACCAAACTATTTGAGAGCCCATGGCACATGATGCAGTGTTTATTTGTTCAGTGAGAAAAGCAACTGTGTCTACTTCAGACAACATAAAGCAGCATGTTTCCTGTCCTCATACCAGCCCACTCACATTTGTTTGTAATTTCTCCAATTCAGCAGGGCTCAAAAAAGAAACCAGAGCTGTACCAGTCACTTAAGAAACTGTTTATTCAAAAGCTTCATAGCACCATCTTGTTTTTGAAAACATCCAAATAAAATGCAGCAATTAATTTTTTTTTCCTGTTCAGCATGACACTAACTCCATCCATGAACATTTATGGTTGTTCTTGCTAATGTAACTGAAAAATAGCGCTCCTGTGCACACAGACATGATGGGCCTTGATATGTGTTATCCAATCCTAGCTCAGTAACTGAAGAATAAAAACAAGTGAAACTGGAAACCTCAGGTTATTTTTCCCCAGTGCTGCTGGAAGATAAGTTTTCTAAGGGTAAATAAGGTAAACCTTCTCTAAGCTTCTGCAGTTTCAGCAATACGTACCCTTGAAAACTTCCTCCTTTAAGAGAATTAAAAATGAAAGTGTATAAAATACCTTGGGCATTCTTTTGTGGTATAAGATAGACCACAAATGGTTAATCTATAAGTATCTTGACATGTTTGTTCCAACACCAAGCTGTTAACACTAAAAAATAGCCTTTTACCATCATCTTTTCTAGGGAAAACTCTGGTCAAAATGGTTCTACTTTATTATTATGCTGATTGTTTCTTAATTTAAAATTGATAAAACCAAACCACCACTGACAGCACTTGTAATATATTTCATTGCAAATTTTTTTTTTTCCTTTTCCTTTTCTAATTTTGCAGAGCATCCTGTCTGAGAGCTTTAATTCAGCCAAGTCAGTAAAGCGCTATTTCCCAAAGATCCTTAACTTACTTTTCAAGAATGTGGACCATGCTGAGTGCTTGGTCACATTATCATTTGGCTATGGCTTCCAACCACTGGGTTCTCTATTGCATCTAATCTGGTTGACCATTAAGAGGCAAATATTCTGTAGTTCACTTGGCTAAGGCCCCCATGGGGTCCCATGCTGGCAAAACAATGGGTTCTTGCTCCATCACTGCCAAGACATCTTCTGGCACGTACTTCTTGTCCACCACAACTTCATACACATACTCAGAGAACCAGTCATCCGTCATGATCAGGTAACCTGGTGATGAAAACAGCTCATTACAACAGAGAATCATCATCAACACAGTGAAACAGTCACACGAGTTTCACATATGAACAACCCCTTACAGACAGGTCACACTTCTGTATCTCTCAGGACAAAGTGAACAAAATTAACGTTTAGGCTGAGCAGATGTATTTCATGTGCACTAAAAGACTCAACAAGAAACCTGCTAGGAAAAACAAGGCCCAGAAGAACTTGTTTTAATACATATGTTAAAATAAGCATTGGGAATGCCTGAGTGAATTGGGAATGCCTCAAAAACTTACACTGAGAGTAAGGTTATCTGGTTCTCTGTCTTTAGAAGTCTTCAAGATGTTGGTAGAAGGGATGTTTGCCCAGATGAATAACCAAATCATCTCTTGCTTAGGCCAAAATTTGCTGGTTTATGTGCAGTAAGAGAAGGAGGCTGCCTTCCCCAAATACAAAGGCAGCTAAATCAGTTTTGCTGAATCAAATCTCGATTTTCTTCCTTAACATAATTCTTATTGAGAATTTCAGTAAACAACCTTTGAAGTGAGGGGGGAAAGGTCAAATTTAGAATACCGCAGGCTTTAGCAGAAAGCTATCACTGGAAAAACTATTCAAAGTGAACTGAAAATAGAGTGGCAGTGAGAAAGAAAGCATTTAGAAGACAGATGAGAAGGCTTTATGTAATAAAGTTTCTCACATCCTTATATACAGTATCATCACACAATCAAATGAAACAAGAAAACGTCCAAAGAATATGGACAATAAATGCATCTATCTACACCATCTTGTTTCTAAAGCAAGAGATCAGATAATTCCCATAAATTAAAAACCCTATCAATTGTAATCCGAGCTAGAAGCCATTTTGGAAACACTGCCAAAAGGAGCTGCTTTGATTATTCTCTCTTCAGGATATGAGTTCTTGGGACACACAAAAACCTCTCACTCCCAAGAGCCAACAAGTAATTGCACCCTGAGAGGATAATGAACTCTGTTCTGACATCCTGCATCTCAAAGCTTGACAGCGCTGATTAGGATCGCAGCGTCTGAACAAGGAGGAAACGTCAAACAGAACTTCAGAACATGCAAATAAGTAAGGGCACTCTGTGAGCAGGGCTGTGCTCAGTGTCACAATGAAAGCCATTATCAATTTCTTCATTAAAAGGAGATGTGTACTTTGCAGGCAGCATCGTCTTGCTGCAACAGAACAGGACACTGACTACAGGAGGAAGCTCTGCTTTGTATGAAGTTGGTCCCAATTTCTTTAACTTAATTCTCCAATGGAAACCATTAAATTGCTTCACTGCAGAAGCAACAAGCTGCTAGATAAGGGAGAGGTCAGCTGAGGATGAATGGTCTGAGACTTCTTGCATAACCCAGTGTTTGGGCATCTGAAAAGAAAGCCCTTGCAAAGTTCCTGAAGAACTTTGTCTTCCCTGCAGGAGAGTTAAGGTACGAGATCACAGAGCCTGCCTTAATGAACTCATGAGATTATAGATGCATACAAACAAATCTGCAAAATGTCTCCCTGCGGAAGTATGCAGTCAGTACAAGAGATGAAGTCAAAAGGAAGATGACTTTTGGCTGGAGAGGTACCACAGGAAAGCACTTTTTTGTGCCAAAACAAACAAATGGACCCCTATCAAGTGGATGTGATAATGTGATTTAGTGTTTCCCTTTGAAGACCTCCTCCTTGCTTTGAGAGGAAGATACCCGATGGGATAAGCAGGGTTCAAAGTTTGGTAACACTGTATTATATCTTCAGAACAAAAGAATAAGAATAATTAAACTTGCCTGTCTCACTGACACAGCGCCAACAAAACACAGAAAGGAAATATTTTACTGGGAAGTTAATTTTTTTTTACCTCAAAAAAAAAAACAACAACCAATGTTTGTCAGCAGCTCTGTTCATTCCTTGAGGAAAAGTGGATTGGATTCCAAGAAACCCTTTTACAGCAGATAGGCATGTAATTAATAAGTATTTAGAAGAGGCACTGCTAGGCTGTTCCCAGGGGTTCCCTTTCTCCAGGACTGTCAGCACAAGAATCCAGCTCTGCACACTCTGCAGATGCTAAGCATACAACTAACTGCTTCCCAGATACCCAGAACACAAGTCACAGTTGCTCCAGCCCTGTGCCATGCAAGGAAAGGGAAAGCAGGGATCCTCTGGCACTTCAGATTGTACTTACAGCAAAGCACAGGGGACTCTGTATGAAAAACACTCATTCCCTACACCAAGTGTTTTTGTTTTCTGTTGTGAATTTAACAGCAAAGTCTAGTCTCTGGTGTTTTGTCATAGACTGTAATCTATCATCTTGTCCAATAGTGGAGCTAGGTCTTACTTGTATCCCCCACACCCAACTGGGCCTCAACTGGGATGTGCCAAGCTTAACATCATTCTTGGCCTTTTTGTTTCTAGTGTAGATTCTGGTTCTCTGTGCAGGATTTACCCAAGCACAGTTTCCCAGTAACTTGCAAGGCAGATAAGATAAAGTTCACTGGCAGAGTGACTCAGTGACATAGCAAGAGAAGCAGGACATGAACCTCCTACATCAGCTAATACTGGATGTAGAAGATGGAAAAAGCAGGGCAGGAAGAGGGGGAAAAAACCCTCTCAAGTTTCCTGTTTTGCTGTTTCAGAACAAGCTCTGCTCCAGCCATTTAGGCTGAGCTGGCTGACTGCAGAGCTCAGCAGAGCAAAGCAGGAAAGCTGTAACACTGTCAGACCTGCTCACACAGGGCCGGCAGAGATCAGAGCTACACCCAGACACAGCAGAGAAGCACCCCTCCAGCCATGCCCATGCTGAGCAGGGGAGCAACTAGAAGCAATTTCCAAGCCACTGCTCAGCTGTGACTCATGTTCTGCCCACAGTGCCTGTCCATGTGCCAGGCCAAGATGGCTACAGCCCTACAGAGCTTACCAATTCTTTCCAAATGAGCAGCAGGGCAGGCTGAAACAGCCATCAAAAGGAAGGCAAGTTGATGCAGAAATGTGGTGTCAGTTGAACCGCAGGTGGATTTTTTTGGTTGCTGGTGCTTGTCATAGCAGGGAGGAACAGTGCAAGGATGCCATAGGTCACGTTTTCAGCATGGCTTTAGAAATACAATTAGTCAAGCTGGTACAAACCGCTTTCCTTTTTTCCTTTAACTGGAATAATACCAGGCAATTTTCTTGTGATCAAGGGCTGCCCATACACTACTTAGAAACTATAACAAACTAGTCAGCCTCTCCCCTATTCACTTCCTATTTCCAAACATGAGGTTGAGGCTTTGTGCTCCTGTAACTATAAATTGCTTTACCTTTATTACCACGATCTTCACCCCAGGAATTTTCCACTCGCCACTTTTCAAAGCAGTCTTCTTGCCCATCCTGCAACAAAACAAGGAGATGGTGACTCAGCAGCCAAGGGCTATGAGAGTTCACAGCAGCCAACCTTTCCACATCTAAATCCAGCATCAGCAAACCAGAGCTCCACTACCAAAAGCCTACAGCCACCAGTGAGTTTCAGACCATGATTTATTGCTAATGATTGGAAAAGAACCTGAAATATTTGTATTTCAGATTTGTTTATTTATAAGTATGAGGAAATGTAGTCCAGGGCACAAAATGTATAAATATTTTAAAGAGATGTTAAGTTACATTGAGCCAAATTCCAATTGGAAGAATCTAAGCAGCCTTCTCCTACCACCATTTAGGCACTTGAGGCCTTCTGAAATACAAAATGCATCACTTGCCTGAAGGAGGAATCAGAGAAGGCACAAGGCCAATGAAGTACCTGCAGCTTGCTTTAGAACAGTATTATTAGGAGCAAACTCAAGCACACAGATCTAGCTGTTGGACAAAATGGTACAGAAATGTTTGTTGTTGTTTTTAACCAAAAAGGGTATTTAATCTGCACCAATTTTTAACCTTGTAAAATTGTAATGCTATTTTTTAAATCTTCAATCCAAGCCTTCTACTGAATAGTAAATCCACAGCAGCATTATATTTTAACTATTTATCAAAGCTCCTTTAGATTAAGCTCAGGTTTAATATTAGAAAACGTGTTCAAAGTGGAAATGAAGTAAAAGTAGATTATTCTTCAAACAAAGGACAGTAATTTCATTTAAATGATCATTTCACAATAGGTACCATCCACAGTGATCTTAAACATATCTTTTTAAGGAAATTAGGTCATATTTTACACAGCTATACATTTAGGCATGTGAAATTACAAACTTGGAAATACAGACCATAAACTATAACCTCCAATGAAAGTGCAGCAAGTAACTGGAGACATAGAAGCTTGAGTCATGAGTAGATAAATAGGTTTTGAACACTACTAATGTATCATAGTGAAATATTTTTGAAGGTGCATTCATGCACAATAAATGTTAGGAACTCAGAATGCAGAACACAAAGATTTGTACTGAACTGAAAAAAGCTGCTGAAAAATTCCTATGACTCAGCAGACTGTTGAGTCCTCAGACTGCAGAGCTCAAGCAAACAGATCCATGCACGCTGTTACTTCTCAAGCCAAGGTCATGTTGGACAGGAAAAGACCACTTCAAAGCAATTTTAATAATGACAACTTCTGGAAATAATGGCAAGCATCAAAGCTACAGATAACTCTACACTGTAAATACTCACTTTTTTTTCCACTTCATATGTTCTGTGTCTGCTCCTGGCAATACTTAGCTATGGATTCATCTCAACATGCTTCTGCCATAGAGGTATTTGTGACACTGTATTCCCCCTCCACTTACAAGTAGGCCAGAGAGGTCACACGTCAATGAATGGCAGAAGGTTAAAACTGCTGCAAAGTGCCTCCTACAACCTCCAGGCTGCTCCAGCATTTTACCCTTGTAAAAGGTGCATTAGACTAACCCATGCAATGGGATAGGGTGGAAAATGCTTGCTGTCCTACTTGATTTCCTACTCAAAGTACCTCAGAATCTGTATTTAAAACCAGCTAAAGATGGTTGGTATCTCAGAAATTGAAGCAAACTTTTCCCTCTTCTCTAATTGGAGTTTGTGGACAGAAGAAATCCTTAACTCATCTAAAATTCTTCCATTCTGAAGATTTATAATTGTGAACACAAGGCAAATAAGGAAACAGACAACCTAGGCTTTGCAATGCAGGGTGTTGCCACACATGCAGAGCTCTAGCAGAACAGCTTAAACACTGAGCCCAGAACACAAACAATCTGCTCAAATATTCAAATACATCTGTGCAAACATCAGAGTTTCAGGAGGAAGATTCTACCTTCTCCGAGACAGCAGTCAGGACCATGGCATGGGTCATCATGGAGTCTCCAAAGATCAACCGTTCTGCCTTGTTCATGTTCTTGACAGAGACACCAAACACCAGCTCATGGTTAAATCTATTAGAAAGCCACATACACTGTATTAAAAAGAATGCATGGAGGATTCTCACTAACAAAACACAGAACCAGCAGACAGGCCAACAAAAGTTCTAATCATACTGTCAGAATAAATGCAAAAGACCAATGCCTTTAGGAGTTTTTCTCACCAGATACTAGGCAATTCAAATGGGTAAAAATATCCAAATCCTTTAAAGATGTGCTACAAAAAAGAAATTTTAGCTAAATGTAGGGAAAAGCATGTTCCTGTTGCTTGAGTTACTTAAATACACTTTTTTTTTAGGTATACTTAAAAATATGTACAAATCAGGTTTTTTAAGCAGACAAGGCATTGTTTATGTCCTAGCCAAGTATCCACAATGACATTCTGTTTTGCTTTTCTACTTACATATTCAAGTCATTGATTCCCAGCTTGCCATAGAAGTGCTTTGCAACATCACAGCCAAACCACACAGCCTACAAATAGAAGGAAGAGTCACATCTAGGCCACATTCCAGTGAGTTTTACACTGCAAGAGCTGCACCATGTCATTCACAAAAAAAAACCCAAACCTCTCCGTCCTTAATAGATGTTGCAGCCAATTTTTTCAAGACATCAATAGGCTGGTTGTTGTAGAGAGTCTTCCTCCCTCCTGCCATGTTGCCCAGGTACTCCACTGTGTACAGCTGGCAGTATGGGTTCTGAGGTCGAGGATCATTCACTAGACAAACCTGCCAAGAAACAAGATGTAATAAACTAAGATGCAACTCGTTTGCAATCTTTGCAAAGTGAATCCAGGCAGATTTCAGTTGCTTTTGTCCAATCTAGCAGTCTGCCCCACCAGCTGAGCAGCAGCTTTGCTGAAATGCCAGTTTCTTTTTATTTTATTTTTACAGAGTTCACCTCCAGTTGTGGCACAGAAGCTGTAAATGTTACTCCTATTTTCTAACAGCTGTCTTAGAGCTTTTTATGATTGATTCAATCACTTCATATTTTGCACTGAAGTGCAATATTCACAGCTAACTGAAGAGCACATCAACAAGAGAATGGGAAATAAACACTGGGCAGTCTGAATTTGAGGGAGCTGCAACTGTCCTGAATGGTGTCATTACAGGTGCAGACAGCACGCTCACAACAGGGGAAATAAGTTGCAGGCAGTTTAGCTGTGAAAAGGTCTTTGCAAACCGTGGCCATTCTACATCACCAACCTTGTCCTCCATGTTGAAGTAAGGCTTCACGTGCTCATTGTAGAACTGCACTGGTGTCAGAGGACCAAATTTGTGATAATTCTTCTCCTTATCCCGGAACTCCCAGCAGAAGGTCTCTGGGGGGTTGCCCAGGCAGGTACTCACTATTCTGAATACCTGCAGGGAGAGACAAACATCTGTGAACATGCAGAAACATGTAGGTCTGCCCCTCCTACCACAGCAATGCCACTGAGGGATTTTTCCATGTGAAAACCAATTGGAAAAATGGAATCTTAGCTTTCACCTCAAAAGCACATCAGTAAGTGCACACACATCATTATTTGCATCCAGTTTTGCAGGCTAGATGTTGCAATAGTTCAAGAATCTGAATCAATCTACAGGGAACCAATAAATGGAACGTAAACTCCAGGTTATCCTAGGAATGAAGCAGACAAATCAAAAGTCAGCACACTGCCCAGTCTCATTCTAGTAAGTAATTCTGAAGCTTCTCTGTCAAGAAATCTTTCCAGTGCAGGAGAGATTTGTTTCTAGAAAAAGCTTAAACACTCTGCAGTACTCGTTGTCAAGTGATTTGCCACATGCAGAGAGAAACCAGATTTTCCAACACCACAAAAGCAATTTATCCCAGCGTTTCCAATACTAATCTCTTTCTCCCCTGGATTTCTTTTGTCATTTGGATTTCAGCAATGGGCTTTTGTCTCTTTCCAAAATCCTAGAATAATTCTCTCATCTGTTTTAATACATTTAACAATGCCTCCATTTAGGGTTAAGCTGACAGGTTATGCAATTTAACTGGAGATCCCCATCCCCTGGCTGCAGCTGACAGCTTTCTGTTGCCTTTTTTCACCACAAGACGGTGGAGATTTCAAGTTGTCAGCCTTCCTTTAAATCAGGCTATGAAACAGTACTTTCTCACAGGGCTTGTAAGACTTGCTGACTTGTAGGCAGCAACCAGATGGCTGTCTCTGAGTATATTTAGCAGGACTTACCACAGATAACATGGGGACATTCAATCATATTTAAACAGGCTTAAATGTTTTATCGCAGCTGAAACTAGTTCCCTTCACCTCTGTTCATCCATGTCATCAGCACAAGTCTTCTCCTTGCAAAGAACCAACAGTGTTTAAAATAAGAGTAGGGGCATCAAATCCAAACTGCACTTTCTGCACTAGGATCCAATGGCTGTGGTTTGTGCCAGCTTCCCCAGGCTGTCTGTCTTCACATTCCACCCTCACCAGCTTTCACAGGACAGGAGACAAAGCCTTTCCCAGAGCTACTTCTTTCTGGAGCCAGCTGATTGGACTTTTTTTCTTTTTATTTTAAACTGCATTAAATGTATGCTGACTACATGCCTGTATACTGCAAGTTGTTTTTCATGTGAAACTACATGCAATCTCAGTTTTTAACAGGTTTTGTGTTCCTTTTTAGTTCTGTGTTCTGAAGATGCATACAGAAAAAAAATGTCCAAAGAGAACCAGAGGGCTTTGTACATTTGAAGCACTTTGTGTTGAGGGCAAAGCATGTGCAAATTTCAGGCTAAGCAGCATCTGCTATTTGGCTGTGTACAAGATGCAAATAAGGGTGCTCTAGCTCCAAGCACTTCAAGGAAAACAAGTGAATAGATTAATTACAGGTTGAAATAAGGGTGTGGGCTTATGTTTTTACTGGAGGAACTCATTTATATCTCAATAAATATGTTAAGGAGCAAATGTTAATCCCTAAACAACTATAAATATTTATTTTTGCACACGCTGCACAAAAGGTAGAGTTTGCTGTGGATACACCCACATTACCTCAGTTAACCCCAAGTGGTGAAGATGAGGTCACGAAAACAAATCAAGTGAAATTCCTAAAAGGAGAGCAAAAAGCAAGAGAGCTCGAGCCAGAGGAAGGAAAGTGATGGAGACACAAGTCTCAAATGAACATTGGCAGCTATGCCTGGGAACAACCTCCCTCAGTTGTTTTTTTTCCACCACACCCTCTACAGGACAACCCTCAATATCTCATGGACTTCCTCTACCAATGCCCACAGGAGACTTATTTAAATTGAAAGGTGACTGGTATGACTGTGGCAACAAGGAGAACCGAGATAAGGCAGGGATGTATTGAACCGTGCTAAAAAAAAACAACCACCAAACAAATAACAGAGTGAGCAAGGAAAGGACGCTGCAGATAACGAAGAGTCTGCAGAGGCAAACTGCAAAGGAAGAAAAAGTCAATCACATGCACAGAGCTGATGTCAACTTCTGGCCTGCTGTGCTCTAGTTTGATAAGGAGAATGTTTATACAGTTCTGGAGTGAATATTTAATCCCGTGTTCCAGTACAACTGCCCTGTTTCATCTCGTGCTGCCTTCCAGAAGTGAGCTAAGATTTGATATGCAAATGAAGCCTCACAGATCAAAGACAAGTTCTGTTTTACCACATATAAAAACACACAGCCAGCTTCATGCATGTAAACATGGAACCAGTTGTCTCACACTTCTCAAGTGTTCTTAAAATACACACCAGTGCACTTGCACATTCCAGCTACAATTTTACTAAAGTAAATCCACTTGAGTTGTGAAATACTACTGCTACTGCCAGAGGAAGTATTGTGTTAACTACAGATAAACAAACATAACCTTATTACAAAACAAATTATCATCAGTTAATGAGCCTCTGCCAGTTCCAAGATCCCTTATCACAGGGCAAGAGGCCCTCAGCAAATGAAGAGACATTCTACAGAGAACTGTACATCATTGCCCTGGAAGATGAACAGGGCAGCCCTGGGAAGCTCCATCACTTGCTGTACAGTTCTTGAGACATCTAAGGATATTGAAACCACTGCAGTATGTTTGAGAAACAAATGGAGACTTCATTATTTTTAACACATGCACTTGGTCAAATACATCAACACTCTGAACACTCACAATTAATTTGAGCTATTTAAAAATCAAGTAGAAGAAGTAGAAGGACTGAAGAATAAGAAAAATAACACATGTCACTGTCACACTCAATGTGAGCAGATGTAGAGCTAGGGTGCTCACAGGTGACACACAAACATCAGCACTACAGACTCTTGTCAATTTATTTAAGTTAATTAACACAGCCAAAAGCAGAAGTTGTGGTTCCTCCCTCTGCTGCCCTCCAGCAACAGATCACAGCTGGGTTCTGCTCTGTTTAGCTCACATCTTTACCACAATGCAGAGAAGTGCCTGTTGTTGTTCTTTCCTGCTCTCTTGTGGGGGATTTCTGCAACAACATGTCTCTGCTGTAGAATTCTCAATTCAGAACTGTCAGAACACAATTTTCAACTTGCCTCTTTACTACTATTTATAAAAGCCTGGTAGGGCATTGTTTTGATGACCATTAATATATAAAATGCAGAGTTTTTTTCATTGTGTGACATTTGATTTTTCAGAGAAATGGATACATCTTCCTGAACTAAATTCTAATCCACTATACATAAATAGTATTTGTCCGGAAATATAAAAAACAGAATAAGTAGCAAGCAAATAGACAAGAGATAAATACGTTCAAGTGTTCTGCCATACAAAACACCCCTAGTTGGGCAAATATAGGTACTTGTTTTGCTTTATCCTGATATCTACATATCAATTCGATCAAGAAACCTTCTTCTGCTCTGGTTTCCCATTCACCACACTGTGTTTACCTCTTCTATCATGGTGTCCATTGCAGCACAAAGTTCTTCCTTATTTGTTCCAGTTGCCACCATGTTTCTCAGCCGCAAACAGTACTCTCTCATCTGTTTAAGGAGAAGGTCATTTTATTTTAAGGTTACGAAAGTTGCTGCCAAATGAGTCTTCAGGACTTCCAACTAACCAGGTTGTAACAAGCACCCATTTTACCCTTCAGAACATTTTCAAAATTAAAAGAAATCCACTTCAGAATGTCTCGTTAGATATTGATTCTTTAAAATCAAGATTCTCATTTACATATAAGAGAGCAGCACAAAAAAAATCTACAAGCACATGCAATTCAATGACTATTTTCCAACCATTTTGAAGCTTACAGCTATCAGCTTTTCTTAAGGCTTGGCTCCCCTTGGTTCTGTAACATACCTAGTGCTGCAACATTCAAACTCATTGCCACCTCTGACTCACAGAGCAGACTGCCTCTGTACTGTAAAATTAATTCTGCAATTCTAATGCATAATTAATCTCTTGGCTGATAAAAATAATGGAGCACTTCCCCCCTGCATACAGTATTGCAGTAAGAGCAGCACATGCCTCCATTACTGTCATCATCCATAAGGCTGAGAAGCAGTGACAGGAGCTCCCTCAAGACCAGCTGGTTTGCAGTGTTGAAGAAAAGAACAACATTAGCACCACCATTATGTCTAGGCTCACTGCAGCAGATTTTGCATTTTTTATGTATTTCCAAAGGCACTTTTCTCTTAGCATATTCCTTATGAACTGGAATAATCAAAGCCCATTATAAAAATGCAGTTGAAGCTTTTTCATCTAGAATCATAGTTACCTAGCCACCTACACTAACATCCTCCCAGATGAATTCACTTCTGTAGTTTAGGATTCAAGCTACAACCACAAATCAAGCATAAGCTTTTCAGAAATTTAAGAATTAGGAACAATTGCTACTGAAGTTGTGATGTATTCAAGCTACTGAAGCCTGACAAATGGTCATTTTCTTCCATAAGCACATTTTCCTGCTTCATATTTCAAGATTAATTGCGCTGCTTTGCTATGAGTTCAGGCTGCCTTTTGAATAAAATAAGTTCAGTTTCTGAGATGCACTTAATACTTCAGCCAATAAAAAGAAATGAAAGAATATCTGAAGCAGGGTCATTCCCACCCTTCTTTAATTGTAACATATAAACCACTTTTACCTTATGATTCAAGATCTCATTCATCCTTCTAGTAGCCTCTGTGGTATGAGATTCAGGAAAGTACTTCTTGGGAACAACACCATACTTTTCTAAAAGAAATTAAGTTGAGGGTTAGCAATCATTGCTGGAATGGGATCTCTGAGTGGCTCAATTCATTCCATTCAACACTCAGCTCTTCCAGACCAGCTAGTGCTTTTAAGAAGCTCTTTCTCACTAGAAAAAAAGTTAACATGAAAATTAAGATCCTGGAAAACCTTGCAAAAAACTGAACTCATGAATCATTCCATGTATTTGATCTCAGTTTAAGTAACTGATTTCCCAGTCTCCTTCACTCAACACTGATAAAGCATCAGCAATATCCATTTCCTACATCTCAGTACCAAAGATCACTCCACTCAAGATTCTGAATATAACAGCAGCAACCAGAAGTTTTTCTGCCTTGTCTAAGTGTTTATAACAGTGAAAAAAATTTACCCCCAGGCTTCAAAGAAACAAGTTTCTTTTGTGATTCTAAACTTACATTATTGGCTTGTTACTTTACAGAGGCATTCAATTGCATTATCATACAAATGAAAGCAAATGCTAGTCTAATTCAGACACCAGTGCTAAGGATGATGCTCCCTAAATTACATCTTTGTAAGACCAGCATTGCCACATTCCATATAATTTCCCTCTCACCAATCTTTACATTGCCTTTCTTCAGGCTGCAGCTTTTTTACCTTGGACTGCACTAGGACTGCATACATAGATACAAAGGCAACAACATTGAGTTGAGACAGAAGTAAAAGGGGACTAAAGCTTACTACTGAATTGACAATCTGGGGTATCTAATTAGTCCTGCTGATTTTGAGCTTCTGTCAGAAGCAGCAATATGCATAAATAAAGATCCAAAAAGATTTAAGCCCAATGCTTAGAAGACACAATAAGATCCTTGATTGAAAAAGGCAGCCACTAAGTGCCGTGCCTTTTAACAAGCTTCCAGGTCTCATACTCAATTTCTAACTACTACAGATTGTCAGAATAAGAAAACTTAAATACATCAATCAAAGCATACTACAAGCTCTTCCTGCATGTCTCATGTCTGGGGATTAAGTACACAGAACAAGAAAACCCATGTTTATGGAAGTTCATATCCCTTTTCTCCCTGTGCTAATAACAGAAAGGTGATTGTTACTTGAAAGGAAGTGTGATTAGAAAATAGGTTAGTTGCTTTTTCACATGGTGTATCAGAAGATTAAAGAAAGCAAAGCCGGAAATCAGTAATTAAGTCCAGCAGAACTTACACAGTTCTCCAGACTTCATTTTACCTGCAAAGTTTTCCATTAAACATTAGCAGAATGCTTTGAGACAGACTACAACTTACTTTCAGGCATAAAAGTGTAAAAGATGTAATAAGCCTTATGCTCAGAACCAAGTTATTACTCCTCATATTTACCTCAGTCATTTCAAGCTGGTTTTGGATGGGTTAGGTTACAGTGAAAAGTATGAGCAACCTCTACTTAAAGTGTTCTGCAGTGCCAGCTACTATATGACCTAGGAGATCCTACACTGTAATATCAAGTATAGTATCAAACATTGCAGAATCGATCCAAAATTGTTTTTTTTTCACTCATCTCAATCAGTGCACAATTGAGGACTCCCAGCATCCAACTTCCTTACCTATAATGTTAACCAACATATCCCACTGGCCTCCATCATTTGTGGGGTTAGAGAGCAGGAACTGCACCAGCCTTCCATCTATGGGTTCCTTTTTCTGAGCTGTTTCCACAAAGGCATTTAGAAAGTAGTAACAACGTTCAACCTATAATGAACAGACAGGACAAATCTCAATGTGATACACGCATAGATTCATTCCCATGTATTCAGTTCTTTGGATCTAGAAGAAACTAACCAGATTAAACAATCTGCTCATCCATTAACATGCTTGTTTTCCCTATATTATTCCAGGGCTTAACCTCAAGTACAGACTATGTATTTACAAGTGAGTTAGTACAGAGCTCGAGGGCGGAGGAAACAGGAAATGTGAAACAAGTTATATAATGAAGCCTGGCACAAACAAGTGCTAGGTTTTCTCAATTTCCCTTAGGGAAAAAAGCAAACAGCTCCCAGATCAGTAGGTGGCAAGCACTACTGAAAGGGAGCTCCATAGAAAATTACAGTTAGGCTTAGGCTTCCCGCTGGGCCTACCATAAATAACTTTTAAAATACTCAGAACACTTGAAAGACTTTTACTACTCCAAAACATTAGCATCTTGATGACTTCCTTCTCAAGCTGAAAGTCTCACTTTGCCCAATCTTAATTTCAAATATATATTTAAAAATTTCTGGTGCTTCTTTTCACTCACGTTTTCTATCTGGATTGTTCAGATAGCCCAGCTTAAGAGAAATTCTGTCCCAACACTAAGACTCAATTGTGTAAGCATTCCTAGCACAGTCTGTGGCCTGTAGTACTGTACCTTGTCCCAGAAAAAGAGATATGACTGGCTGAATTCAAACTCTTCAATGTTGTACTTCTTCATGAAGGGAAGACGCATTGCATTGAGGCAGGAAAAGATCCAACACCTCCCTGAGGTCAAAGAAACAAGAATGAAACTGCAGCACTTGTATTCAGAGTTACATCGTGAATTTTGTGTGCCATCTTAAGCGTTTGGACCAGTGCCCTGGCCAGCACTGTAGGTTACTGAATAACCAGTAAGTTCAGAAGTCCTGGATAGACTCGATGATCTTAGTGGTCTTTTCCAACCTTAACGATTCTATGTTCCTGTGAACCATGCATGCATGCAGGTCTCTCAACTACTTCCATCTCACTCTTTGCAGAAGGGAAAGCAGGCCAGAAGGCAGATATCACCCTGCTGCAGGGACTCCACATCAGATCACGCACAGAACTTTCAGCAGCTGCTCTCAGAACTCAGTGCCACCAGAATCCCTCCTGGAGCCCTGCAGTAAGCTCACCCTGCCATGTCCAACCCTGAACAAAACTCCTCTTGCTCTGAGACCCCCAGAAGGGCCCCAACAGAGATTCCTACACCCACAGGGAGGCAACCAACCACCCCAGGTGCCCCAAAGCCCCCACTTACCAGAATTCTTCTGGTTGGTGACAGGCTTGCCCTCGGCGGGCACGGCGTGTTGGAAGACCTGTATGGTGTCCTGCACCACCTGCCGCTGCAGACAAACCTCCAGCGGGTCGCTGCAGGTCGCCACGTTCTGGGCCAGTAGGAACTGCGGCTCGGCCCGCAGCCGCCGGGTGAAGGCCGCGGCCTTTTCGGTGCTGAGCCCTGCTGCGGGGGGTAAGAGGGGAAAGGGGAAGGCAGCATAAGCGCCCCGCACCGGGATACAGGAGGACCCCAGGCCTACAGCCCCTCATGGGCTTTTATCGTGGAGACCCCACCCCAGAGATAAGCCCCCCCCCGAGCCCACCACGAGGGTGAGCCCACCCCCCGCGGATGAGGCCCCCCACACGCGTGCCCACCCCTCACCGTGGGCATTCATGGTGCCGGAAAGCGGAGCGCCGCACAACAGCCGAACCCCTGCAACGGGTCGCGCGCGCCCCGCCGGAAGCGGCTCTTATAGCCCCGGCACCGGAAGCCGGAAGTGGAGCCCGAACCGCTCGACGCTAAGGGTTGGCGGTGGGAGGGGGGACGGCGGGCGGAGAGGGACAAAAGGCGTCGGATTGCGCGAGCCGACCCCGCGGAAGCGCGCGAAGCTCCGCCCCCTTTCGGCGCCGCGCCCTTTTCTCCAGAACGTTCGGCGCTGCGGGCGGGCGCGCGTCTGCGTTGTGCTGTGTGGGAGCGGCGCGTGTACCACAGCCTCGAGCTTGACGTACAGCATGGCGCGTTTATTGGCGGTAAGGGGAAGCCCCGAGAAGATGATAGGCGGCAGGCAGGCAGGCAGGCTGCCCCGCCACCACCAGCACGGCACCCCGGGCTGCCCTTCTGTGGCGGCTGTGGGACGGGGTGTGGCGGGCCCTCAGCCTCCTGCCCCGGTCTGCGTTGTGAGCAGCGAGTTACAACCAGCATTGTGAGATGGTGCTTGTGTTGTCGCAAAGCTTTGCTAAGCCCCTGCCCGGAGTTGTGTTTCGGTGCCTAATCTCATGCAGGTGTGCCACTGCTTCCTGTGGTGTTTTCTGGGTGTGCAAAGCTTCCGTGCCATCTTCACCTGCAAGCAAAAGGGAATGACGTGGAAATTCACTCTGTATGGGGAAAAAAAGGAAAAAAAAAAGAAGCCAACGGCTGAACTGAATTCAGCTCCCAACAGCTGTGGCTGCACGGTGAGGTTTTCCCCCCTGCACGGAGCGTTTTGCTTTTCACACCGTGTCCCTGCCCTGTGCCTGCTGTCTGTGTCCCCACGTCCCGGCCCCGCAGCTGTGAGGCAGGGTGACGGCAGCCATCCGGAGCTGCGGCACAGCAGGGCAGTGTGTGGGTGCTTTCATGTTCTGCCAGAGCTTAAAGAAGGGGTTCCATTCAGGCCTTTATTCTGGGAAGCTTTGTGGCTGTGCAGTCAGATACTTACAGGGCTGTTTCGCTTGGTTTTTTGAAGCACTGAAAAGAAAGAGAGAGTCCTGTCACCGTTCGTGTTTTCTGCCCGTGGAAGTGTTACTACTGAGCTCTTGCACACGTGTAACTCACTCCCTTAAAATACCTGATATTTGATTTATATGCTAGTAATTCTCAAGGAGGTGATACTACACAATGGCTCTCTAACACTGGAAGACAGCACTACAAGGCAGCATGGAAGAGGTAGAAAACAAAAGGACATTGAAGCACTCTGTTTTTCTTAAGAAACTGAGTCTTTCCATACCTTAAATATTTTCTCTTTTTGAGCCACGATTCCAAAAAGCACAGTGAGTGCAACCACCACAACAGCAGCAATAACAGCTTCCTTGGGGAAAACAAGTTTTTTATCTGTGAAGAGGGAGAGGAGGCTGACTGTCTGATAGATTGGTGTCGTCACATTGTAAAGTCATTTCACAGAGCTGGAGGGAGGCACGTTTCTGTTTTGGTGAGTGGAAAGAGGAATTGAAACTGGCTCCCATAGCCCTGCTTTCAGGACACCCATAGGAGTGGTGGGCAGTGGTTCCCTGATTCTGATGGTTCACTGAGACATGGGCACCCAGCCCAGCTCCCTGTAGCCCATGGAGGCACCGTCATTTCTGGAGGACAGCACAGCACCATTGCCTTAAGCAGCTTTTTTTTTTTAGCATGGCAGAACAATGTGGTTAGAATAAGAAGCTTCAAGTGAGACCTAAGGTGCTTTAAAGCACACTTGGATGTGCCTTGTCATCATGGGAAGTGAGAAAGCGGGATGAGTCCACATCAGGTCACAGTTGCCAAATGCTTTTGAATAACAGGTAAAGCAGGAAGGGCCTTCTCTGGTGCTGTGCAGGCAGGCACGGGTGCAGAGAGCTCCTTGCTGCTCTCAGAAGTTCATGTGGGGAATTTCCATGATGTAAACCCACTTACAGTGGGTTGCTACCATTGTAAAAGTGAACGCAGAGCTGGCTGTACAACTTAATGTTTAGTAGTAGCTTTGTTACCTTCAACTATCAGGTGGAAATCCTTACTGCTGTCTCCACAGGAAGATTTCACCTCACAAGTGTAGGTCCCGTTGTCAGACTTCTGTACTTTCTTGATAGAGAGCTGGAAGGTCTCACTGGTCTGGTACACCTGGTAGTGGTCTTGTAGGGTTAGGATGGTGTTGTTCTTGTACCACGTTGTTTGGCCTTGAGGGTTGGACTTGGCATTGCAGGTCAGAGTGACATCTTTGCCTTCTTCAATATAGATGGACTCATCTTCACCCACGGAGGGAGGAACTATTCAGAGTAAGAGCAGTTAAAGAGATCATTCATGTAAGTAAGTAGGTTCCCTTTTCACATCAACTGTGACACCATTTGTAGGGAACCTGATTTAGTAGGGGAGTTAGACTTTGATGATCCCCTGAGGTTCCTTCCAGCCCCTACAGTTCTGTGATCTGAGCACACATGCTGTCCTGTGCCCCATGGTGGTCAGCAGGGCAGTGGCGACAGTTACTCCTGTGACTTTCCTGCCCCAACTTGTATCCTTGAGAAAGAGTCTAGGTGGAGGCAGGGATGTAGCCAGAAAATCTTAGTTAAAGGGCCCACCCACTGCCTGTAAAAGAGGCATTAGAACAGGCTATAAGCACCACTGTAGAAAGGGAGTGACTTATCACGTGAGCTATCTCCTCCTCAGCACATTTTTTCCCGGTGAATACAGTGCACAAGGGTACAAAAAACGTCCTGCCCTCAGCTGAGCACATGGGGTGGGACAAAGCCCACCCAGCCATCCCTCACTGATAGCAGCACTCACAGCGGACGTCCAGGACCACCGAGACCTGCACGGACTGGTCCCGTACCAGCCTGCACGTGAAGGCAACGCCATTGTCAGACTCAGAGACTGGAGAGATGCAGATGTTGCTGATGTTCACTTTATTCCCATCTTTCAGATCCACACGGCCATCTCCTCGGTACCAGAGCAGCTCCTCGGCTTGGCTGCTGTTCTGTGCTAGGCAGGACAGGGAGGCGAGGGACCCGGATGATATGGTCAGAGTGAAGTCATCGTTGTGGTTATTGACAGACAGTTCTACACCTGCAAAAGAAGAAGAATGAGGGTATTTAGGCATCCTGACCTGCACCCTTCCCACAAATGCCCATGATTTCCTGACCTTGGAGGAAACAATGAGAGCGTTAGGCTTCAACATAACACTCCTCTTTCAGGTGGGACTTTAGTTTCTAAAATAGGAAGCATCTTCATCACAAACTTCCCTTCATGGTTACTTAAAATCAAAATGAAAGTTTTGCAACTGACTACATGAATTCCAAAGCCTGACCTATGATAGATAACAAAGCATCTGAAAACCATGTGGTGGCACTGGTAATGTAACACGCAGTGAGAGAACACCCTGCCAGCAGTGCCCACCCTCCTACTGTTGTAGCATATCTGTGCCAAGAGTTTTTGTGCCCACAGTTTGGTGTTCTGCTTTTTGGCTGGAGCTGAACGTTGTATTAAGCTGTTCATCAGCTCCTCTGCTGCGGCCAGAAGGTTGGTGAGTCACAGTTAATCTAACGTAGAGCCTCAGGATGGATTAAATGGGAAAACAATATGGGAAATAAATTTTTCTGTCAAGCTGGAACTCTCTAATTTAGCCGATGTCATGAATGAATGAGCTGAAAAATACATCTCAGAATAAAAGGCAGCGTGGTCCTGTGAGTACAACAGCCAAGAGCACCCTGTCTCTCCCTTGGTATTCCCAGGCCAAGTGCATTGCAGTTCTCACTTTGTGGAGCAGCTGTGAACATGGTGGCCTCATCATTCCTGTGCAGCTGACTGAAATGCTGAAGCTTCCCCATTCCCTGCTTGGCTGCTCTCAGAATCAGAGGCCAGTTTTTAGACAGTCCTCCGGGAGTGATCTCCAGAGCATATGAAAACAGGGTTCTGCCATTACCTATCACCCCAGGCAGGACCCAACCCCAGCCAGTTTCACCTGCCAGCACGATGAAGTTTGGACAAACAACGCTGCATTTTTCCATTACTTACCTGTGGCTACGTGTACCAAAAAGCAAAGCACGAGGATGTGCACTTGGCAGGAGGCTGTGAGTCTGCTTCTCTGTGCCATCATGGGGAGCGCAGCTGGTGCCTGCCAAAGAGAGGCAGGGTCACTGCACTGACTGCAGCTGTTGGGAGCCTTTGGTGGCGTTGGGTGAGGATCACCAGGGCATAAACTGAGCCAATGTCTTGCTTTTCTCAAGGGGATATTTTTGTATTTAATTTCTGCTGCCTGAGATCATTGTCTCTCACTCTCTGTCCATCCCTGACTTACCTTGGGAAGAGTCTCAGAGAGGTGGCTTCTGAAAAGAAATGTGCAGCGCTTCCTCTCCTTATTTATAAGCTCTGATTTTTAATGTTTTATGGTAGCTCCGTAAGAAGTGAGTCCATAAAATGGGTTCAAGGCCACATTTAATTCCTGCATTTCTGAGCTCCCAGAACACTGAAGAAAAGTATTTGCTGGGCTCTGCTGGCTGTTTTATGAGTCTTGACAAGACAATGAATAACCAAGGAGAAAGTTCCTGCATCAGCCATAAAGACTTCCTGCCAAAAATAACACTTTTTCCCTTTCAGCTTTCTGGCTGTTCACAACACTGTTTCAAACCATAGGAATTGTGATTCTGTGAAGCTTATCCTAATTATTCTCTAAGAGGGCTCCAGCTGCCCCTTCCTGCCCCATGTCCTGCTGCTGGGTCCTTCTTTGGCTGCGGAAAGAGAAAATGCTCCAGTTCAGACTTTGGACTGCATGCTGGCTGAGCAGGGAGCAGAGACATGCCCTGTAATGCTGAGTACCCTCAGGGTACATTGTGCTTAGCTCAGGTCACTGCTCTGCAATGATCCTTCACGTGAAGAAGGAAGTTTACAGTAAGTGAGAATGTAAAGAGTGAAAGAGTGAAGTTTGGGGGTGTATTTTCAGTCAATAAACAAGAAGAAGGGGAAAAGACCATCAGGTAACAGGGAGCTTTGTCGTGACACAGGACACAGCATTGAATGGGACCTGGAGAAAATTCTGTGCCAGGTTTGCCCCAGGTGTGTGTGATGGGCAGAAGGATGAGCTCGGGTTCATGGGGTTTGTGGCCATTAAATGACGGCAGAGGCAGTGGTGTTTTGCAATGGGATTTGAGATGTGCTGAAAGAAGGGAGATTAGAAAAGCAAGGTTTTAACTTGGCCAGAGATACGGGAAGGCAACAATTTAAAACTGATAAGGAATTACTTTCGCAATGACTTTTTACATATATATTTTTATATAGGGCTTAATTATCTTGTGGGTGTCTTAATTACCACCATGGTCTGGAGTTTTGTGGGTTGCATTATCCACCTTCTCATTATATTTAGGAGGGACATAAACTTCGTTCCAGAATGCAAAGCAGCCACCAATGAGTCAGACTGGGAGGGAGGGTCCCCTTCAGAGAGGCAGGAGCCCCGTGACTGTCTTGCAAGGAGCCAGCTCTGCTTTGTGCTGTTTGTGTCAAGCAGTGTCAGGGGAGGGTTCCATGGGCATGGGCTGGAATTATCCACCGGCTCCTCCTCGCATCCTTATGGCAACAGTACACCAACAAACCCCAAATAAGGCTGTTGTTACCTATGACTCTGAACAGCCCCAAAGGGAGTAAATTAATAAACGCCAGTCTTTTCGGGTGTAACACAAGCCTCAGAAACCTGAGAAGAAATGATTTAGAACGTGAAAGAGACTGTTGGCTGCGTTACCCTCCAGCTCACAGTCAGGGCAGTGCGTGTCCCAGTCTGTCCTCAGTGCCTCCAGAGGCAGAGCACTGCTCAGAACCCCCTGGGCTGTCAATGGCGGAGGGTTGCTCTTGCAATCCGGGGCATCCCAGGATGCACACAGATGTGTGTGAGTTGGGATTGCCTCTCTGGGTTGGCTGGCAGTGACTGTAAGTGGCTGCAATCCAGAAAACGCCTGTGCTGGTCCCCGAGGCTCTGCCCCAGGCTGCTCGTTGTGGTTCTCCTCTCCTAATCCCTTTTTAATACGCGGTGCCACATGTTTTGCAACTTCCATTGTTTAGGAACACCCAAACCCAGCTCCGAGCAGGGCTGCAGGGAGTGCTGCTTGGGCACCCTCTGCTCTGCGCTGCCTCCCACAAATCCCATTTTCCCCAAGTATGATGACTGGAGATGTGCCCTGCTTTTGCAATCAGATTCAGCCCAAACCCCACATACTTTCCACTATTGGCACAGAAGAATCTCAAGTTTTGTTTTGTTTTGTTTTGTTTTAATATATAATTTTGCTCATCATCGTATTTCCTGATCATCCTTAAATAAAAGGTCACTGAATGCAGAGGAAAGATTGACAAGTTTTAGCCCTGGGGAAAAAAACAAGGAGAAGAGCCAGTGCCTGTGTGAAGGTTGGAGGGCGGCGGGGGCCACCTACTGGCTGCAGGGCGGTGCCATCGTGCTGTGCCTCTGTCATAGCTTTAAGCAGTTCCTTTCAATCATTTTTTTCAGGATCGTTTCAACTCTGTCTCCTTGAAGTGAGTGCAAGAAACAGAGCTGTGTCCCAGGAGTGCAAGTCTAAGCTGTACTGCAGAGCAGCGAAGCGCTGGCCCATGGATCCTGTGCTGTGATGAGAGCACCCAGAGACTGCACAAATTCTCAGGTTTGTGCACAAAGGTTCTGACAAATCACTGCTGTGCTCGTTGCTGTCTGTCACCAGCCTCATCCCTGATGCTTTGGGTCATGGTCAGTGCTGCAGGTGCCCACAGCCACCAACCTGACTGAGAAAACTAAGGGCAGAACCTGGTGTGGTTGTTTCTGTCCTGCTCTGTGAAATATGGTCCCAAAGAAAAGCACATGGGAAAAGAACTTGGTGTTAAATGAACAGTACAGGTATCTGCAGGAGATAGATGTGAGGTTTCTGTTTTAAATTCCACTTAAATTAGGAAAAATGTGTTCTCAGAGCAGTGATGCAGTGGCACAACTGCCCAGGGAGGTGGGGGAGTCCCCATCCCTGGAGGTGTTCAGGAACCATGGGGATGTGGCACTGAGGGCTGTGGTCAGTGGGCATTATGGGGTGGGTTGGGGTTGGGCTTGGGGATCTGAGAGCTCGTTTTCAACCTGAATGATTCTGTGATTCTGAATGTTGGTTCTTGTATCTTCCCAGCAAGGGGTCCCGTTCACTAACTTTCCACTTTCACACATAGTAGCACTCAGGCAGATGAATAATAACAATCCTTCGTTTGTCTATCCTCTGCTCATGAAACTCCATTTTCAACCCAATGGGAGCAACTCCAAGGCAGCCTCCTGCCCAGCAGACGGTGGTAGCAGAGATTATCCACAAAGTCCCCATAACTTTGTTGTTTTTCTGAACAGAAACAAGCTGCCAGTGATGGGCTGAAATTCAAGGGATTTTTGCTTCCTATGGGAAACCAGATTGACTGGGGTTGGTGCCAAGTTGGGTGCCTGTTTCTTGCTGGATTTAGAAGCTCCCTCATGGCCAGTGCAGGAAGTTCCCTGGTGTAATTCCCTGATCTGCTTCTTTTTCAAGACACTGCTGTGCTGTTGTACCCTTCAGCCTGGACCTAAGGTATTTTTGTCTGCCTAGGAACTACCATCACCAATGGGACTTCTTGGAAGTGCACTGCTGGAAAACCAAGTGCTGATTTGATCCTGTGAACACCTCCCAAACAACATCAGCAGTTTAAACTTCCCCACTGTGGAGCTGTCCCTCGTTCCCTCTGTGAGCAATCTGCCAAGACCAGGCTGCCCCATCCTGCCTGATGGGGAACCACTCGGGAGGAAAACGTGCACTCCTGCAAAAGGCACAGCCCCCATGGAGGAGCAGGAGGCGTTGTGCAGGTCAGTCCCTAACCTGCAGTCTCACCCTGCCTGCAGGCAGAGCTCTCAGGCTGGCTGGTGGGAGCGAGGGAGCTTTATTTATGCTGGCTGATGAGAAAATGACGGGATGAGTCAGGCCTCTGCCACATGCTGCTTTTACAGTTGGTTTGTTGAAATTCCAGACAACTGGGCCTTTTTCGGCTAAAAAGGGAAATTATAGTTATGCTGTGTAAATCCAAAGCTATTTATTTGTAGACTGAGGATGTAACTTACGTAACTGGGACCACTTCTGAGATTGCCAAGTTCCACATTGATGTTCCTTCTCCCTTTCAGTTTAAAATACCCTGATGACCCAGGTCTTTCAGGATCAACCCTGAGAAGGAGGAGCTGATTTGCTCTTCTTTTCCTCAGGGCCCTTTGGATGCTGTGCATGCTCTGATCTGTGGAGCAGCAGATGGCAAAGATCTGCACAAGGGATGGATGTCCCACAAAGGTTGCAGGTTTATGGGCCACTCAGCTCGTGTCTCCAACAGGAAACGCTGGAGCTGGGAAGCAGATGTGTATGGGAGATAGCACTGAGGATTTAAACAGGGATTGCTGAGACCTGGTGTTGGAGGTGACCCCTTTTTTTATATGGGCTGCAGTGTGTTTTTTGCAAAGTTCTTCTCGTTATTCCTGATCATTTCACCTGCCTAAAAAAAAAAAAAAAAAAAAAAAAAAAAGCAGCAAAGATCTGATCAGAGGAACCCCCAAATATTATTTATCTGTCTCTTCAGACACTGTCCTGCAGCGGCACCCAGCACGGCTGTGCTTCACATCTAACTGCACTGAGATGCCCTCAGTGCTCCGGGGCCGGGCGGTTCCCCGCAATAAGCCGGGCCCCGGGGCGATACTCAGCCCCCTGCGCCTGTCGGTCCCCAGACCACGCCTGTTCGCTGCTCCCCTGCCTCGCCTTTCCCTTTCGGGTAGGACAGCGCTGCAGCCCCGCCGTTCCGTCCCGCGGCGAGACGCGCTCCGCACGAGGCCGGGAGCGGCGCGGCCAACAGGGGGCGCCACAGCGCGCCGCGTCGCCCCGCCCCCCGTGACGCAGCGCCGCCCTCCGCTCCCCATTGGCCGCTCTCCGTCTCGCCCCGGCCGCTTCACCCTCGGGCCGGCGCTCATTGGCGGGCGGCCTGAGCATCGCGCCCGCCCCCTCCCGGTGCCCGGCGGCTCCGCGGCGCGGCGGGGCCGGGGCGTGCGGCGGGGTCATGGCGAGCGCGGCGCGGGGGCCGCGTGGGTTGGTGCCGCTCTGCGCGCTGCTGGCGCTGCTGGGCCCGGCGCGCGGCACGCACATCAAGAAGGCGGAGGCGGCGGAGCCCGGCGAGGCGCTGCGGTACCTGCACGCGGCCGAGCTGGGCGAGGCGCTGCGGGAGCTGGCGGCCTCGGCCCCGCCGGGCCTCGCGCGGCTCTTCAGCATCGGCGAATCGGTGGAGGGGCGGCCGCTGTGGGTGCTGCGACTGACGGCGGGGCTGGAAGCGTCCCGGGCCGGCGAGGAGCCCGGCGGGCCGCCCATACCCGGGCGGCCGCAGGTGAAGCTGGTGGGCAACATGCACGGCGACGAGCCCCTGGCGCGGCCGCTGCTGCTGCGGCTGGCCCGGGAGTTGGTGCGGGGCTGGGCCGGCGGCGACGCGCGGATCGGCCGCCTGCTGAACACCACCGACCTCTACCTGCTGCCCAGCCTCAACCCCGACGGCTTCGAGCACGCCCAGGAGGGAGACTGCGGCGGCGGCGGGGCGGGCGGCCGGGAGAACAGCCGCGGCCGGGACCTCAACCGCAGCTTCCCCGACCAATTCGAGGCCTCCGAGCCCGACCTGGGCCCCGTGCCCGAGGTGCGAGCCCTCATCGCCTGGATGCGGCGCAACAAGTGAGTGCGGGGCGGCCCTGCGCCGTCCGGGCTGCTTTCCTACCAGCGCCCGACCTCCGGCGCTGCCCACGGCGGAGGCACGGGCCGCTCTCTGCTCTCTCCCGTTCAGCTTTGGGGAGCAAGGTTTAGGTGGAGGGGCTCTCCTTGTTAACGCCCGGTATGTGGCTGCCCACCGGGAGCCGTGCTTGGGGAGGCCCTGCAGGCTGCACCGGGACTGGTGTGTCCTGCTCAGACGGCTCAGTTATCCAGGAGCCCTCCTGGTTTGGTACAGTTCAGATTTAGCTGCAAGAGAAACCTTTGCGTGTTCTTAATATCATTTTGGAAATTACTTTTTGCTTTCTGTTTGTTAATTTAATGGTTTTGCAAAGGTGAGGTGAGATTTTCATTGAAAACAGGCTGGAATAGAAAGAATGCCATCCTTTGTGCACCCGCTGGGCTGCTGCGCTCGCTGCACCAACGTAGTGCTGGTACAGGAGGGGACGGGTAAACAGAACTGCTTGGCTTAAATAATAAAACAAACAAAAAAAATAGATAGCGGGTGTAACCCAGTTCACGTGTGCTGTATGAAGCAAGGACAGAGGTATTGGTTGCATTACCTCTGCTCAGGAACAGCAACGTGCTGAACTTCAGTTCTCCTTCTGGTGGAAGCGGCTGTTGCTGGCTTCTTATTCACGGTGTTCCAACATGACTCTTAATTCTTTTCTTCTCCTTCCCAACTCCAGGTTTCTGCTCTCTGGCAACCTGCACGGTGGCTCAGTGGTTGCAAGCTATCCCTATGATGACTCGCCCACACATAAGCCCACAGGAGTCTACAGTAAATCAGCTGATGATGAAGTGTTCAAATATTTGGCAAAAGCTTATGCATCACATCACCCCGTAATGAGGACTGGCAAGCCAAATTGCCCTGGTGAGGAGGGAGAGACCTTCCCAGAGGGCATCACCAATGGTGCCCAGTGGTACGATGTGGAAGGTAAGCTGTGCTGCTGAGCCACTCTCACTGCTACTTTGGGTCACGTGATGGTGTATAGAAATGATTTCGTGGTCCTGCTGAGAAACAGTAGTGATGACCATCAAGGGAAGCATGGTAGGTAAGCAATGTTTTTAGCCTGGGACGTGTTCTAGCAGCTTGAAATGGCTTCGTGGTCACACTGGCAAGTGTTTGGTGAATCTCAGCTTGGGAGATGCTTGTAAGGAACAGATCACAGCACACTGGAGGGCTCTTCTGCCCTCATTAGTAGCCAGAGGGTTATCCTACACACTGGAGGCTTCATCTGCCAAAGGGACTATCATAAGGTCTTGAGACAGTTACCAAGTTTTAATGATGGTATGGGAAGGTAAACTTGTGTTAATGTACTGAAAACACAAGCAACTCTGATCTGAAACCAGTGCCAGTGTTCTGCGAGGGTTTTTAAACCTCTAAACTTGTAGGTTTGTAAATGGTTATAAGGTGGCCAGATGTAAAGATGTAGAATGATGTAAGTGCACGCACGGTGTGAGCTAACCTAGCTGCTCTCTCTGAGGTGGGGTGGTTTGGCCACGCAGTGGGCTGTGCTGTGTGCATCACTTCTGCTCTGCTGAGACTTAAATGTCAGTTTGTGATGAGGTGCTTTTGTGGAAGGGAGTCTGTGAGTAGCGGGAAGAGAAATCTTGGCTGTGCCCTTAGAAAGAATTACAGCATTTCCACACTCCCTCTGCGGAAGTTGTACAACCACAGGCTCACCAGGCAGCACGGTGACTTCTGTGGTGAGGACAAAGCACCAATCTGGAAGAACTGGCCTGAAGAAGTTGCACTGCTTTGCTGTGTCTGGACTGCTCTGCTTTCCCTCGCACTGGGGCTGAGGCAGAAGGCAGGAAAGTCATGAAATCAGGCATAGCAGATCCCAAATAGCTTAACAAATTCTGAATGTACAGTGTCTTTCCAAAACATGGATTTCAGAGCTGAATCATATGCTAACCCGATGTCCACGTTTCTGGGGAAGCAAGGAGGGTGATCCATTATTAGACCTGATTACATCACCGCCGTGCTGGAGAAGGAAGTCCTTATTTCAGCGGTTGGATGGATCGTTCCTGAGGATTTCACTGGTCTGATAAGTTGCAGTGTTCAAACAAGATGTGGCTCTGCCATGTTTGCTAACAGCCGTCTCCTCTCCTCCACCCTGCCCAGCACAGCACTGGTATTTACTGGCCTCAAGGTTCACTCTGGGAAGCAGAAAGTTCAGCACAAGGAAGGTTTGTGTAATCTCGTGCATCTGCTCGTGACGGAACAGGATATCCTGGATGATCTGTGCTGCCTTGTTCTCGTGGTGGTTGTTATCAGCAACCGTTGAGATCAATAGGTTTCTTTGCTGCAGCTCCAGGGCTTTTGGCTTCTTCCTCAACTGGGATGGGTGTGCTCTGGAGGGAAGCTGCTTTGAACTTTCAGTTTCCCTGCTCCTGGAGCAAGAAATGCTCCTCACCGCAGCGTTAACTTCATCCTCCTGCTGGGACAGGGAATGCCCCACCAGTGCCAGCCAGCCCATAGAAGGTTTGCTAGCAGCTGTTGCACAGGTGTGAACCTTTTGAGCTGCCTTTGTGTTGGAAGCTACTGAAGCTGGGGTTTGCCTGCTTTCTTCATGTAGGAAATGGCAAGGTGTGAGCTAGACCGCAGCGCTGTGGTTTATAACCTAATAGCCTCCAACTTTCAGCCTCTGCGGAAACAAACCCTTGAGCTGTGACAAGCCACAGCCTCGGGCTCTGTGCTAATGGCTGCAGGCAGTGATTATAAGCAGTGTGCTAACAACACCAGCTCAGAATGAAGTGCTGCTAGACTGGCAGCTGTGCCATCTCAGCCATGCCATAACTTCCATCTGATTGCTGATCAGGAGGGTGGTGGCAGCCCTTGGAGCACATCCCGCACTGATGTATTAACCCACCATTGAGGGAAGAGTGCACATGAGCTAACAGATAACACGGGGGCAGCCTGTGCATTTTGAAGTTGTGTCAGGTTTCAGTATTGCTTTGTGGTTTTGGGTGTTAACGCTGATTTTCAGTAGTGGATGGAGAGTCAGTGGTATGCTGCTGTACTCAGACCAAGAGGCTTTTCCCAGTAACTGCAGAACTGGAATGCACGGGGGAAGGAGGATGGGAGCTCCGTGGCTGGGCTGAGCTCTGGTGAGAAGCATATGACATGCCTGAGGTGCAGAGCAAGTGCTCGTGGCCTGCAGAGCAGGTTGTGCTGGGAAAGGCTGCAGCCTCCAAGTGAACTCAAGCCAGGAAAAACAAAGAATTGAGAACAAAATGTTTCAACAGGTGGAAATTTTCCTACCACGTTTTATTGTGTGAAATCAAACATGCTGGAAAGCCAATTGCTGTGGGATTCTTTGTCCTGGAGCTACCAGTTGGGTTTCCGTTGGTGCCAGACCCCATTAACTTTGTTTTCAGTATCCTCTTATGTGTATCAAGCTAAGGTGGCAAGCACAAACCATCCGAGTAATTCTTAAGGTCAAGCGTGAGCAGAGTATGGCTCCTTGCCATGCGGCTCAATGTGGCTGCTGCGTTCCAGCTGCTATAGATAAGCATGTCTGGCACTGCTCGGGCTATCTCTGCTGTACATGTGCTCAGTCTTCCTTCCCTTGTAACCACGAGGGCTTTTAACTACTGAATGGCCAGTTCAGATCAAGAAAATAATTGGAAATTTGGGCTGTTTTATGATGCGGCTGAGTGCAGTCTGGGTCGAGAAGGGCAGCTGTCCTGGGGAGTCCATGAACGTGAGGAACTTTTGTCTCTGGGATGGTTGTGTTTGCCTTTAGGTGGTAAAGGCCCTGACTCAGAAATGGAATTAATTGTGACATTGAATGGGGTGTTTTATATGCTGCCTTAGGAGGCTTTTTCTTTATTTGTAGCCTCTCTCTAGAAGATGCTTTTCTCGCTGCTTTCAACCTGTGCTGTGAAGGTGCTGGAGGTGCCTACCAGGTGTTGGGGCAGGGAGAGGTTTGGTGTGGCTTAGGTGTGTGTTTGGCAACTTCTGAGCAGCTTGTGGTGACATTGAACTCGGAGCAGTTGAAAGGAGCCCTGACAGCAGCAGCTGCTTGTGAGATCCCTGCTGTGGCCTCTGCTTCCTGGGCATGTCCAAAGGCAACTGCACAGTGTGAGCTCTGATGGAAGGTTTCACCCATGGCTTCCTGGGTTATGCAGTTAGCTGTCATTGTGTTTACATACGAGTCTTTAATGTAAATTTTTATTTATTTATTTTTTCCTCGAGAAAACTGTTGGCTTGGTTAGAGGCTCTGATGTCTCTTTTCACACCTAACGTGAGCGGTGCAGTGCACGTGAAGGTGCTGCTCTGCTCCTCAGGGCCCTGGAAGGCTGCTGGGCTGGATTGTGAGCTGCTGGAGCTGGAGGCTGAAACCTCACCTCCTCTGAGTTTTAATGACTGCAGACTAATGGACCAAAACATTCCTCTGCTTTTTTGGGGCTGCTGCTGGTCTCACGCTGTGAGGCAATCAGCCCTGTCCACAGAGGAAGCAACTTATGCAGTGTATTTAATCATGTTTCTTGCCTTGTGCCATCTGTTCTCCCTGCAGAGCAGACAGGAACCTTTCTCTGCTGTGACTGAGCTGCAGGTCTCCATCTCCTAATGTCTGCTCCGCTGAGAGCTGAAATTAGAGAGCTTTCTTCATCATGCAGTTTGAAAATTGAGTCTTTCCAAGCTGGCCTAAAAGGCTTCTCTGGCATCTGGTGCATTTATGGTGTTGGGAGCTCCGGGCATGACTCGAGCGCTGCATTCTGCCGCCTGCCTGCCTGGTGTGGAGCTTGGCAGGGAGCAGAAGCATGCTGTAGGGCTCCTGTGCTGCGAGAGCTCTGAGCCTGCTGCCTGAAGGGGAGCCCTGATGCTGAAGGGATGGTCCAGAGCAGGGGGAGGATTCTGCTGGGCAGGGCTGCTTCTCTGTTGGAAAGCAGGGGGTCAGCTCCAGCCATTCTGGTACAGGTCTGTACACCTGCATATCTCCTGCCTACCCCTGAGAGGCCGTGCAGATGGTATATGGAAAAATGCGATTCCACATGCTGTAAAAATAACTGCTGCTCTGCAATGGGTCTGTGAGAAAGCCAAGTATGTTCAGCACATACAATCCAAATTTTCAAGCATGCAGTGGACTATTTCTTGAAGAGACTCTCACCAAAATCCATGTACCACGCTCCAATTTAGTCCGTTACTGCTCTATTATGGGTGAGCATCTGTCCTAAATTTACTTGAATGGCAGATGAAGCACTAAATATGCTTCTTAATGGCTCTGGTTTACATATGGATGTTTTCAAATGCATTAGTATCCCACTATGAACAGATGGTTCCAGGCTGGCAAATCGTTCCGCTCTGCGCAGAGTTTATATCCTGCTGTGGGCTGCTTTTCTGAGCCTGGTAACAGGAGCTGTGTAAAACCAGAGTCACAGGCCTGGCACCTCCAACCTCCTGAGCTGAGCTTTACAGGTGGGTTGTTTTTTTTTTTTTTTTGGTATTTTTTTTTAGGTCCTCAAACACTTTTTTGGGCCAGAAAAGCCTCTTTTCTGTTTTAATCTCAGCCTGTGCACAAGCTGCAGTGCTCTCTGTCTAGTGGGAAGTGCTATTTGATTTGCTACAAGGGCTGCCTGTTCCCTTGGTAGCAGGTTCCCAGGAGAACCAGGAAGAACTGGGACATCTCTGATCCAGCCCCATCCATCCTGTCTTCCCAGAGGTCTGTGCTGTCAGTCCGTCTGTTTCACCAGGCTGCCATGAGGCTCTTTGATTCAGGACAGCTGTCCCTGTTTTGGACAGTGAGTGCTCACAGTTGCCATGCTCACTGGAAGACTGCTGTGCTTGGGGGAGCAGTGCTGATGCCTTTCCAGGCCATGCCTTGTCACAGCCTCTGCCAGTGCCAGTCTGTGTCTTTGCACTGTGGCTACTCATCCTTTCCAGCTAGTTAGTCATCCAGCACATACTTCTTAGACTTACCTGCTGGGATCCTGCTGTTTGACAGGCTTGTGGTGTTTGGGGGTCATAGTGCTTACTACTGAAAGCTCCCATGAGTGTTCAGAGCATTGTGTTTACAGCCCTGAGCCAAGAACTCAGGTCTCACTGGTACATCATTCGTTCCTGTTTGAGAAACAGATTTGCATGTTGAAGGTTGATCTTAACTTCAGCAAATGGGATCAGGGTGCTTGCTAGAACAAGGTGACCTTTTTTCACTCGTAGCAGTGCCTGTGGTTTCTCTGAAAGGAAAGAATGAACAGATAAGCTTAATGCTGGGAAACAGCTCTTGCACGCTCCTGTTTTCCGGTGCTCATGGGCTGGTTGGTTTCACACCAAACTCTTGAACTTCCCCAAGTTGGCACTCTGGTGCATTTTTTTGTGTCAAGCCTGACGCTTGTTTTGGATGAAACTATTTCTCCTATAGGCAGACCTTACAAGTCCAAGGCTAGCTTGCAGCTTGCAGCAGCAGCATTCCAGCTCTGTGTGCCTGCCATGCTGTCTGGGCTCTGTAGCATCTGGCAGAGAGCTTCCCAGTGATATGAACCCAGAGGTGTTGCTAAGTGCTGTAAGTTCAGCTGACAGAGCAGCAAGGCCAAAGGGACTGCCTGCAGCTTAATGCCCAGTGTGCTCATTACTGGGAGAAGAGAGCTCTGTCTCCCCCAGCACAGGCTTTCACATGATCCCATCTGACTTTTCTGCTGAGTTCATCCTGGTGAGATGCCATAGGGGGCTGAAGGACGGAGAGGAGTGTGCATCTTGTGGAGGGATGTCTGTATTGTTCTTGTGACACATCTCTGCCTTGTTTCCTCAGGAGGGATGCAGGATTACAACTACGTGTGGGCTGACTGCTTTGAGATTACACTGGAGCTGTCCTGCTGCAAATACCCAATGACCTCTGAACTCCAGCAGGAGTGGGAGAACAATCGTGAATCCCTCCTTTCTTTCATTGAGAAGGTAGTGTGAGCTGGTGTGGGGACAACACCTGAGAAACCCCTGTGCCCCTGCTGGGCTGGGAGCACTGCATCAGCTGCTCTCGTGGGCTGCATGTGGTAACACAGCTGCTGCAGAGGCTGCGCAGAGGTTGGGGACTACAAAGCTTCTGTGCATCTCTGTGGTTCTGCCACAGTTCCCACATCCTCAGTGATACTGAGCTCCTCCGAAAGGCCTCATGGGGTACAGTGTTACACAGAAGGATTGTGAGTTGCAGATCTCACTACCCATGCATGCGCTGAGTAGGGGACAATTTAGCTTGAGGAGGGAGGCAGCTGTCTTCTGTCCCTTGATATGGCCTGTAACCCTGCTCTGTTCATTATGTTGCGTGCCCATGTTGACAAATGGGAGGATTAGCTAGGGAGGATCAGTTTTGAGAAGCTGCTGCATGCTGAATTTCCTGTCCTTGCTCCCAGGCCATGCACTGTCTAAATCATGGGCCCTTGTTTGTCTTTGCCTGGCAGCTGTCCTGCTCTGTGCATGTGGGACAGGAGAGGGTGGTATCGCTGGTGAGGACGCTGTTGACCTGTCTTCAGCTGGAGCCTTATGTTGTTTTCCTCAGGTCCACATTGGAGTGAAAGGTTTTGTCAGGGATGCAGTCACCAAGGCTGGTTTGGAGAATGCAACCATTGTTGTTGCTGGCATTGCTCATAACATCACAGCAGGCAGATATGGTGACTACCACCGGCTGCTGGTGCCTGGGACCTACAACGTGACCGCCGTTGTGATGGGGTAATGTCTCCATGATGCTGCCTACTGCTTGTGTTACTTTACTTGATTTCTTCCCCCTGAGCATGTTGTGTATTTTAGGGGCTTGGCTGGAAGCTGCAGCAGGAAAGGTTTCCTGCAATGGATTAGAGCTGCAGCTGTGTTTGTTCACCCCTGCCCTGCTGTGGTGGGGAGCTGCTGGATGCACAGCACTTCTTCCTCCTTCATTTGCTTGTATCAACCTGCATCTTACTTATGGGCAAAAGGAGAAAGTGCAGTAGGTCATCCCAGTAAGGGTTTGCCTCACATTTGGGGGTAAATGTGTTGCTTGCTGCTGGCTAGCCCTGTGCTGCACCTGTGGCTTCTTCCCTGGAGAGTCCATAAACAGGAACTCATGCCTCTGACACAGCAAAGGGCAGCAGCAGGGTTGGATTTGGAGGCAGGGGGATGAGCCCCATCAGCTTGTTTAGCTGGTGAATCTCTCACATAGTTATTAACATATGAGTGTGCTCTGACTGGGAAGAGGAGGATGGGAAAACCTGCAAAGGCTTTGGCCTCCATTCTGCAGAGCTCCTTGCTGAAGCCTGCTTTTTTTTTTTTTCTTACAGTTACACACCACTGACCAGAGAAAACATTGAGGTGAAGGAGGGAGATGCAACAGAAGTGGATTTCTTCTTGCAACCGACTGCGATGGCTCCCAACCTCACACAGCTCACAGCAACACCTGCTCCTGCTTCTACCATTGCCTCCACCGTGGTGCAGGCCGAAGCCCCGAGCCCAACCTCTCTCCATCAGCCCATCCAACCTGTGGACTTCCGCCACCACCACTTCTCAGATATGGAGATCTTTCTGCGGCGCTACGCCAACGAGTTCCCCAACATCACCCGGCTGTACTCCGCGGGCAAGTCGGTGGAGCTGCGGGAGCTCTACGTGATGGAGATCTCAGACAACCCTGGTGTCCACGAAGCAGGTAATGTGGGAGAGCAAAACACTTTCTTTCTTGCAAAACACAAATGCGAGTGGTAGACCTTTAGCTTTGGGAGACTATGGGCAGAGCGAAAAGGAAATGTAGAGCTGGCATCTGAAGAGAGGCTGAGCTCCTCCTCTTTAGAAAGACCAGGTGCAGTGAGTGGATGATGCTTGGGTGAGTTAAAGAGCATTCCTAGAGAAATTTACCTGAGTAGGTGGGACTCTGGGGTCAGAAAGACCAAGCACCGTCCTTGCACTAGTATTCGTCCTCTTGGTGTTGTGAGAGCAGAAGGATACGTATTAGGTAAATGCCCTCTGGCCTGGAGAAAGGTCTGAGTGATGTGCTTGTGGTGAGATGTCTCCAAGCTTTAATATAGCAGTCATGATTATCTCTTTGGCATGGCTGTGTGTCTGCAGGTGAGCCAGAGTTCAAGTATATTGGTAACATGCACGGGAATGAAGTTGTGGGGCGAGAGCTGCTGCTGAACCTCATCGAGTACCTCTGCAAGAACTTCGGCACAGATCCTGAAGTGACTGACTTGGTCCGGAGCACACGGATCCACATCATGCCATCCATGAACCCAGATGGCTATGAGAAGTCCCAGGAAGGTAATGCTGCCCGTGCTGAAACCCCTGTGAGATTTCTAGCTCTGAGAATGAGACCTGTGGTTTGTCATACCTCTGGGAAATCTGGAAGCATTCTGCTGGGGCTGAAGTGCTGTCGACACAGGGGGGATGGGAAGGGACTGGTGTGTGCAGTGGAATGAGGGGGTGGACCCACCACTGCGGGAAGTGGGTGGCTGACTGATGCCTGAAGTGGTTGGAAAGAGCTCTTATGCTTGGGCAGTGCTATATATGCTGCCCCTGTTTGGGTCCCCTTATGGTTTGTGGCTATCCCAAGGCTTATTTAAAAACAAAAAAAGACATTCCTTTTACACAGCTCATACTTGCTATGCTTTGGTCCATGCTTTTAGTAACATGTGATGTGGGAGCCAGGCAGTCTGCAGAGCACTAGTCCAAGGGTAATACAGGCTTTTATTGTGGTGTTGAAATTGGCAAAAACATTCAAGGAAGTCCTTCAAACTGCGTGGCTTTTGTAGATTGGCCCAACAAAGTTTGTCCAGAACAATTTTCTGGAAGTAGAGCTCTGCTTGTGTTTAACACAGTGCTTGTCCAGCTGGTTTGAGAAGGTCTGGGATTCTGTGGTCATGACAGCAGCTGCTGGGATTGTTCATGGTTCAGTGTCTTTCTGCCAGCTGAGGCCTGACTGGCACTGACAGGGTCCCCAGACACCTTATGCACTCCTGCTGGAGGAAGGTTGATGTCCTGTCGTTCTGGGGTGCTGGGAGCCTGCATTGTTGTGTTCCCTGCTGTTTTCCACTGATCAACAGTATGAAGCTCTTCAGCAAGAGGACACTGCCTCCACAGCAAAATGGGAAATTGCATAGGGTTCAAACCTGAACTTGTGTTTATTTTTCAGGAGACAGAGGAGGAACCGTTGGCAGAAACAACAGCAACAACTACGACCTGAACCGGAACTTCCCAGATCAGTTCTTCCAGGTGGCAGACCCTCCACAGCCTGAAACTCTGGCTGTCATGAGCTGGCTGAAGACTTACCCATTCGTGCTTTCAGCAAACCTGCACGGAGGTACATCAGCTACACCAGGCTGCTTTCTCACTGCTGAGGTTTAAGGATGGAGAATGCAGGAATATCTCTGCTGTGTTTATGGCATGGATTGAGGAACACTGCTGTGAAACAGCAGGAGCAAAAGCAGCTGGGTTCCTGTACTGGGGATGGTAGAAAAAGGGGAAACCAAATCTACTGTTACTTGGTTGGAGGTTGCGCTTCTGGTAGATGGATCAGAAGCTGAAAGCCATGTCCCCAAGCACACATGTAAGCAGTTGAAGAGGCTTCTGGGAGGAGCACAGCCACTTTTCTGAAGGAAGCACATGCACAGGATAGCAGCTGGCATGTTGCCTGTGAAGTGATGGGGCAGTTGGGATGGACTCCCCTGTCAGCAGCTGCTCAGTGGCTGGTTCTGTGAGTGTGGCGGTGCAATGGCTGTCAGAGGCTTCATAGTATTTATAAATTGAGGACAAAACGATGTAATCCTGAGGGTTCCCTGCCTCAAATCGCACGGCAGAACGATGAAATTTGCTGCAATTTAATTATCTTTTTAGAGTGATCTAAATGAAGTCTTTGCATTACAGCTTATTCCCTAGACGCTTTGTCTGCTGGCTTGGGGCTGTGGTGACTTGCAGGTGTTTCTCTGTGCTAGCATGTTTAATTCTGTAGTGCAGAAGTACAGCGTGTGGGTGAGAGGGAGCTGGCTGTTCTCCAGCAGCAGCACTGTCTGTGTCCCACAGTGCCATTAACACAGCTTGCTTAGGGAAAGTTTCAGCCAGCCAGAGCTGTCATAGTCTGCCTGTCCTTGTAGTAAGCTCCAGAAGGTTGACAAGCTGCAGCAATTGGGCCAGGGGCACCGGGAGTGTTTTAGGAAATTTCCTTTCTGTTCGCTCCTTTGGGAAAGTGATTATTAGCAGGCTGTGCCCATCCCTCCAGAATGTAAGGGCACAGCTTTGACGTGTCGTGATTGGGGTTTGCCTTTCTTATTGGATGCTGTCTCATCTTTTCCTGTGCTTTTGTTGTCTCTTCTGTTCACTGTGCCTAATGCTATGTTTATAGCCAAGGCTTGAGAGCTTGGTCCTGACACTCCCAAAATAAAAGAAAAGTTTCTTCTGTTAGGCTGAGGACTCCATTGAAAAGCATGCAAGTCAGAGTCAAATCTCATTTCCCCTGCAGGTTCTTTGGTGGTTAATTACCCCTATGATGACGATGAACAAGGAATGGCCATATACAGCAAATCCCCAGATGATGCTGTGTTTCAGCAGCTGGCGCTTTCCTACTCCAAGGTAAAGCTCTAAAATGGGAAATCCCATCTGCCAGGATAGTTCCTGATGCTATCATGAGCTCTCTGAGTGTGTGGTAGGGGAGCTAGTCTGTTAGAACAGAAGTGCCAGTGGCTATAAAGAGCAGACTCAGCTTCACATGTTGCATCTTGTTTTTCAGGAAAATAAAAAGATGTATCAGGGAAGCCCGTGTAAGGATATGTACCCCAACGAGTACTTCCCACATGGCATCACAAATGGGGCCCAGTGGTACAATGTTCCAGGTGAAGTCATCCTGAAGTCTCTTGCAGTGTTTCTTTCCAAATTAACACGTGTGCAGCTGAAAGAATTTAGTCTGATCAGTCACAGACTTTGCATCTCTCAACCCAGATTCCTGGGGCTTGGATTTCTTTTGTAACCTCTTCAGTAATGTACCCAGGTTAAGTCATTCCGGAGGGGAGGAATTTATGGTGTGGTGTTTCTGGTTACCAGCAGCATAATGGACATGAAAGGCATTTACAAGGAGGGTGGTTATTTGTCTGCAGTGTTGACAACCCCCAGAAGCTTGAATCTTGCCCCATGTTAAAAGCCTTTTCACCTTTGGTATTAATTGCATGTAGTAGTTAGTATTTAATCTCTCTAGTATCTGATTTATTATTTTTTTTTAATATTTTTTCTTTGAGTTATGTTACTGCTTTCTTCAGAAGGTCATATCAAAACCTCTTTTACATTCCTGTTGTAGGTGGGATGCAAGACTGGAATTACTTAAACACAAACTGCTTTGAAGTGACCATTGAGTTGGGCTGTGTGAAATACCCAAACGCAGAGGAGCTCCCAAAGTACTGGGAGCAGAACCGCAGGTCCCTCCTGCAGTTCATGAAACAGGTGAGACACTTTGACCCCAAAAGATAGTGAGAGCTGCCTCTTAGGCCTGGATTGGAGGTGCTGGAATAAACAGGCTGATCTGCACACTGCAGTGAGTGCTGCTTCCTGGCCAGACCAGGTCCCTGCTCCACAGCAATCCTTCCCATTTGAACATGCATTGATTTCCTCTTCTCCCCTCCTTAGCATGCCAAAAAGCTGTATGGAAGCAGCAGCCAGGTGATGCAGGTGGGGGCATTTCATTTCCCAATAGCTCAGTTTTCCCTTGGCTAGAGTGTCCCTTTTGTGCTGTTTCCATCTGGCTCGTGGCTGCTGGCAGCACGGTGCAGCTGAGGCAAGCAAACAAAGGTGTGGGGCAGAGCGTACCGTCATGGCATCGTGAGACAAACAATTGCCCATTCGTTGTACTTGTGTGACCTTTGTCCATGCCAGTTTCGCCTGAACCCTTTTGGGACGTGTTGCTCCTCCGGGAGCCCTGGGAGCTCTGCATGTCAGCACTCCCACAGCGCTGTGTGTTGGAGGGCTGAGTTGGAGCTCTCTGGGTCTGTTCCAGGTTCACCGTGGGGTCTGGGGCTTCGTGCTGGATGCCACGGATGGAAGGGGCATTCTCAATGCCACCATCAGCGTCGCTGAGATCAACCACCCAGTGACCACCTACAATGATGGAGATTACTGGCGCCTCTTGGTGCAGGGGACGTACAAAATCACAGCATCTGCACGAGGGTGAGCAAGCCGTGGTGCACGGGATAGGTGCTGCACAACTGCCACAGTGCTCTCCTGGCTTCTTAGTCAAGAACTGACAAAGCTGTGCTACCCTGATGTCAGGACTGTTCGGTGACAGTGTAGAGTCCAAATCTTCCCTCGTTTGGAGGTGGTGTGGGGAAGCAGTTGATAACTGGGTGTTTTTAAGGGAAAAAAAGCTACCTGCAGAAATGACTTCAACAGCTGCCAAAACCTTGTTCTTTGGGTTCTTGGGTTAAAGCTGCCTGACCTGTCATCCTCCCTGCTTGCCACGTAACCCTGCAATCCCAGCTCCTGAGCTGCTCCCTGCCCTGCTGTTCCCATGCCCTTTTGAAGAGTTTTTTTTCTTTTTGTATTTGTGCCTCTTGCTTCCTTTGGCTGGAGAGCAGCAGAAGTCTTGTGCTGAGTATCTGGGCAGGAGGGGGGGTGGTTCGGTGTGCAAGGCCTCAACTCCTGATGTTTCCTTGTCCCTTCTCTTCCCTGGGCAGGTACAATCCTGTCACTAAGATGGTGACAGTTGACAGCGAAGATGCAGTGCAAGTCAACTTCACTCTTAAACGGACAGATGCCAAAGTGGAGGAGGGGAAGGTGCCAGTCCTGAATATCCCAGACACCAGCGACCCCAATGAGAAGGAGTTTGAGACTCTGATCAAGGATCTCTCTGCTGAGAATGGTGTGGAACACCTCCTGCTTTCCTCCTCAGGGAAAGTCTCTCCTTATCGATACCGCCCTTACAAGGACCTCTCCGAGTTCCTCCGAGGCCTCTACCTGAACTACCCACACATCACAAATCTCTCCAGGTGAAAACTCCAAGCAGCAGTGCTCAGCTCCTCCATGAGCAGCAACCTGTGGCAGAGAAGCAGTGCAGTGATGAGCTGTGAATGTGATACAGAGATGGGGGGAGCTTGTTCCTGTCCTTCCCTGTGGTGCATGAGCTCAGAGGAGCCCCAGATGTAAGGGCACGGTGGCAGAGCATTGGCTGCAGGGACCCACAGACACATCCACGTGCTTTTTCCTGAGACCTCATTTTACTGACTGAAACCTGGGGTGCAGTTAGCTGCCCTGGGTGCCTTACATTGATATTCCCAGTGTTGAGATGCCAGGTTTCTGCAGACATATATTTCACACACTTTATTCCCTCTATTTTCCAAATCCTGTCTGACATCTAAGCTGTACAAGTGGACAAAATATGGCTTAGGAATCTTAGAATTGTAGAGTATTCTGGGTTGGAAGGGACCCATGAGGATCATAAATCCAATGGCATTTTTTTTCAATTATCTCCTTTCAACTTTTAATTTAATATTGTGAGATGTATTTGAGGTAATGCCCTGAGCCAAGGTCTCTGCCCTCCTGCAGGAGCTGCCTTGTAGTCCTTTGCTCTCCCTTGTGACCTGTAGCTGTTACCCTCTGTCAACTTCAGAAAGCACAAATCCGTCCTCTTTGTCCTAGGGCCCTGGTTGCTTGTTGTCACCAGGCACAGTGTGCTCATGTGCTGTCCGTGCTGGTGCCAAGGCTGCCGTTCTGATCTGTAGCCTCTATTGTCCTTCCAGTTGCATCAGCCCTGATTGTGTTCCCTGCTTTGCTTGCATTCAGTTTGCTAACTTAATGGCACGACTGTAGCAACAAGTTCTGCACTGCTGGAAATACGCCTGCTTTTGTCCTCTGAACGGGGTGCTTTATGGATTAGTTTGATCTCTGGATGTATCCTGCACTCATTAGAGAGGAGAAAAAAAGTCCAAAGCAAACAAACCCACTTTGGAAGCATGGAGGCATTTAGCCATTCCTTCCACACTTACTGTGATGTATTAGGCTATATAGAGATGCATGGAGCATTGAGTGTTCTGTGCATCTCTACCTGGATGCTTGGATGTGGCTGTGTGTTCTGTGCCACTTGTCTCAGTAGCCTGCTTATGGAAGGAGGCAGCATTCCCTTCCACACCAGGGTTTCTCCATAAGGCCAAGCTCTGTTCCTGAGCTGACACTCTGCTCTCTTCTCTCTTGGCAGCCTGGGTCAGAGCGTTGAGTTCCGTCAGATTTGGTCCCTTGAAATCTCCAACAAACCCAACCAGTCTGAGCCTGAGGAGCCCAAGATCCGCTTTGTTGCTGGGATTCATGGGAACGCTCCTGTTGGTACCGAGCTGCTCCTGACACTGGCAGAATTTCTTTGCATGAACTACAAGAAGAACGCTGCTGTTACAAAGGTGAGGAGCTGTGCTACAAGGGACCGTCTTGGAGCCCTCCAGTTGTATCTTGAGAAGGCAGCACTCATCAGGAGAGACTTGTCTTGTTTTGGCCTGTAGATCCCATGCACACAGGAGGGGTATTAAGAGATCTGTGGGGCTGGTAGGAACCTGTGACTCATGAAATCAATGGAAGCAGCTATTCCTAGGAAAAGATTGAGGCAAAGGAAATGTACAGAGATGTACAGAGAACAAACCCTGTTAATTGTACTGATGTGTTGTTTCCTTCCTGCCTTATTCAGCTGATTGACCGAACACGGATTGTGATTGTGCCATCCCTGAACCCAGACGGACGTGAGATAGCACAGGAGAGGGGCTGCACCTCCAAGATAGGCCAGACTAATGCCCATGGCAAAGATCTGGACACAGACTTCACAGGTAAAGCTAACTGATGCAAACTGATATGTGGTGTCCCACAGAAATGCAGGCTGCAGTAGAAGTCTCCTGCTGGCTGGCCTCTCTAGGGTTGGAGGTACTTGTCTGATTGTGGGGTCCTTCTGTAATAGAGGGCAGTGCTCCTGCCTCAGAGCTGAAGTAGCACAGCTGCTGGGAAACATCCAAAGCTTGAATTCTCCTTAGAGATTGTAATTTGCAGGCCTTTGTAGGGAAAGGAGAAGACAAAGCAGAGCTCTTTAGGAACAGTCCAGTGATCATACAGTATTTTTTCCTGTTAATTGATTTCTCTCAGTGCTATTCTGAAAAGCATTCTCTGTTCTTGCTCCTTGGAAACAGTTTCCTTTTTTCATGCTTTTAACTGCCTGGTATATCCAGCTCTGTACCAGTGCTATGCCCACCTTTCCTGGAGAGGAAGTGTTCTCTCTGGCCACCTTTGGGCTGGAATCATCCCAAGTGCTTTCTTTGGAGTCAGTTCAGGGGCAATGAAGAAAGCAAACACACATGAAACACCCTCTGCATCACAAAAGTAAATAGATTGGGAAAACAGTGATGTGTCACATTTGTTAAACTTCGCAGATGAATTCCACCCATGAGCAGTGTGGATGAGGTGCTTTATTTAATCTTTCAGAAGCAATTTGCTGAGATCTTGCAAATATATTTTCAGGCAGATCATTTCAGCCATAAAGAAGAAACATATTTCTGCAAGCTTCCCAAATAGCAGAGAAAATTATCATCAATCCTTTTTCCTATTTGTTGTTCTTATTTACAGGCAATTACTCCAGGTATTCAGGAACGCAAGAGCCTGAGACCAAAGCCATAGAGAACTTGATATTGAAGCAAGACTTCAGCCTCTCTGTTGCACTAGATGGTGGATCTTTGCTTGTCACTTATCCCTATGATAAGCCAGTGCAGACAGGTATGACTGACTCTTCCAGGGTCTTCAATGCAGTTAGACTCTGGCTAGTCACGTGGCTGCATGGTGTAAGAGCTTGTCCATTTCTTGGTGATTTTGTGCTGATGGTTTGCTGTAGCCTCCTTTGGGGTTTAATCCCTTGGTTCTGGAGAACTGCTGGCAGTCTGTAAAGCAAAGCTCAGCACCCTCACAGGATTCAGCTTGGGGTCAGAACATTTACTGTTCCTGTTTTCAGAACAATATTTCAGTTTTTCCTCTGTGTGTGATACCACCCCTCGATGTAAGAAGAAATCTGAAATCCCCCTGAAGCAATGTGTGTGACTTTTATATAGGATCATGGGATTAGAATAAGAATATCTTCCCCCACTCAATAGGAGCTGCACTCCCTATGTCTCACCTTTCTATTTGTAGTGGAGAACAAAGAAACACTGAAGCATTTGGCATCTGTATATGCAAACAACCATCCATCGATGCATTTAGGCCAGCCAGGCTGTCCAAATAAGTCCGGTAGGTTTGGTTCAATCCTTTAAACCCCTGACCACTTGTGCTGGGTTCTACTAGGAGCAGATCAGTCTGATTGCTGTGTTCTTACTCTCACAGATGAGAATGTTCCTGGGGGTGTGATCCGTGGCTCTGAATGGCACAGCCACCTGGGAAGTATGAAGGTACTTCATCTCATCACGACGCTTTCCTTCCTTGCAGATATGTCTTTAAATTTGGGCAAAACCTCAACCATCTTCAGCTGCACTCTGGGAAACCTTTTAAATGCTGTCTCTTGTAACTGTGGTGGTTTGTTTCAGGATTTCAGCGTTACATTTGGTCACTGTCCTGAGATCACTGTTTATACCAGCTGCTGTTACTTCCCCAGCGCGGGGCAGCTCCCTGGCCTGTGGGCAGAGCACAGTAGGTCTCTCCTTAGCATGCTCGTGGAGGTGAGCAATGGTCTGGGGGGATAAATTCTTGCTGGGAGTGAAGGTGGTGGGATGGATGAGTTACTTTCTAGTGGGCTGAGCAGCCCTTGTAGTATAATATCCTCTTATTTCTTAAGGGAGAAGGGAGGTGTCATGGTGGGGTGATGGTTAAGGTTGCTGAAGAACATGCTGAATTTTAAGGGGAGACTAGATCCTGTTTTAGTTAAAAATATGCCTTACACTTGGACTGGAACATGAGGCATTTGAAATGCTTTGTTTTGTTTCAGGTTCACAAGGGAGTCCATGGATTTGTCCAAGACAAGAGTGGCAAGGCAATTTCTAAAGCTGTCATTGTTCTTAATGAAAGTTTGAGGGTTTGTACTAAAGAAGGTGGCTATTTCCATGTGCTGTTGGCTCCTGGTTTGCATAACATCAATGCTATAGCTGATGGGTACCAACAGAAGCATATGCAGGTATGTGAATATCTGTTGGAGTTCTCCTCCCTTGCTTTCATATGAAGGCATCCATCCCTAACTGCTCTTACCTGGGCTGTACTTTGTTGGCTGTGTTTACCTTCTGGTACATTAGTTGTCTTCTGCCTTGTTATAATGGAGAAGAATTTCTGAACACAGCAGAGTTTTTCTGAGCAACAGTTTTTCCCTACACTGCATTTATCTTTGGTATCTGCCTGGTTCTGCCCTGGGCAGCAGATGTCTTTTTTTTCTTTAGACACCTACCAGATCTGTAAACAGTGAGACAGACTGAGTTCTTGTATCTTTCCATAGGTCTTGGTACGCCATGATGCACCCAGCTCTGTGTTCATTGTATTTGACATGGAAAACAAGATATTTGGTCTGCCACGGGAGCTGGTTGTAACGGTTGCAGGTAAAGTGATAGCTTCATTCAAAGCTTTGAGACTCGTTTTCTGGGCTGGTTCATTCTGACATCTTTTTTTTTTTTTTAACTGAATTGGAAGACTAGCATTCAGCATTGAGTTTTTCCTCCTGTTTTCCCTTCTGAACACATGCTTGGCCCTGCAGACTGGTCCAACAGCCTTCGGCTCTAGTGATGCTGGGCTAGCAGATAAGAAGGAGAGAGGAAATGGAGAATGTTGTAGGGATCTGAAAGATCCTGAATGGACCTTGAGATGGCTAGAAGGGGAAGAGCCTGTATGTGCATAGGGCTGGGACCTAGCAGATCTTACATTTTCCCCACTGGGCAAGCACTAAGGAATTTATATATGTTTGTCATTGTGGCTGCTACTGGGTAGGCTGGGGTTTATTTCCAGTGTACTGCAGAGGAGCTCACTGATGTTATCTTAAATTGCTAGCCCAGAAAATCTGGTGCTTCTCTACTGTGACTGAGCTCCTTCCTCTAAGGCACAGAAGTGAGGAAAGTGGCTGTGATTGTGTAAGAGAGGATTGATACTGGAAAATGTGGAAGCCTCTGAGGTGGGGAACATAGAATTAAATTCAGTATCTTCTCTCTGGCAGGTGCAAGTATGTCTGCTCTGATCCTCACTGCCTGTATCATCTGGTGTGTCTGCTCAATTAAGTCCAACAGACACAAGGATGGCTTCCACCGCCTGCGGCAGCACCACGACGATTATGAGGATGAAATCCGCATGATGTCCACTGGCTCAAAGAAGTCCCTCTTGAGCCACGAATTCCAGGATGAAACAGACACTGAAGAAGAAACATTATACTCCAGCAAACACTGACACCTCTCTGACAGGAAAGGAAATTTCCCTGGACTAGCCCCAGTGGGAGGGAGGGGTGATCCCTCTGGATCATTTTTGAAACATTAACTTGCAGGACTGTGTTTGAGTGGCAGCTCCTGACTTCCTTCTGCTGTTTGCTCTGTTCCTATGTACATGCAAATCAGTGGGTGTTAGAGGCTGTGTTTGGGTTAAGGGCATGGCTTACGTTTTTAGGGCAAGGTCTGAAGGTTCACATGATGCTGACTGAAAGGTGATGTAGCAGGTTGGCCAGCAGAGTTCCTAACACTTCCCCAGCATCTCAACACAGTGAGCAGATGATGGGGAAGTGTCCCAAGACCTGTGTAGGGTCATAGTCACAACACTCTGAAGTGGTATCTACTTGTTTTGATTTCATTTTTCTTACTGTACGTGGTGGAAGCCTTGATCCATCACCAACTCCTTTCTGCAGAGCAGCCCTTGGAAACAGCCTGTACTTGCTTCTCAGCTGCTCCATTGGAGCTTTTCCCTACCTTGAGATGCTGTGCTCAGCCACACTCTGCAATGGTTGTGGAGCACCTCTAATGTGTTGCTAGTTCCAAGCAGTGATTTGGCATCCTGAGGGCTGGGGGAGATGACATCAATTCTTGGTGTGAACTGGAGGAAGGAGCAAATGTCAGAACTCTGACCAAGTTCAGCAGCTTGTCAGCTCTGCAGAACTGCTGTTCCTGGTTCTGGGGAAGAAAATTTCTGTCCCCGTGAATCCCTGGTTGCATCTCATTTTATGTGGACTTGGCTTTTGGAGTCTCATGTTAGTGTTGCAGCAGTGCAGTGTCTGAAAGCACAACTGGAGGTTGTTCTGAGCATTACTGGAGTAGCAGAGAGAGGGTATCCATGGCCTGACTTTGGTCTTGACTTTTGAAGAGCAGCTGCACCCTCTGCTGTTGTCCATGTTGTCCATCTGATCCACTTAGTGATCAGAGCAGTTGGAAAACAATCTCTCATCAAGCTCTGGTGATGCTAGGCACCAAATTAGCCTGCTGGCCTAACTTAGTTCTGCTACTACAGTGTCCCTGAAGTATGTAGCAAGAGCTCCACCTGCTTGTACGTCTGCAGTGTGCTGTGGAGGCCTGAGTGCAAGGCGCGAGGAAGGGCTGAGTGGCTGTGCTGGAGGGAAAAGCAGCCAAATTCTCTTCTGGAGCACTTAAGTAATTGGAAAGAGGAGCTGCAGTGTGCATCCTGAAGCTGCATTGAGTTTGTGGGGCAGCGAAGAGGTGCCCAGAAGGGCAGGATGCCCAAGACATTTGATTTCCAAAGCCTTCATATATTTCTGAAGTTCTCGTGCTTTCTGGGCAGAAGTCTGGGGTTAGAATGTAGGCACTTATTTCCTTGCTGCTCGTTCTTTTTTGTTTATTTCTTATACCCAACGGACCGAACTCTGCAGTGCCTGGAGCACTCACTGCCTTGGATATCCAGCGTACCCTGATCTGCCTCCAGCAGGCCAGGGAGGTCTGCTCTTGAGATGTGCATGGGGCAGTGCTGAGCGTTTGCACCCAAATGTGTGATGAGGGCTCTGGAGGAACAGTGCAGTAAATTCCCTGTCCCAGGCTGCTGGTCCCAATTTTGCAAGGAACCCACGGGTGGTAGATGCCTCTCCAGAGCCACGGGGCTGTGGCTGTGCCGAAGGTTTTGGCAGCTGCCTGGAAGGGTGAAGATGACCCTTGGGTGGCTGCAGACCTTCTTCCCTCATCTGTGGTGTTGGTATAAGGGCAAGAAGCACACGGTGAGATCTGGCTGGAGCAGCGCTCTGGGAACAGGGAGGTGATCATCCACACTGCTATCCTGCATCGCTGAGGTGTGAATGAACCCCTCGGTGCCTCTGCCCTGCAGAGCCCACGCGGGGTCCCAGCTCCCTGCTGGGTTTGGTGCTGGACTGTGACTTAAGCAGCTCCTGGAGCGCCGCGTGGGCAGCAGAGCCGTCCCCAGCAATAAGTCCTTGGGAACCAACACACGGGAGGTGAGCGGGGCTGATGGGGCCGATGGTTCTGTAGCCGTGTGAGACTCCTCTGTGCCGCAGTGGTGCTCAGCGTGCCGAGGAGCCCATCCGTCCTTCTGTCCGTCCGTCTGTCCGTGGAAGCGTCTGCCCCACGCGCACTGTGCCTTCGCTGTACGTTTCCACGAGGACCTCGAAGCGCCCTTCCCCGGGAGGCAAGGGCCGGCGCTGCCCCGCGCTGGGCCCTCGGGTCGTTTTTTACCTGTATACCAATAACCTGTATAAAACTATTTTGATGTCCGCCCGTCTTCTCTCGTTCTTCGCCCTCTCGACGTCGCGGGGACGGGGGCGTGCGGTGCTCTGCGCCTCCCATCCGCTGGGGGGCGCTACGTTGGGAGGTCCGGCCGTCCCGTCGGGCACCGCGCTCGAAGGGAGACGCTCTAGGCAGGAGTTCTCGGCAGGCGGCGGCTGACGTTGGACAACAAAGATGGCGGTGGGGAGCAGCAACTACTGGGAAGGCGAGTGGGGCCGGGGCGGCGCGGGGCGCTCCCGGGACACGAGACGGGCAGGGCGAGGCCTCCGCCGGGTCCCCTCTGCCCGCTCGCGGCTGGAGGGTGCGGTGTTCTCGTCGGCCGCTCAGCCGTGAGGCGCCGGTGCCCGGCTGAGCCCCGCGGCGGGGAGGCCCCGGGCCGTGTGGGGCGCGGCCTGCGGGCCCTCAGCCCCCGTCCTCCTCATCCGCCCCCTGGGGCCGCATCTGTGTGAGGGCTCCGCGGGGCTCCCCGGGCGGCCTGGGGCTGTGTGTGACTCCCCTCGCACCCCCTTCCGTGCAGATCTCAGGAAGCAGGCGAGGCAGTTGGAGAACGAGCTGGACCTGAAGCTGGTCTCCTTCAGCAAGCTCTGCACCAGCAGCCGGGACGGGCGGCGCGACAGGTATAGGTACTAACACGTTTCTTTACGTTTTACTTTGCTCTTTGCAGCGTTTGGTTCGTGTCTGTGGTTTGCTTAATGCTGGTCCCCACTACCACCTGCGGCACAGTTGCTTAAGAAGCTTACTTTGTGGTGCTGGTGTTAGGCTCTGGGAAATGTCTCTTTCAGGTGCTGGCATCGATGCACAGGTGTGTGTGCCACCTGTGAGAGCACGCAGGGCAATGGGGGAAGCTGTATTTAAACTTCAGTTTGTAATTCATGGGATCAGCACAGCTTGGGTCAGAAGGGTCCTTAAAGGTCGAGTTCCAGCCTTCCTGCTGTGAACAGGGCTGCCACTCAATTATGGGGGGAAGTGTGTGAGGGAAGGATACGGCTTCCTCAGTGCACAGTACAGCTGCCTGCATTGTTTGCTGCTTCTTCCTGCATTACAGTTCTCAGGGACTTCAGTAAATGCTTTGTGCTCAGGCACTTCCACGGTGGGTGGCTGTGGTGCTGGTGGTCCTGTGCAGGAATGAGGGAACTGTGGTGTGGGGCTGTGTTGACCAGCCCAAGGAGAACACTAACGGAGTGGGGAAGCGAAGCAGTCAGTCTGTGGCAGTCCCTTCCCAAGGGGTGGCTGTTATTTCTGGTTTCCTTTAAGGTAAGCTGTAGTAGGGAGAGCTATATATGTGTGTTTGTACGTATACGTAACAGTTTGTTTGAGGAAATTGTTTATTTAGGCAGATTTGTATTTGACTGAAGGATTAATATGACAAAACTCACCAACTCTTTCTAGCTTAAAGACTAGATCTGAGGCCTTTCTGCAGTTCCATAGCACCTGGCTATCAGCTTCTTTGTCCCTGTGTGCAGTCTTTAAAAAATGCCATTCCTTGCCTGCTAATCCTGGATCCCCATATTGCACATCAGTTATGAGAGTGATTACTGCTTGTATGTGTGTTGATTTTAGTTCTTTTTCAAATCAGTGTTTACTTTTTATCTTTCTCAAGTTATGTCTTGATACGTACAAACCTGTGTATCCTACGGTCTTGTGTGCTTTTTGTCTTTTGACTAAAAGTTGCTTTCATTACCAATTTCATTGCCCGTTCCTTTGAAATTTAAGAATGTTTCTTGGCTTCCTGCATTTGGGTTGGGTATAAAGTTTCTGGAGGGTGAAATGATTTTTTGAATCTTTCACTGAATTTCTGTTCTGGAAGCCTGAGAGCAACTCAGGAATAATCACGTTGCTCTTGAGTCAGATTCTCTCTCTTAACTCTGGTATATATAACTTGCTGTTTGTTCTAATTATCTTACTTAGTTTTGCTATCCTGCACAAAATGTTCTGATCTTGCTCTGGTTGTGGAGATAATCATTTGTTTGGTGTCATTTCTTTGGTGTATCTTCCAAGGGGAGGTGCTGTTTTCCACAAGTGATACAGGTTGTTGTATGTTCTAGTAACTTGCTTTCTTCTTCCTTAGCTCTGACACCACTCCTCTCTTAAATGGGTCGAGTCAGGACAGAATGTTTGAGACCATGGCTGTGGAGATTGAACAGCTTCTGGGAAAGGTAATACACAAATTACTGATTTTTACATCAGCATTTTGAAGTATTACAGTACAGCTTTCTGTGATGAGTGTTCAGAAATTAATAGCATGGGTGGTAAAAAAGTGTTTCTGGAGGCACGCATCTGATATAAGGGAAAGCTCTTTTACCTTATACATTATGCATTTCCTAAAATAATAAACCATTTTCAGGTTGGTTTTGTTTTTGTGTTGGTTTGTTTGTTTTTCCCCTACAGCTTACTGGAATAAATGACAAAATGGCAGAATATACAAACAGTGCAGGAGTCCCATCCCTGAATGCTGCACTGATGCACACATTACAGCGTCACAGAGACATCCTGCAGGTAACAAGCACGTGTTCCTCTTGTGTTTTATTTCTTTGGAGTAATTATTAGTATTACTAGCAGCTTGCTCAGGCACACTCCAGATGCCTGTTGGCTGGGAGAAGGCTCTGTGAGTGCCCAATATGAAAGAAACAACAAATCTGATCTATTGAAAAAAATCTTTCCTCGCATGTGCTGCAAGCACAGGATCTGAAAACATTCTTACAAACTTCTCCAGATGAGGTCAGGGTTTCAAAAACTTCACGTGCACTTTGAATATGATGTGAATTTAATAAGTTGGTCTTAGCTGTTCTGCAGCAAAAAGGCTAACATGTGACAGAGATGACAAGATTTGAGTGTCTTGCTTTGGTAACTTGATCTCAGGACTCTAACTTTGGAGTGATTGTTTTATTGCAGGATTATACTCACGAATTCCACAAAACCAAAGCGAACTTCTTGGCAATAAGAGAAAGGGAGAATCTGTTGGGATCAGTACGAAAAGATATTGAGTAAGTTGCATTGTGTATTGCAGCAGTGCTGTGGGAGTGTGCCAGAGGGGAGAAGGCAGCACGTCCTGTAGGAGTGTGCTTGGCTCGGGTTAGTCCTCTGCACTCTGAGCAAAATGAGAGCAGTTGCTTGAGTTCACAACTCTTAATGAGCTTCTGATAGAAATATTTGGTGGTTTTGTTCGCTAATTTTAACTGTGAAAATGAAATCATGTTTGTAAAAGTAAAATTGTTAAACACAGATGACTTAAAGAATGTTTGAATGTGACCGAAGCTTTTCTGGTTGGTCATTTCAGAGCAACACAGCATGATGTGTACGTGAATCAGTAGCGTCTACTGAAAAGCCTCTGGAGAAAATGTTTTTCAATGTTTGTTTTTTGCATTTAGGTCATATAAAAGTGGGTCTGGCGTGAATAACAGAAGAACAGAACTATTCCTGAAGGAACACGAGCACCTTCGGAAGTAGGTGTTGCTTGTTATTTCTGGATAACTTGCACATTTCTTTATGGTGGAGGTTGCAAATTTTTCTGGGGGGTAAAGCATTCCGAATTTCAAGTGTGGATGAGAACTTTGTGGTTTTTCCTTATCTCTAAAAAATGTGTACAGAAGGCAATGGAAGAGACTAATTCCCCAATATTTGTGAGTTGTCTGTACTTTATTGGACAAGGAAAACAAGAAGAGCTGCCTTTTGATTCTTGCTGCAGAGGATACGAGGTTAGGAGAGGTTTTATTTGTGCATTCCCCACACAGAAGTAGCAGAGCACTGGCAGAAGAGCACTGTTTGTGGATGACTGGGATGCATAGTCAAGAAGTAGCTCTGATCTGTCTGTTCTTGGCTGTAGTCATACTAAGCTGCAGGCTCACACCAGAGGGCAGGCTTTCATTTAAAAGAAGGAACAACCTCAGCCTTCCTTTAGTTTGAATTTGTCACTAGGCATGAATGATGAGGGAATGTAAAGTTTCCACAAAAAAAAAGAGGCTCAATATTTTGGAGTTGAACATCACCTGGAACATCATGCTTAAATTGCCTGACATTGATTCCTTAAGGTAAACTGGGTTCCTTCCAGATGTTGGGATTTCAATTTTGAATTATTTTTTGGAGGGGTTGCGAATACTTTATTTTAGATAAAGCTACAAATGAAATATTTCTGGAGTTGTAAAATACACTTCTGAAAAGCTGAGGATCCTCTGAGTGCTCTGTTTTGAAAAGAGGGAAGCTTGAAGTTTTGCAAACGTTACCTGAAAGATGTTTTCAGACACTGAAACTGGAGCTCTGTGAGGCATCCATTGCTTTGATCTCTTCAAACGTACCAAGCTCTCTGTATGCTTCAAGGATAAAAAATACGTGAAAAATAAGCAATTTCAGAAACATTTAAACCATCTTCTAGGTGATAATTTGAAGATATCCGTCGAGACTAAAAGAAAAAGAAAAAGAAAACAAGAATTTAATGTGAGTTGGAGATGTTTAGGAAACTAAAACTAATCATGGAGCAGTACTGCACAGCAGAGATAACTCGAAGGTGTGTGAAGAAGCCTGGAGTAGAAGGAGAAGGCAGCTTTGGCAGGAAATCAAAGCCTGCAAGATGCACAGAACTCCTGAATTGAGACTGTAAGCTTAGATATACGTGCTGGCAGAGGAAATGACTGAAGGCTGTGTGTGTTTTGAGGTGTTTGCAGTGCAGTGAATGATGGTGCTTGGCTAATTGATAGAAATAGGCACTGCATGTAGATTGTCACGAAGGGGTAACTGGGAGAGTTCAGATGTATTTTTAGTGAAGTTGTGGAACTTGTGAGAAGAGCTTGAAAATGGAGATGGGAACTCACACTGTGCAAGGTATTATTGTGAGCTGCAGAGTGGTGACAGTGCCACACGAGTGATGTATTCCTATATTCCTATTTAGTAGTGGAGTACACGGTTGTGACCCTGCTTGATGTCTGATCTCAAGTAGTATGGGGGTAAGGAGAAGTGCCAGAAAGCTCTTCTTTGGGTGAGCTTTGGGACAGATGTTGGATCTCTGCTTTGTGCCTAAATCTGCCTTTTGACTTTTCCGCCCTATATCAAACATCATCCTTTCTGGAAAGACTGAGTCTGAGTCTGCCTTCTCCGTATGTAGATAAGAGGGGAAGTAAAAAATAATAATCTGTGAGTACAAAAGTCTGATGAGTAAAAGGATCCCAACGTACATTAAGCAGCAAGGGAATGAGAGCAGCAGAAGCACTCTGAGCCCTCGGTGTAGCACACACACACTGCTCTCCATTAAGCTGTGGGCATTGGGCATCCATTTGGATTCCCTTCCCCAGGCTGGTGCTGCTGCTGTGTCAGTGCTGCTGGCACGGGCACTGTGCTGCTGGTTCCTCCCATAGCTCTGGGTTTAGCAGGGAGGTGGGTTTGTCTCAGTGTTACTTCCTGGGGGTGAGAGGCATAAAGAGTGTTTGACCTTGCAATTTTAGTTCTGTGCTGATGGTTTGTGGGTTGGTTTTCCTGTTTTCCTACCTCTGGAGAGAGAAGCAACAGTGCTGAAAACTTTAATAAAAATTGTAATAAAGATTTTAACACCTGTTAATTAAAAAGAGGCAGGAAGGCAGTTCTTGTTGCGTACCGATGCCCTGCTAATATTTTTACTTCATACCTCAGGTCTTTTGGCAAGGCAGCTGCTTAAAGAACCATCAGATCTCACATAGCAGCAACTCTAGTTGATTTTCCAATATTTGTTTCCTTGGGACTGTGCAGTGCAGTAAATGTGTCTGTATGCTTTTGGCAAGGAAGTAAACAAGTCATTCTTTTTCTTGTAATGTTTTCCATCTAAAAGAAACAAAAATTTTGATGAATAGATGTAGCTGAGCAGTTTATAAACTGCTCTGAAAAGTGCTGCCTCAGTGGATGGAGTCCTGTGGGCTCGATGTGCGCCCTGAGAAGTTCTGCAGTTATTGATGAGCTGTGCCCAAAGTCAGCAAAGAAGGGAGTAATGCGTTTGATTAAATTTGCAGTGCTGCATGTGTATGCAAGTGAGAATGTTTGCCTTGATGGTGCTGAGTTGCTGGGGAATGGGGAATGAAGTTGTGCTCACCAGCTCTTGCTGGAGCTTTGTCCTGCCCTTGTTGGGTTGCTGTGATTATTGCCTTGTGCTTAGCTCAAAAATCAGACATTTGCCCATTTCCAGGAGGAGCGCTGCTGGTGGCTGTGCTGGTGCAGATGGCATGGGCTGATTTAATCACCAGCTGGCTCTTTTTGTGGTGAGTGCTGCCCTGCAGGCCCTCAGCCCAGCCAGGAAGGAGGTGTGCAGCTTCCTGGGGTACGGGGTGAGATGAGGGGTTGTGCCAGGGGCACGGAGCAGTGCTGTGTGAACACAGCGAGGTGGGGGGGGGAGCCCAGGTGGGTGGGTGGCACAGTGGGAGGAGAGTGAGCAAATCACAGGAGGGTGTTTGCATTCTGCATGCAAAAGAGGAACGGGAGAAGCGAGCAGTAGGAATAGGGGGATTTGCAGCAGTTGTGTAATTGTGCTATAAATAATATATACCTGGTTCATGGAGATGCTCGGGATAAATCAGTGTTTGTGGGGGACTTTCACAGAACCATAGAATGGCCTGGGTTGAAAAGGACCACAATGCTCATCTAGTTTCAAACCCCCCTGCTGTGTGCAGGGTCACCAACCACCAGACCAGGCTGCCCAGAGCCACATCCAGCCTGGCCTTGAATGCCTCCAGGGGACTTTGTCCATGTAAAGCACTCTGAGGTATTAAATGTCTCTATTGCTACTATTGCATTTCATTTTTCTAGAGAACTATATCAAATTTCCTGTGTTTTTGGGGGCAGAAATGGCTGCGTTCTGTAGAGAATAATCATCAGGAAACCGCCTTCAAACTTTGTTGGATAACACAGTTGAGTTCTTAACAGAGGGAGTGATTTCTTCACCATTTCTCCCTCTTCCTACTGATGTTGCTCACAAGTGCTCAGCACTGCTGTGTGCAGAGAAGTCAGCTTAATGAGATGCTGAGGCACGTTACAGGGATCTTCCTTAAAGTGCTTTGTGGGAGAAGCTCCCAGCGTTCTACCTGGCTGTAATTTCCCATTCTTTGTTGCTCCCTGCTCTGCCCTGTGGGCCATCTATGCTCTGTGTTGTGCTGCTCATGTCACTGGGGGGCTTCAGAGCACCTCCAGCGTTTGCTCAGATCCAGAGTGCTGCCATGGCCACCTCTTCCACCCCACCCTCACCTCCCATTGCAGGGGATGCACAGATGCTTGGGAGCAGCTGCTCCAGCTGTTCTCCTCTGCATCTCCATCACACAGGGCAAATAGAGAGACCGTAAGAGAAACAGCTAATTCACCAATTCCTTCCTCCTTCCCAGGTTGGCTGGGCACAGCAGGAGGGAGCCGTGCTCAGCCTCCATGCCTGGTGCCTCAGAACTGCTGAGCTCTGCTGTAGTTTGGCCCAGTAAGGGCTTTCTTAATTGCTCCACTCATCTCTAAATTGAACTTATTTTGTCTTCGTGTCAAAGCAGAATGCGCTGTTCTTGTTGCTTTGTTTTCTTAATTTTAATACAGATTTTAGCTGAAGCAGAGCTTGGTAATGAATAACTTTTTTTACTTTGTAGCAGTTCTGGAAAAAGCCAAATAGATCTGCTGTGAAAGGCAAATCCATGCTAACCATTGGCTTGGTTTGGACTGTTTAGCAAGAAGCACTGAAAAAGGTGCAGTTTGGCTGCTTACTTGCTGTGCAATAGTAATAGAAGGCTGCAGTGCTTTGTCTATTGAACTGGAAGATATAATGCAAGGCAGGAGTGAGGAATCTAGGTTAAAACGTTTCCACGCTGTGATTAACTGAAAGAGCTCGAGCAGCATTGTGTCACCAGTTTCCCAAATGCAGTTAAATATCATTGGCTTCTTTGTTTCTGGATCAGGGAAAGTTGGGCAATGATTGCATTAGAAGTGCTAGTGCAAGCCAATTGGGATGCTGACTGTAATTACCCTGCAGACTGACTTGTCTGGTGCAGCTTTGAACCTCCCTAACGCTGAGTTTTTGGGTATGGCTGTACATGCCATCCTAGAGGCAGCAGAAATAAGATGGTTTTTAAGGAAGAGATTTGAACAAGGGAGCTTTTTGCTATCCCAGAGCAGCACGACAGCTTCTACTCCTGTTTCGAAACCCAACTCCGTGTTCTCATTCTGCTCTGTCTCCTGTTGCAGCAGATTTTTCTCAATGGCATTTGCACATCAGTGACTCTTCCTTCAGCCTGGACCCTGTGTGGGGTTGAGTGGGCTTTATTTGTGAGCCTGCTGGCAGAACCTCATGGCAGAATGACACAAGGTTATGTGACAGCAGCTGCATCATCTTCCTCTGTAGCATTCCCAGTCTGAGCACGGGATTCATGCATCTATCACCACACTTATCCACAAAGCTGGACTGAGCACAGTGCAGCTGTTTTCATATCTTAATGATAAATGTTTCTCAATAAGAGGAGGCAGTTCTGGAAAAAAAACTGGGGAAAAAAAAGACTGGAAAAAAGGCATTTCAACACTTATTAGGAGTGTAATATGAATGCCTGAGCGAGTTATTGAAGTAGTTTAATGAGAATTTGGGGAGGTTCAAAGGCTGCAGGCAGCGAAAGAAGATGCTCTCCTGGGTGTTGTTACTATTTATAAATAATTTTCTAAAAGAATGTGAAAATCAGCCTTTAGCACTTCAGGATTTGAAAGAGGTTTTCCCTTTAAAAATAGTTGGAGCTTCGTTAGAGTAAAATCAAGTGGTGCTTTTCATCTTCCTGTGCTATATTTAAGGCTTAAAACGAACAGAACAACCAAACAACCACTAAACTAAAGATTCTGTTAGCCTCACAAGGTTTATTTGCATGCTTTCCTTACAGTTAGATTTCACTTAAAAGGCAGTGAGGATAAATTCCCTGATGACTGTGGTGAGATGGTTACACCTCAGTGTGTCTGTTCCAGCAAGGAGGGGAGGTACCTGCTCACTCTGAGGGCTTCCTTTGGAGATTGGAACAGAGCTACACCAGTTTGTGCAGGTGACCAAGGACACAGCCAGGCAGCAGCATTGAGAACCTCAGAACTCATGGTTGGTACAAAGTATGGAAACTTATGTATTCATTTCCATGTGCCCCCAAGAAAACCCTATGAAATCCACCCCAGGTCTTTATGGACATCTGCAGAAATTCAAGGGCAAAACCTCACAGTGCAGTTGGGAAAAAATGACCTGAGTACATCATGAACAAAGGAAAGTAAAGATTGAAGCTCTGCTTTGGTTTGTGGTTCTGGGCTTTACCTTAATGCCCTTGGTGTGGGGAGGCAGGGACATAAAGCCACCCTTCAGACTTCACAGCTCCACGTGCACTTCTGAAGCAAGTTGCTCGTTTCAGAAATAAACAAGTCAGCCACGTGTGCTGATTTGCTTTTCGTTTTCCTTCAAACACCGTTTCTTAACTAGGACAGCTTTCCTTCCACAAGGGCTGTATTGAAGTTGGGACTTTGACAGGTACCGAAACACATCTTCCATGGGTAGGATCTGAAAAGTAGGTGTGTTGTTTGAACAGATCCGACAGTTGTGGAGTTTTATAGAGTTTCTTTTGTGTAGCTTATTTAACATGAGCAAATTAGCCCTTATTTCAGAGGAGCTGCCTCTGGTGATTGCAGAGCTCTATTTATCCTCAGCGAGCACTCTGTTCACATATAATCACAACAGTGATGCATATAGTATAATTTTCCAGCTACAGAACATGTTAATATCCCCATTTATGAGAAGGAAACAGTTTTAAAATTAAGACAAGTTTACTCCTGATGCTTACAGCATTCTAGAAAGCATTCTAATGCAGATATTCCCTATAGAAATGTTTTATGAAGCAAACATCTTCCAGAGAAATGGACCCCTCCTGCTGTTGTGATTACCAGAAGATATGTTGGTTTGCATATATGTGTGTGTATGGATACATTAAGCAATGATTATTTCTATTTTTCAGGAATAGATATTATATCTCTTGGAAAATTATATTACTGTGTAAATATAGTTGCTGAGTTTATTATTTCTATTGCTGCTTCAGAATGAGGTGCTCATCATCTTCACTGCTGTGTAGAAGTCACTGCAGATGTCCTAGCAGCCTGGGTTACTGGACATAAAGCATTGCCTCCTACCTGCTGAGATTTAAAATGCATTGTTTAGTTCACTGTACAATTGCAGGAATCCTTTCCTGAAGCATAAGAAGCAGGTAAGTAGTTCTAACTTCAGGTGCTCTGGTCAGGTCAGGCTGTGTAGCTTCCTACACCTACCAAAAAAACCTCAAAACCACAGCAGAGTTAGGAGGCAGAAACCCAATGTGTATTTTAGGCTTTGTACTAAAATAAAACTGGGTTGTCATCTCAGGGATAACTCTCACTTTGTTTCTATCTTCACTGGAAATTAAGATGACAGTTGAGGTATTAAATACCAAGTTGTGTGGCCAGGTCCTTTGGAAGGCATTCTTGGCGTTCCCTTTTTGCCATTATGGGTGTGTGAGTGGTAGGACAATTTTTCCAGCCTTGGGAAAAAAAGGTTGAGGTAGAGAAGTGACACAATCTTTTTTGTTACAGTACTGGTTGTAAGCAGCTTGTGTTTCGTGGAATTGGTGCATCAGTCTCATCGTTGAGCACAACACACCACTGCTGACAGGCTGTCTTGGTGTCTTCTGTCACGTTGGTGTTGGACACTGAAGGCTTTGTGCTCTTACAGGTGTTGCTTGGTTTTGAGGGTGTTTTTTTTTTTTCCCCTTGGTTAAAGGTATAATTTAAATTGTATCTCTTAAACCAGAGGAAATAGTGAAAACTGCCCTACTACTGAATGCTGGTTCTCTGTCCAAGGAGATGCCGATAGAGCCATTAGTAAGTTACTGGAATTGTTCTGACAGCTGTGGTTACTGATAATGACTTACAGTAAGGCCTGCCCTCTCCTTTCATTTAACTTTGTTCCTATGGGTAATAGGGAGCAATTACACGGGAGGGTCAATCTATCCAGGAACTTTCCCAACCGTGGACAGAGAGCCTCTAGAAACTTCGTTATGTGGCTCTTGGTGCCATCCTGGCTTTGGTTTTATGCTTACTAATAGGCAACCAGCTGCTGCACTTCATTTAGATGATAGGAGCTGTTTTCATTTTAAGTTTTTAACTGCGTTCTTTGGGTAAACTGGATAGTGCAGATTATTGAGAAGCCTCTTATTTCCTTATAGATCTGCTTTAAAGGAAGAAGTATTGCTGTTACTCACCCTCCTGGGACTCTCAGACATCAGGCACTCACAGTAGTCTTTCTGTGTGCCAAAGAGCTTTCTTGGCTAACTCCTCTTTTTGCAGAAACATTTATTTTACTCTGCTGATAGTTCTCAGACAAATACATGGAGTGCAGTGGAGGTGTGGGCTGTGCCCTTTAGAGATCCCAGACAAACAGCATGCTGGTGTCCTCTGGCTTCTGAATGGAGCTCCGCCCCAAAGCCATGGCATCCCTTGCATCATTCTCTGAACAGCCTTAGAGAAAAATCTTTTTATTATCTGCAGTCCTGATGTAGGCAGAATTACAGGTGTTTGATAGCTGCAGAGCTGTGTTAGCTTACCTTTAGATCCAGGAGGCTCTTCTCGCTGTAACCAACGCGCTGCTGAGATATTTACTTAATGATGTTGTTAGGAGTCTGATTTTAATGAGTTCTTTATCGCAGGACTGCAGATTGGTTGTTGTGTTGTCTGTAACCTCTTACGTGCTGTTTGCACGTGTCCAAGGTAGATGTGAAGCATCTGGAAGGAAACCCAACACCATTATGTTGGTACCTCCTGCCTAGAGCAGTGGTTTTCGTTCATTGTAGACTAACAAATTGCTTGCATTGACTTAAGAGCAACATGATGATGTGCTATCATGATTTTTCTTCTCTTTTCCAATGTTGCAGCTCTTCCTCATTCTTCTTGAACACGGTTGCTGAGTGTCACACTCCCCAGCACAGTGATCCACAGAAATAAAATTGCTTATACGTGTAGAGCTTGAAGGCACGGTGACATTTACACTGTTAACAGTTTGTTCCTTTGGGGCAAATCTATACATGAGCATAATGCTCGTACTTCTGCTGGGTTTTGTTGTGTTGTTGTAAGCTGTTATTTCATTTTGGCTACTGCAACTGGAAGTGTGAAAGCCTTGCATCTCCTTAGCACCCGGCTTGGTGTGCTGTTAACAAACCAAGGGAACCCACTGGTCGTGTGGGTGTTGGAACCTTTCTCTCTCTGCTTCCTGAATGTTTGTCTCTAGCAATGCCCGCTTATCCCAACTCTTTGTTTTTGGCCAACCTGCTCTTCTCACAGTGGCAATTTAAGATGAGTATTAATAGGCAAATGGACTCTTTTTTTCCTCTCTGCTGTGTGTTCACAGCAGGTGCTACTTCTGCTCTTCACTAACAACATAGGAATCAGTTTTTTGTTGTTTGCAAAGACCTCTGCTATACGTTTTCATAGAGTCATAGAATGGTTGGAAGGGACCTTTAAATCATCTAGTTCCAATCCCCCTGCTATAGGCAGGGATACCTCCCTAAAGCCCATGTTGCTCACCAGCCTGGCCTTGATTGCTTCTCTTTTTCTCTCCTTAGGTCTCATATCCCCTCGGTGTATTTGACTCCATGCTCTTGTGTTGGCCCCAGTCAGTGAGGCTTCTGCAGCACTTTTTGTCTTCCTTAGCATCTGTGTCTGTACTAGCTGTGCACCTCCAGCAGAATTCTTTCTTTCTTTGGCATTGAAGTGAATCAAGCTTGATACAAGTCTGATAAAATCTGGAATATCGGATTTATTATCACAGGGAAGGCTAAATTCCACTTTGTGTTTTTCTAGTTAAGTTCTTACAGAGCTTAATGATATTTAGAACTTCTTCAGTGCTTTGGAATCTTAATGGCACTGAAGCATTGCTGGGTTTTTGGGTGCTCGTGGTGTTTCATTTGTGAGACAGGAATGGCTGTGATGGGAATATCTGCGTAAGTGTGATTTGCTTCATCGTAATCTGCATAGTTGTATTAGAGTATCAAGTATGCTCTGCAGCATTTGCATTCCTTAAAGCTCCATGTTGCCTGGTGATTCAGGACTGTGAAAATAGAAAAGATTTGGTGCGAGCAGCTTGGGGGAGCGAAGGCTATTGCTGAATCTTCCAGTCAGAGCAAAGTAAAATCGGTACTTCTATGAAGAAAGAAAAAAGAAAAGAGAAGAAAAAATAATTTTAAAAGCTAGGTGTAATGGGCACACAGCTTTTCTATCCTAGAAGCCTATTTTACTTAAGTTAACCCAGAGGAAAAATTACCTGTCCATGTATTTAAATGATGAACTGCATGCCCAATCTTTTCTGAAGATAACAGTTGCACAGGGGCTTGATTATTTCATGTGCATGACTGCTGCTGCTGGATCTGTGCCACTTATTGCAGTAGGTGATGACCTCAGCATCTTTTAGCATTCCTTTGCATAGTATTTTTAAATGACTTGGTCTAAGTGCCATCTGTCTCGACAGGTGAAAGTGCCCAGCTTACTGAAACATATGGCAAGTCAGATTAATATTGCCCAGAGTGATCTCTTGCTTGGATGCTCATAAGGCAATGTCCACTGGAATTGTCTTTGCTTGGAAAGCAGAAGGATAAAATGGAGGTTTTCTGGGGCACTCCATAATGTTTTGGATGTGTAAGATACACAAGATTACCTTTTTCAGTGTTTTGCCTCTTGATTCTGTCAGATAGTTAAAATCTGACCTTACAATTGTGAGATCGGTGTGAAACAGAATATTAATAGTCAGAGATCTGTAAACATCCCCTCCACTCACCCTACCTCAGTCAAGCTTTGGTTCTCTGCTCCCCACTGTGCTTTTGGTCTTCCTTAAACCTGGCTGTTACTTTTTGTAACTGTGAGCTGTGAAATGATGCTTTGCTGGAGGTTGTGCACCTGCTGGAGGTGCTCTCAGAGCCTCCAGAAGAGGAAATAGGAAGGACGTGCTGGAAGATGTGTTCAGCAAAGCTGTGTGCTTTGCAGCTATTTATTTAATGAGAAAATATGAGTTAGCTCAGTCTGCCCTTCCTGCACATCAATCATTCTGAACACAATTCATATGCAGCTCATCCTTTTCAATAGTCAGGGTGACTGCCTTGTAAGTTGAGAACCATTCATCTTGTGGCTTTCAGTACCGATTAAATGCTTTGGGTTGTCGTTTGAGTTCTCTGTGCCCATGGTAATAAATACCCCACGGTGGGTGAAAACAGCTTTACTTCATTAAAGCAGTCAACTCACAGCTGATCTTTGGAGCATGGCTTTGGTGCAGAATGAAGTGTTCCAGTTCCAATGTTCTCAATGATTGACCCCAGTTGGGTCCCTCTCAACCCCAGCTTGGGCATAATATTTGTAGTGCTCTGTGTGCTATCTCCGTGTTTCAAGCTGTGGACTTGCCAGCAGTAGCAGCTCTGGTGGAGTCTCCATCCCTGGAGGTGTTCAGGAGCCACGGAGATGTGCTGGGATCATGGCAGTGGGCATGGTGGGGTTTTGGGTTGGAGCTGGGGGTCTGAGAGGTCTTGCCTTGCTTACAGTTGGGAGGTGCTGCTCTTGGGGATGCTACGTGCCTCTTCTTCTCCAGAACTCTCATTATATGTGTGCCAGATCTGTGTTGTAGTGAACAGCAACTGTATTCTGAAATGAGACTTAGCAAGGGTAAATTTGTGAAGGATTATGTCATGGAAATCACTGATGTAATGATCAAAAGTACTGAGTGCTTGTTCCTTTTTTTAACTTTGTTTTTTCTTGGCTTTCAGCTCAGATCGGCTGATAGAAGAAACAATAAGGTAGGAATGAATTTACTAATTTTCATTATTTTCTGTACAATCAGTATTTGCACTGAACTGTGTCCAAAAGTCTCAGTCACTTTCTTTATACAATAACTGTATTGTTCACAACTGGTACACGATATTACAGTGAAGTGGGGTTTTATTTTTACTATTCAACATTGACATAATGGTGTTACTGAAATATTTTATTCAGCCTAATTTGGAAAATTTGGGTTTCTGTTCAAAGATGAATACCCTCTATGGCAACAATGAGGATAGCTGAGCAAAGGGAATCTCAGGTTGAGTTGTTGAGGGCCATTCCAGTAGTGGGGCTGTTTTTTCTCAGGGTTATTCTTCTGCAGTATGATTTTCTGTAGTCCTTTGACGTGTTCAGCATCCTGGTATGCAGCTGATATTGGTTGGCACTTGGACCTTATGGGCTTGAGTGACTGTTGCTGCTGCATAGTTACTTGGTTTTCCTTGGTTTTCGTGTGGTTTGAATATTTAAGTGCTGCCTTCTCTAACTGATCTAGAAATTCTCGAATCATAGCATTGCAAAGATTACTTCTATCATCTGTGCCCTTCCCAATCTTTCATTGAACTCTGAGATTTTGAAAACCAATAATTCAGAGTGCCTGACTTAATGGTTTTAAGTCTTAGATTATTGCTTTAAAAAAAAAAAAAAGGAAGAAAGCAAGCAAGATACGGTTTCAGATAATGCATGTACTGGCATAAGTGATGAAGAGGAGTAATTAGAGGCTCTGTGTCCATTAAGGGCTGGCTAGCTTAAGTACATTCAGTGGGCTCAGTATAATTAACATGGTGGAAGAATGTGTTAAACCACCACGTTAATGTGATGTGACAAACCAGAAGTGGTCACTGCCATAATGTCTGAGGACGTGGATGTAGTCTCTCCTCAGGCTCATAAAGATATTTGCCAATCTGAGCACGGATATTGTGAGTCTTCACTTTACTTTGGTTCTCATCTTCTCCTGATTAAACATCCTCTCCTTTATTGCCATATTTGTAGCCCTACTTTTCCACCTCATAAAAACACTCAGTGTTTGTCAAATCTCTTCCTTGCTCTCCTTGCTCAAACATTCTCATAACTAAAGCATTATAAAGCCTGTGATGACTTATTAAGCTTGATATCCTGCAAAATGACTCGTATTATTTGAGCTCTTCCCCTGGCCTCCTGATTACGTCTCACAGAGGAGCATGAGAGTACAAGATAAGTGAGGTCCTGAGTGGATTGGCTTGCAAGCTGGGGCTCAAACAGGGCACCTACCTGTGTGTTGCATGGGTTCATTGACGAGCTGTGAGCCAGCCCCATGGCATCCCAGCCACAGTATCATCAGGAGGTGACCTGCCTGCTGTAAAATGGCTTTGAGTTCCATTTGGGTGAGCTGCAGACCTGTGGTTAACTATGGATCAACCAGGGATGGCTTCTCGTGCAATAGACCCAACTGCCTGGCTCAGCTCAGAGCTCCTTGCTGCTGGGTGCAGAAAGCTTTCCTTCTGTTAGCAGGTGAGCTATGATTTTAGGAGGCTGGATCTCAGTGCTCCTCGTTGCACCATTTATTACCTGTAGTAAATGAACTTCTTGTAGCCATTGCCAAAAATGTTCAACGTTTCTTTTTGTAGAGAAAGAGTTGGGTAACCACACACATCACACAGGATGTGCTGTTTAATTTAGATCCCCTTAATTCAATTCTGTCTCTGATGAAGCCAGGGTGATTTTTTTGTCACCCACAGTAGTTGGAGGTGTCCAGGTGTGGGATTCCTGCTCTGATTTGCAGTGCACTGAAGAAGTGCAGGGCCTGACTTGCCCTGTCTGTGGTTCTTCTATGGAGCGAGCAGACCTGCAAGAGGATGCATAGGTGCTGAAGCTGTCATTCCAGATGTTGTGTTAGCATGAACCTTATAATGAGATTTTTAAATGAATTATGTGACATGGCTGCTAACTGCAGCATATTTCTTTCCAGAAAGGAGTGGGAAGTGATAGTTTGTACTGCAGTTCTTTTGGAACTGTGTTCACTCGTCTTGGATATATTTAAATATAAGCATAGATTCTGCTTAATATGTTTGGTGTTCTCAGGTTTTCATTTTCAAACATTATCACTTTCTCAGAATAGCAAATGATTTATTTCTTGTTTTCCAACAGCTTATATTTTTAGGTTGCTTCACTTTGACAATTTGCTACAGTTTGGCATCACGGTGTGACCAGCTCCTAGGAATTCATTGTAATATTCCTTCTGATGCCTGGTTCAGGCTCACTTGTCAGTCTTTGTCTATTGGCAGGATGGACTCAAGCATTTTTGCTTTGACCAAACCCATAGATTAAATAAATAAATAGAAAATGTCTGTGTGTATACAGGGGGCATTCCTTTGGGTAATAATTAGGATTTAATAAAAGGGAAAAATTCACTAGTGTTAAGTCCTGACTTCACAGAAGGGGGAGGTATGAGTTAGATTTTGAGTCCTAGCTCTGCTCAGAAGAGTCTGCAGGATCTGGGTGAAATCACATTCATTTCTGGGGGAACATTTCCTTGGTTTTCATCTGAGCCTTCATCAGAAGACACGACAATCTGTAATGAAATTGGAAAGGTTATGTGTGTGTATGGATATGCCTATATATGTATGTGTGTACACAAAGAACAAGCAATGTGGTCATAATTGTTATCAATTTAGAAGCAGAGCTTGCATTTCTATGCATAGTCACTGAGTCCATCCCCTCAGTCACAGATGTTGTCATGCATTTAAATAAGCAAGTATGATTCATGAAGCACAAAGTGAAGCTGAACTTCCCGTAACACACGAGTTATTTTATTTTTAAAAGCGTGCCTTGTTCCTTCAGAGCTTTGTTTTAGTTCTGCACTCATACAGATGGGACTGAGCTACGTGAATAAGTGGAGCAAGGAGCTGACTTTTGGTATATTTGGTTGGCTGATACACTGCATCTGAATGGCTGCTACCTGGGGTAAAGGTACCCAACCCATCCTACTGCCTCAGTCCAGTGCAGCACTGAGAAAAGTTCGTGCTGTAGTGAGCATTGTGGCATGGGGATGTGTCCTAATTAGTTCAGTCCTGATATGAATTCTCAGTTTTCATCAGTGCTGCCACTCTTGTAACGTGGACTTAGCAGAGATGTCTTATCATCAGTCAGGAACAATTGAGGAACCAAACTGTTCCTGTGGGCTGGGGAGCTTTGGAAAGCTGGAGGATCAACGTTCATCATCTCCAAGAATGCCTTGAGAAATGATCATCGTTTTGTTGGGAAGAAAAGTGCACTTTTAAGCCTTAATTCTGTGTCGTTCTGCTGAGTGAGTTTGAGAATTGGATCTACCACAGGGAGCAGGTAGATTCCTGAAGGAGGGATTTAATCTTATGACATAAACATTGAGTAGAAGTTTCAAAATGGAAGAAAAAGTAATTCTTCATCTGGAGAGATTGCTGTGTCAAGTGACTAAATGGGACCAATGCTGTGAACAGGAAGATTAATTTTTTTTAATTAAAAAAAAAGACATTTGTCAGTAAACAAATGATAATAGTGAGTTAATGAGCATATGCTGGGGGTGGGTATGGAAGCAGAGCTGTTTAATGAAGAATATGAGGAAGCTTAAATGCTTGAGACTGCAGAAGCAGACAGGGACTAGTTCCCAGAAGCTGTGCATTGCCATTTTGGTGGTGCTTAAATGCAGGAGTCTCAGGTTCACAGCTACAGAGGCTCAGGTAAACCAGGCAATATTTCAGGTGATCAGTGCATGAAGAACTGTGCTTTCTGTCTGAATTTTAATTTAGTCCTAAAATGACTCTTCCATGTAATCAAACAGATCAGTTGTGTCAGCAGAGCAGGTGAGTTGGTGGATCCACAGCAACAAACACGCTTTGCTTAATGCCAGTTCCTGTACAAAGCAAGAGGAGCTGCTCTGGTTGGTTCTGCTTGCACAGAGGAGCAGCACAGGTTAATGGATGGGGCACCTCCTCCTGCTGCTTCTGCATAGCTCCAGTTTTACCTTGTGCTGATCTCACACTGCATAAAACAACTCGAAGCCATAAAATGCACGAAGGCTGATCTTAGTGTGCCCAGAAGCATCCATTGTGTCAGGGTTCTGTTTGTTTGCTCTGTTTTGTTTTGAAACATGTTTCAAACTGCAGAAAGGGGGGCTGGAAAGGGCATCTTCCACTAAAGAGAGGGATGCAGATTTTTTCCTTTTATGTTTTTGGGGTTGTTTGTTTGTTTCTTCCCAATTTTGACTGGCACACAGTGGGAAGGCAAGAGATGCTGCATGAAGGTCTCCTCGAGGTGGAGTAGGCAGATGCAATGGAAGGGAGCCTGAATGAACTTAGTGCTCCAGACATACTTTTGCTCATTGATCCAGGCTCTTTCCTTAAGACGTCTCTGAGCTCTGGCAGTGACCTGGTGCTGTAGGTCTGAAAGGGCCACTGTTGGCCTTGGCTCTGCTGGCTTTTGCCAGGTGTTGTGGTTGGCTGCAGTGCCCTGGTGGAGTCAGTGGTACGTGAGTGTGAGCACTGAGTGTGAGCAAGCAGAAAACACTCATGTAAGTTTGGATGTCTGTATTTGGTAAAGGATGCTTTCTCCTATCTGTTCATTTCCCTGTCAAATTGCAGCCTTTGCTCTCCTATTTCTCTGTTGTATCATGATGTTCCAGTTAGCTTTCATTCTTCCAGAGCACTTTCCCTCCATATTTAAGGTTTAGAAACTTATCCAGGAACTTCTTTTAACCATTGTTATTCATGCAGGTATAGTCAGTAGCAAGTGCCATCTTCTGAGTTGTTATCCCACAACGTTGTATGGATGTTCTTCTTTTTGCAATTCACACCAGCCAAGGAGAGCAGCATTCCTCAAACTCTTCCTCCTTAAGTGCTGTAGCTCCTGAGTCTAAACTTTTCTATATTGTTTCTCTATGTGTAAATGAGTGTGCTTGTCAAGGCAGAGCTCTTGCATTCAGTGTAGCTACACAGAATATCACTGGGACTGCAAGTAGCAGACTGCCTTTTCATTTTCTGTGGTAGAACTCTTGGTTTTGTGGACTGAGGAGATGCTTCTGGTTCAAAAAAAAATTGTCAGTTGAGTATTTCTCTAAAATCTTCTTCTACACGTTTTATTATTTAAAGAGGATAGTTGCTGTTCTCCAACTTCCAGAATGTTTTGTACTTGAAATGGGAATTGATTTCATATTCACTTGTATTGTGTTCTGATATCTGGGTTGACCAAGTCTTACTGAAGAAGCAGAATATGAAAACTGTATTTCCTTGTGTGACATTCTTAATTAGGGCTGAGGGTCAAAAATGTGATTTTTTTAATGCTGTGATGGAAGTGTCATTTGGTACAATGTAATGATACACCAGCTTGTAGAAAACAGCAGAGTTGGACTTTGTGGGACATGAATCAGAAGAACCCAAACTTTGTGTGCTCAGTTGGAGTTGGGATCTGCTTGATTCAGCAAACTTCCCAATTTACAGTGTAGACTGGCAGGGCACCTTTAGGCTTGCTGTAATGGAACACTCATTTCTCACTGGGTGTGGAGGTGCACCAAAGCCTTGTTCAGAGAGTCGTTGTCTTCAGTTGTTAATGGCTTCTACAGAAAGAGAAATCGTGTAAGGGCAAAAGAGAGAGATTAATGGAAACAAATGTTGTTTCATTCATATTGCTTCACCTCATTCATTGTTCTGCAGAGAGGTGTTGCCTGCTCGCTTTCCTGTTGTTTTAGCTGTAGATTATTCTTAGCACCAGCAACTTGATCCACTCTTTTCTTTTTCCAGCATTGCCATGGCAACGAAAGAAAATATGACTTCGCAGAGAGGGATGTTGAAGTCAATACACAGCAAGATGAATACCTTGGCTAGTATCCTTCCTTAAAAACTGTGCTGCCAATGCTTAAGAAAGAGGTACAGTAACTTCTTTTCAGTATGTCATTGATTCAGGAATCAAAATGCTTTGGGATGCCAACAGCTGCATAACCTACGGTGGTCTTGTTGGGTTGTGGTTGTTTTTTTTAATCTAACTGAAGTCTCCTAATGACAAATGTGATGAGCAAATTGGTTTTATTCAACTTTGAATCCTGCATATAGACCCAAGTCTATATTTTTCATGCAGAGATCTATAACAGCATTTATTACCTTTCCAACTCTGTTGGTTTTGGTTTTCAAGGCCAGAGCAACTGCTGCTGTTTGGCATTATTTATAGCTCAGTATTCATCACCTGAGGATTCTTCTGTCTGTCACAGGCTTGCAGATGTTAAGATTTTGGTTTCTTAGCTTAGGATGGATTGACATTAGTATGACTTGACAGTAGGAGGAGTTCTTTGTGTGCTGTGCAGGGAATAGTGCATATCCCTGCAACATGCATGCTTCTCTCAGTCAAATGCCTTTTGCTTGTTCCCTTAACCAGTAACTATTCCATTAAAGAAATATCACCAAAATTTTGGTCCCCCCCCTTTTTTTTTCATTTAAACATACTTATTAAGAGTAACAAAACCTCGTATCGGAGATGACACCAAGCACTGGTGATCAAATACTGAGTTCTATGTAAATGTGAACTCTAACCTGTTCCGTTAACTCTCTCCTCTGATTATTAGATCATAATTTCTCTGCCTTATTAGCAAAGTACAGTTGTAATCCTGCTTATCTTGTTAGTTTTCTGACTGCATCTTCTTTCTCCAACTTGGGAGTAGTTCTGTACTTCGTGGCATTGCTGACTTGCACATACAGAATTTGGGGCTGGTTAAATAAGTCACTGTTTTTTTGGTATGACCTTGACTCACCCTGCTTAAAGATCGATTCCCAGCAGTGAACAGCCTGATCCAGAGGATCAACCTTCGGAAACGACGGGATTCATTCATTTTGGGCAGCATCATTGGCATCTGTACCATCCTACTGCTGCTCTTTGCCTTCCATTGATGGATGTTCCCCCGTGGACTCTGCTAAACTCATCACCACCATCCCTCCCCCCAGCCAAGGAAAAGTGAGCAGGGGAAGAGATGGACTTCCATCAGCCTGCTCCCCCTGGCTGGGACCGTCAGCATGATGTCTGGAGTTGATGATGATAGACTACAACACTGGTTTGGGGTTGAAGCTGCAGTGTTTCTCCTTCCCTGCCATACATTTCCTCTGGTTAAATTTGATGGGGGTTTTTTTGTTGTTCTTTTTTTTTTTTTTTTTTAATTTTTTCCTCCTTTAGTCCCTTTCTCATTGCAAGGTAAGTAAATCCAGCCACTTAACAACACCAGTAGAACAGCTCCTGTGCTCAGTGGTGCTGGGGAGGTGCTGGCCAGCAGGTGGGAACTGCAGGAAACCTGCTTTGCCTGCAGGCACTTCTGGGCACTGTTGTCCTACGAAAAGAATATTGCAGCTTTAAGCCATCAGGTTGCTTTACTACTAGATACATGTTCTGTAATTCTTTTTAACTCATGGTTGAGGTAATAGTTATTTCTTCATCGTTTGTGCTGTGAAAACTGTTCTTCACACAAATTCCTCAAAGAAGGCAAGGATTGCTCCATTCACTTTTTGCACAGAAAATGAATAAACTGCCCTCTGAGGAACGGTGACGAGGTTTCTTGTGGCTTTAAAGGGACTTGACAGGTCCTCATCTGTAAAAAGGGAGCACAGTGCCCTTGCAGCAGCTCCTTACCATAGTGTTTAGTCATCTGAAAAGTGACCAAACATGAGTTCACCTAAGAACAGTCTTTGGGTGTCAGTACTTGGATTTTGGCTGACGTCGTAGAGGTCTTTATAAAGACAACGACTGAAAAGTCTGTATTGTAATTTACATAAAGTTATTCTAATAGCATTAATATTTTTACACTGTAAGTAAGATATAATCTACACTGTCAATTGGAAGTGAAAATTACGATGGTTCTACCTGAGGCAAATGCATCTGAGTGCAAAAGTTTTGGACACACCTCCTCCTGGTGAAGAGTTGAATGTAAAATAACAAACCAAGTTTTATTTACTGTTATCTGGGGGAGTTCTTCTTGTCCAGGCACACAAACCCTGATGTGTTTGCATTGGTAACTGATGGCAGGAAGGGCTTTGATATTGCAGAACCACAAACGATGGATTTTTCTTTCTGCTCTTTCAACTGCTTTTTCTCCATCTGTTGTATGATAACCCAGTGAATCCCAACTGAAGCACTGGAATGTCTTAGGAGCTTAATCAGCTCTTTGACAGTGTTCCTAAGAGATTCCATGGATGCCATTGCCACGGATGTCAGGTAGCTTCCAGGTCATCTTCTGGAACAAAGCCTAGTGGCACAGTTGCAGTGTTGTACTGCTTTTCTTGTGTCTGGAGGGGTTGGGGTTTGTGCCTGTGTGGTGTGCAGCCCACACTGCTGCCTCTGAAACGTTTGTATGGGCTGGAAGGCTTATTTGCAGAATAATGACTTTGTGCTAAAAGGTCTACAAAGGCTTCTAATCGGTCGGCGGGGTTAGAAAGCATTTGGAATTAATACATGTAAATAAAGGTGATTATTTGGTTGATCTGGGAATATTCCTGGTTTGATATAAAGCGTTTATTAAAGGGGTTTATGAAAAACCTTGATGGATAAAGGGAGTTTATTAATGGAGCTGTGTGCTGGGAGATCAGCCCTTATCTCCCCCATCCCACCCTGTGCAGGATCCCAACTGGCAGTCGTGCATCTGCTTCAGATCTGTAGGATTTGGCTGCTCTATAGAGGGCACTCTGAGATCTGCAGCACCATAAATAAATTCATTTCCTTAATCTGGTAACCCGTCTTTTTACTGGACTTAATTGATGATTTGGTGCATATACTTAATCTTATTGTGTGAAAAAGCTGCTATGGAAAGTATGTAATTATAATAAATATGTAAACAGGATTGATTTTTTTTTCATGTTATGAAGATGTTTCGAAGGAACTGATTTATTTTAGTACAAGATAAATATGCTGAATTATCTCTGATAAAGCTTGACTGGAAATGCTAGCTATGGTCCTTCCATGCAGTTCTTTAGGAAAATATGGTGTTAAACAGTTTTTATTTCTGGAATTCCCAGCAGAGTTGCAATGTAGTAACTCAACCAGGTCCTGCTGGCAACTTCTCATCCCTCAGACAGACCCTGGTGTTTGTGTCCCTGCCATTTCTGCCTGTCTGATCCTCCTGCTCCGTTTGCTGGAGCCCACGGGCAGCACTGGGTGTGTGTTTGGTCAGCACTGAGCATTGGCAGAACCAAGGATGTGGGGGTTTCTGCTGCTCTGGGAAGACACAGTGGGTGTTTGTGGTCAGTACTGAGCTCATGAGCTTTGGGTATCTGCATGCTGCAAGCTCCTGCTAGGTTCATTAACTGATCAAGCAGAACCTTATGTAGTTCTAGAAGTCCTGTCTTTTGAAGGTCTTAAGGTTGCTGTGAGAAGAACCAGTTCCTCACTGGGTGCTGAAAATAAAAGAGCAGAAGTAACGTGTTTGTAGGTGATGTAAAAGTTCCAGGTCTGTGCTGACCCCTCCAGGAGCCACGTTCCCAAAACTGCTCCACCATTCCCAGTTGGGGAACTCCCATTTGGTTGGGTTTGTTGGGCCTCCCCAAACCCAGCAGCTTGTTTGCTAACATCATTCCATGCATAACTTTTTCTTACGTTTTTTTTTTTTTTTCCCAAAAAACCTTTCATGTGAAGCAGACAGGAGGGGTGACAGGAAGAAATAATTCTGAAACTCCTTCTAACAGTGCTGGATTATGGCAGCCCTCAGAACAGCAGTGCACAGCCAAGGAGAGCACAATGGGACAGAACTGAACCCTTTTCTGGGTGACATCAGAAATCCTCCTGGGATCTGTGTGCTGGCTGCACGAACCCAGCGCTGTGCTCAGCTCTGAACAAAGCAGTGGTTTGTCCTCTGTGTGCTGCAGAGTGAGGAAAGTGGTTTAAATCAACATTCCCTCAAAACGAAACCACCATCACCAAAAAAGTCATCACCAACAAAACCTTTCTGACAAAACATCCCAGTCCGGACTTCTGTAAGTTAATTTGATTGTAGTTTCTGATTGCACTTTCTGATTCTTTTTTGCTTTTCACAGAGCTGCTTGAAACTTACTGTATCTGTAATTACTTTTCACCTATTGTGCATTCTCTGGATGTAATTACGAAGCTTTGATATGTAATTTAATAATAAATGAGAACTCTAAGCAGGGTGCTTGGTTCTTTCCCCGGGGCAACTTCTCCCTCCCCAGCTCCAGTGAAGATGCAGACATTGCAGAGCTCATCTCTGCAGTTTGGGATTGACCCTGGATGTACACGTGGGTTTGTTTTCTGCTTCTGTGCCACAATGGGCTTCTCTCAAGGTGAGCTCTATGAAGGTTTGTGATAAATCCACAATTTAAAACATGGATTCCCAAACGCCTGCCCAAACGGGGGCCAGTGTGAAGCTGACAGACTATAGGAGGTGATGCTCTTTTTTAAACCACTTCTCAGTGGTTTGGTTCCTTTGCTCCCACCTCACAGCACAACACCAGGTGTGAACCTTGGAGCTCAGTGCAGGCGGTGTGGAAACCCACAGCCATGGACCAGAGCATCTCACAACGGCACCCACAGACAACGCAGCTGTTGGTTGGGACCTGTCCCTGTGTGGGGGGCTGTGCAGTAATGATGAATCCCTGCATCTCTCGTGTACCCTCAGACTGCTGGGGGTGAGCAGTTCTTCCTTCAGGGCAGCTTTGGGTGCTCCTGCCTGGAGAGCCAACTCTGGGATCATTCTGGATGCACAGAGGCTGTTCTGCCTCCGGACGGGAAGCGCCGTTCATTTTCCCAGTTGCTGCACTGGTAATAAGTGGTGCATAAAATTCCATCTTTGTTTGGATTAGGGGGTAAATTATTAATGGGGTTGAATCCTTTTTTCCAGCTCCCTGTACAGTCAATAATTTATAGTGGCACAAGCGCCGGAGATACATTTTTAACCATCCACCTCCCAGCACACTGCGTGGTGTGTGCGCTCAGCTCCTCCATTTCCTGCCACCATTCCTTGCTCCTAATGGGACCCTGAGGCTTTGCTAACCCACTTTTGGTAGCTCTGCTCGTAAAGGAGGAGAGCTCTGGCTGCAATCAGAGTCCCTCCACCATTTGAAGCAGCATTTGTGGTCCTCTCACTGTTTTCTTCTCCAGAATCGCCGCTGAGGTCTGTATGAATCCTCACCCCCTGATGCACAGTGCAGTGTCTGTTCAGCAGCGCTGGAAGGCAGATTGCAACCTCTTTGGATGCTGTTTCTCACCCTCCTTGCCCACCCCCATCCCATGCAGTGCTCTTGGAAGAAGAATCAGAATCCTTCAGCTTGCGTCTTGCTGAAGATGCAGCGGGAGGAGCTGGTGGCCTCTTGCTGCACATCGCAGACCTCACAGGTCCCATTTTGCTGCTGTTTGTGCAGTGGAAACTTCCTTCCAGCACTGCCCAGGCACACAGGCTGCTCCCCAGCCCCGTGCTGAGCTGGCTGTGTTGGTGCCACGCTGCTGAGCCATCACATTTGTACGGCCGCCTTCGCTCAGAGCTCTGCAGGAACAGCGCAGGTGGGGGAAAAAAGGAACTGAGAGGAGCCCCAAAAAAAGTGCTGAGCGGCGACAGCACGAAAATTAATTCCATTCCAGGGTAACAGTGCAGCAGAAGGGCCGTGTCATCAGTGCAGGTGTGAGGTGGGGTGCTGCGTCCCTGTGCTCCGGTGGCACAGCGCTGGGATGCGGGCGGTTTCCCCACTGTGCTATAAGAGGAGTTCCCTCTGGGTCAGGCGTGTGTCACCAGAGCTAAATTTACCCACAGGCATCACTGAGGTGCGACGGTGAGTCAGTCTGTGACAACCTTATGTCAAGGGGTGGAGGGGGCTGCCAGCCTCCAGCAATGCCCGTCCCAAATCGGCGTTCAGCCCATGGTGCACCTGAAGCAGGTTGAGGGGATGGTGGGATGCTATTCCTGGTTTTCCTGGTGTTTGGGGGAATTTGAAGACTTTCCAACCTCTATTCTGGCTTAGAAACGTAAAAAGGAAAAAAACAAAGCTCACATTTGGGGGATAAATGAGTTCATCTGTTCACATCCAGGAATACTTCAGCTCTGCACTGCTGTGGGAGGAGGGGGAGGAATGGGAAGGAGGGATGCTGCCGGGTTTGGGTGTTCAGAGCTGGGAAGGGTATAACAAATGGGCTTTGAGGAATGGCACCTGGGACCAAAAAACAGGAGAAATTCCTTAGGACCCACAGGCTGTAGTCAGCCATCCCTATGAGCTCGGCAGAAGGAGGTGTTTTGCTGGGAAGGCTCTGTTCCCCCCTCTGTTACAGCTTCGTAAGGCGAGGAGTCCTTCAGCAGCTCCAGCCACCCTGCGGAGTGGAGGCAATGAGGGCCATCAGTCGTCACATCTCTGTGCTCAGCTCAGGGAGAATCCCCACAGATCTATTTTAGGAAACCTGGAGATTCAGCAGCAGCCAGCAGAAGGAAAGGGCTGAGTACGGAGTTATGGGTGCCAGAGCAAATCCAGACATCTCCCTCTGTTCCACTGGGAGCTCCCATGGAAAGCGGCTGGGGAAGTGGTGACCGACTTTGTGTCCTTCACCCGAACCCCCAGACCTCACACAAACTTATTAGAGGTGAATGGAGAGCCTTTGGTGCTCAGCAAGAACCATATCCACAAGGAAATGGGATGTAAACCTCTCACTGTTCCTTCTCCTATCTATTATACATGAACCATCAGAGCAGAGTATTAATAAAACAGGAGCGAAAGCACTTGGCACTGCCCTCTCCTTAGCAAAACAGCAGAGCAGAGACCATCAGCTCCCACCTCTGAGGTCTGGAGCTCCATCTGCCCACTGCTCCAGGACTGCGCCCAGCGGAGGGAGAGCATTCTGTGCTGTGGGTTCTAGGATTCACACTGGGAAAATTCTGGACGTGGCAAAGAAATAGGGATCAAAATGCCTTAGCATGGGGCAGAGCCCAGTGGGGGATGGTGTTGTGATAAAGGGGAAGGGTATGGAGAAAGCTGGTCTGGTCTGAGTGCTGCCTGAGTGTTCAGGCAGTGCCTCAAGGTTTGAAATGCGGGTGATGGATCCCCAAACCACCACTGTAGCTTTTGTCTTCTGAGAAAGAAAAGAAGGTATTGGTCCTATCGCTGCCTATCGACAGCACAAAGCTTTGCTGGGCTCCTTCCTGCAGCCACCATTTGGGATAGGAATGAGGGGATGGACGAGGCTGCTCAGGGCAGTTGCCCATTCAGGAGATCTGTGGTTTTGATCAATAATTTGAGGATTTGGGTTTGGAATGTGTCTGCACTCTCTCCTCATTGGCTGTGCAGAACGCAGAGCTGCAGAGGTGAGGTCTGGTGGCAGTGCCACCACAGCCAAAATGCTGCACTGCCTTCGGAATGGGGAGCAGTAATTAAACAAACAGTTTGATATATTGTTCTCATTTAGACAGAAGAAGCAAGTCTGGCTTTGACCATGCATGTTACATTTTAATTCTTTTCTCATGCCAAGAAATACAAAGGAAGTATATAAGGTACACCATATCATCCCGCAGAAAAAGAAACATCGACCAGCAAGGCGATTCCTGGAGTGTCCATGGCATCGCTGAGCACTCCTCCAGCTGGGCTCTGAGGGTTGGGGCCGTGCCTTGGGACACCCATTGCTTTGAAAAGGCTGCTCCCCTCCCTCCCCCCCCCCCCCTCACCCCCTTGGCTTGTCCCCAAGCATGGGAGATTTTAGCTTTGCCAAATTTGGCTTTGCCAAAATGAAAGAGTGCACAAGGAAAGAAAATAATTGGCATTCAATCTGCAATCAGTTCATGTTGGGCAGCGATGAGCGGCCAAGTGCTGGGATGGGGCTGGAGGCACCGGGGGTGGGAGCAGCCCATAGGGGTGGCTCAGCCCCATCCTGGGCTCAGACTGAACAGGAGTGGGGTTGGTGTTTAATTGGCAGCAACTGGAAAGGAGGGAAATAACGATTAGGAAAAGGGAAATCATCACCAGTGCAGCAAACTGGGAAAGCTCTTCTGTCATTTTCCTCCCTTTGTGCTAAAGCCCTCCTGGTCCTCTCCACCAGCAGTCATCAGTTGGACACTGGGTGCTGTGCATCCCTCTGCCCCACGGACACTGCATCCCTCAAAGAACCTGGCTGAAACCACAATGCTGCAGTGAGCAGTTCCTGGAGAGTCCTGTGTGCAGGATCAGGCTGCAGAGCACAACGGGAGCTCAATGCAGAGTGGGGAAAGGGTCTGCTTGGTCCTGGGAGCCTTCTGGTACGGCACAGGAGGTGGGTTGCAAGGAAGGAAAACATTCCGTGTGACTGTAGAGACGTTTGACTGTGTCTAAGTGTGGGATGAGGAGCACGGAGATGTATTGAAGAGTGCAGGGCAGTGCAGTTGTATCTAGCCAGAAAGGAGATGAAAAAAGGGAAGGAATCAAGGGGTCTTTGTGTTTTATGGTTTGGTTGGGTTTTTTTTGTTGTTTTTTTTTTTTTTGGAAAGTTGTTGCTCTCTCCTGCACTCGGTGGCTTCTGGTGCCTCTGCTGCACCTCTGGTCCTGCTCTGTACATCCTCGAGGTCGTCCTGGCTTGCAAAAAGCCCTCTGGAAGCATCAGATTCAAAGGACGGATGCATTCCCTCCTATTTATGTTGAGGAGGAGAAAGAACTGTTTTCTTTTCTGAGCTGCTGGCACACGTGACTTGGAGCAACTTTGCCATCTGTGCGATGAGAATAGCGCAGCCCTCGCCGCGGGGCTGCAGCCGTGGCAAAGCACTTCAGGCCGTGAGCTGGAAGGCTTTGTGTAATGCCAGGGCAGCGTTCCATCCTCCATTTGGTGCTCTCAAGTGCTGCAGTTTCCCCCATGTGCTGACCCATCTCATCCTCGGGGATCCCTCCTCCAAGAGGGACAGGGGATCAGGTGCCAAAGGGCTCTGCGCACAGCCCAGCACAGAGCTTCTCCAGCCCTGAGCGTGCAAGAAATGAGTTGCAAATGCAGGAGGTGAATTTGGTCCGTTTTCAGAAGCTCACAGTTTGCAATAAAGCAGAGGCAAAGGGGCGGGTGGGAAGGCAGCCCAGGAAAGAGCTGTTGTACTGTGCTATTGCTCTGAGTCCCTGCAGCCCCTTTGAACGTAAAGAAAAACGTAACGGTGGGTGCAGGGATTTGGCTCTCCTATCCCCTGGGTTCAGATTACCTCTACCCAAAGGAAACCCCGTAACAAAGAGCAGCTAAACAAGTGACAAGAGAACAATCCCATCTACATCCCTATGTTTCGAGGATTTATGGCACAGCACCTCTCCCCTCTGCCTCCCCACGTGCCCCATGCACACCAGTTTGGGAAGGATGCAAGCACAGTGATGCTCGGGGGCTCCTCCCGGTGCACCACGATGTACAATAGCTCCCACATGGACAAAACCCTTGGACATGTTGGGTTTGGTTTGGGGATCTCCTGGGTAGGGTGCTTCAAAAATACCCCACGTCCCAGGGCAGGCTGTGGGTGCAGCTCCCACGTCTGTAATTTGGAATTGTGCCAGCAAAGTTTTGCTAAAAGGAAGGCTTGGCCAATGCAAAGCCAACGGGCACAGCCAGGAGCCATCTGCAAACATACAGCAACGGGAACCTTGCTCAATCTGCATGGCCAAATGAAATGCCAGCGCCAGCATCAGCCCACAGTGGGAACAAGGAGGTCGGATGGGGCTGCATGGCGTGGAAGACTTGGCTGGGAGCAGCGGGGCTTGGGATGATCATGGGGAGCAAAAAGTCAGCATTCTTTACATGTTGTTAAATACAAAATGTTAAAAAATAATAATACTCATGGACCCGAGCCCAGCACGCTCCAGTGGTGCTGGAGGTGTCCGAGATGCAGAAGAGGGGTAATGAGAAGAGCACGACTCTGAACTCCTCCATCCCTCTGAAGGTCCCCTGGAGCCCTCAGTTGGAGCCCAAAGAGGTGAGGGGAGATGAGCGCGGCCGTAGGGCCGGATCTTGCTGCAGCTCTTGTGTGACAAACACGACCCAGCAGGTATGAGGGCTCTGCTCCTCAGTGCCGCCTCTGTGGGTTAACCAGAACCTGTGCTCAGCGCCGGTGGCATTAACCTCACTTTGGGTGCATGGAGAAGGAAACGTGTGGTTGCACAAAGAAAGCGTGATCCCTTCCGTTAGCGCTGCGCTCCCATGCAGCAGCGCCCTGCTCCGCCAGCCCGGACATCTGCGAGCGATGGAGGGGCGTGGATGGATGAGCAGACACGGAGAACATTCCCAAAGGCATGCAAATGGTCATTGTCTCTTTTTTGTTTTTTTTTTCATCAAAAATACAAAAGCACCCACCGCATCTCCGAGCACCGCCGCGCTCTGCAGCTCGCCCTCCTCATGCATGGAACACCGCTCCACTCCCGGTGGCAGTTTGAGCTTTTGGGTGTTTTTTGTTTGTTTGTTTGTTTGTTTTTGCAGAGACAGAATTCGATGATTTAAAAACCAACAAATCCCCCAAAACGACAGTGCCAAAATCCTTAGGAGGATTCCTCAAAATGCCACGGTCCGCCCTTAGGTTTTTCTTCAAACAAGCTTCGGTCTGGAATCTCCCTCCTCCTCCTTCTTCTGTCCATCCTCCTGCGTGGTCTCCCCACCCTGTTGGAGGGGAATGAGGTAGTGGATTTCCCCTTCTCCTCTCTGCTCACATCCAGTTCTTGTCCCTCATCCCCTTGCCGTGTGCCCATCCCCTCTTGTCCCCAGAAGGCAGTGGAGCAGCCACGCACATTCCTCCAGATGGGCTCCGCTGTCACAAGTTTTTGTTGCAAGGCTGAAAGTAAAAAAACCCCAAAAGGAGCGCTGTCTTCCTCCTCTTCGAGGTATTTGCATGCTACGTCTTCTAGGAAGCTGTAAAACAGAAAGAGGGTCTCAGGGCAGCTTCCAGCAGAGGTGATCCTGATGCCTTTGGGGTTTGGGCCATGGAGTGGGTGAGATGTGACATTCCCATGTCCCCAGGTGCTCTGAGAAGGTGGCTTTGTGGATGGGAAGGTCTCCACACACCCGGGGATGGCACCACTGGGCAGGCTGATTTGTGGCCTCAGTCCCTTTGCTTTTATTCTATCAGAGAAACCCACCTCAGCCTCACTATAGTAAGTCCTTGGGTTATAGTCAAAACACTTTTTGCCTGGGGGATCTTATATGGGATAGTAGAGAGACCTCAAATTCTGGTCCTATTCCTGCTGCAAGCATCCCCTTCTCTGGGGCATATTGCATGTGTGCTGTTGATGGTGGACTTATCAGCACAGCACAGCAGTGCTCAGTGCCTCATGCTGGGTGGGAATGATGTGTCCTATGGGCAGGGGTGTCCCATAAACTGCCCAAGGAGCCTCATGGACTGGGGAAAAAAAGGAGAGGTCACTGCTTGAGGTGGGGAAATGAGAAGGAGGTGTTACCTCAGACTCTGAGCGAGACGTAGAGCACGATGATGATGGTCCCCAGCACGATGGAGACGATGCTGAGCAGGCGGGCCATGCGGCCCAGGCGTCGGGCTCCATCCACATCCCCCTGCTGCCCACTGTTCCGTGACTGGGGGGAAGCATAGAGAGAGAGGCTCCTGAGAGAGACTGCAGCCCCGAAATTCAGCAGCTGTGCCACCAAGGGACATGGATTGGAACTCAGCCAATTGGTTGTCCTCTGTTCCCCAAGGGTAAGATGGGCAATGAATGGGTTCAGGTCTGCATTAGGACCCTGGCCTGGGTGGGAGGCGTTGACCAACAACAACCATCCTTCTCTGGAGCTTGTATGGAAAAATAAACAACTGGAATTTGGGACTTGGATCCCCAAAGAAATTCATTAACTGGGGGCTGGGATGGGGGAGGCAGTCACTGGTGGCCTGGGGTCCATAAGGGATGGAGGGAGCCCTGGGAGCTGGAATTGGATCCTTCAGCGGAACCAACTGAGAAAGGTTTGGGACGGAAGAAAATAGGATAAGGAGCTGTAAGGCCCATTGGTAGTGTTCTCAGCTGTTCGGGGGGGCTTGGAATGGGGAAAAGAAATAGGGGAGAGATGCAATGTGGGCAAAGAAGAATCAAGAATTAAGGATGAAAAAGTATCAAACAATTGCACTTTCCTTTCCAAAACTGTGCATCTCAGATGCACTGCACCATGTGTGAGCTTTCTTGTATTGAAAACAAAAGAAAACGAGCAGCTGGCAGAGCCAGCACAGCTCCAACTCCATGCAACTCCATTACCTACGATGTCCTCAGCTTGCATCACCCCATAATTGGCAATCTGGCATCACACAGCCAAACCATTGCACTGGTGTTGAGCTCAAGACCTCATTCCCTTTGGTTCCCTACAGCACACCTGGCAGGCAACCCCAAAAAACAGTGGTACGCAGCCAAGAGCTTGTTTGCACTGTAGAGCAGGAGGGGAAGAAAAGAAGCCCCATGGGATGGTGCAGAGGGACAGGGGAGAACACAGCCATGCAGGGATAGATGGGGTCCCTGAGCTGCTCGCTGACAGCCCCCGGCATTTGGGATTTTTATAGGCTCAGATGTTTGTAACCAAGTGTAATGTTTTTGCAGGGTGTGGGTTAGATTGCGGTGAAACATATTTGCAGCTCTAGCTGTCTTCCAAGGAAAATATATGGGCTAACAGATTCGACATATTTATCACTACAGCTTCTGGAAGTGTTTAGTGATCGTTTATCCTGAACAATTCTGAAAAATACATCAGCATCAGCGTGGCGTATTTAGCAAGCATTTGGTCCTGCACATATATTATTCATTGGAATGGTTTGATTATAGCTGCTTCCTATCAGCCACCCTATGATTTTCATTCTCCATAAAACCATGACCATTTTCTTTATTAATCGAGACGCAGAGGAGCCCCAAAGGGCATTATGCCAGCATTGTGCTAAGGGACTCGGTGTCACGGGGAATCTTTTAGGGAACACAACCCAGCACAGAGTTGGGACTGGAAGGGACCCACAGCAAAATGCATGGAGCCAGGTGAGTGCCATCAGGAGAGCCACCCCGTGCCAGTCCCAGGGACAGAAAGACAAACGGTCGCAGCCTCTCTCCATTTATGAACTGGCTTTGGATGTGCTCTGCTGAGTGCCACCCGTTACTCAGAATCAGTCATTAATTCTCCACACTTGCATTTGGTTGAAGAAAACGTTCCAAGGGAGGTATAAATCACCACCAGACTGAGATGGATGAATGCACCATTTACATGAATAACACACAGTTTGACTTCTCCCTCTGCTCTGTAGCAGCAGTATGGATTTGGGGCACACTGTTTTACTCGGTGTGGGTTCTCACTTTGTGTTTCACTCCCCTTGATCAGCTCCTGCTGTTGGGTGCTGTTGGGTGAGCTCTGCACTCCCATGGGACTCTGGCTCTTCTCCAAGCAGGTGCACCCCGGGAGCAGTGGAGGAGCCCCCAGGTTGCTCATTTCCCCAAGACCACCAGGAGCAGGAAAGGCCTGGGGGCTGGAGCTGATTTGTTTCCCCACCCCTGGCCCTGAGCCCTATGGGGATCTGAGTGCAGCGTTTGGAAAAAAATAATGATTTATGAGACACTAACTCCACAAAGCATTCATTTGCTTCCCTCTCTGCTTGCCGCTTATTGCCCAGCAAAGCTTTCATGTGCAAAAAAGCATTGACTTGGGAAAGGAAAAAACACAATTGCAGAGCTAGAGGGAAGTCAGCACACTGCAGGGAGGCTGCCCACCCTCCAGCATGAGGGGTACCCGGGTGCCACGCAGGTTTGCAGGCAGCTGCACATCCCTGTTTCTGTGCTGTGGGAGAAGGATGCCTCTGTATTTTGGGTGGAGAGCAGGGGATGGCTTTCCATGAGCATTTTCAAAGATGAGATTTGCCTCCGTTGGAAATGCATGGTGGGGAGGCTGGCCGGGGGCTGTGCAGCAGCAGGGGAAGGGGGTGGCCGTGCTCGCGAGGCTCTGCTGAGACAAGTGGGAGGCGGCTGCCTTTCTTCTCTCCTGCTCTGATGTCGGTGTGTTTGCTGAGGTGTGGGGGATATTTAATGGAGAAAATTGCTTTTTTGGGACGAATGTGGGAGCTGCAGGTGCAGCCTTCCTCCCTTTGAAGTGTCTGAGGGCAGGAGCGAGCCCCCCGCCCGGGTCCCCCCGATGCTGCAGGGTTGGGTTGGGCTGCTAAGGGGTGGAGAGAGGGAGAGCGCTCGTCCGCGCCTCGCTGCTCCATCCCAGCTGGGAACTGGGCTGCTTACGGCCACCGGGAGAGGAGAGGGCATGGAGTCAGGGCAGGGCGTGCCTCAAACCGCATCCCAAATCCCGCATCTTGAATGAGCCCAAATCCCAAATTCCAAACCACACATTCCGAATTCCAAATCCCGTATTTCCAAATCCCACATTGCGCATCCCAAATCCCACATCCTAAATCCCGAATCCAACAGCCCGGGCTGCCCCACTTCATTCCTCCGTGAGCTGTCCCAGAGAACCCCAGTCGAGGTATGGGAGCAGCAGCACAACCCTTCCGAGCTCCGAGCCCCGAGATCCGATCACTGAGCCCCGAAATTCGAGTCTTGAGCCCCAGGAACCGAGCTCCGAGCCCCGAGCTCCGAGCCCCGCCCGGCCGCTCCCCGCCCCGAGCCGCCGCAGCACCGCGGACAGCGCCGCAGCCCGGTGCCGCCCGTCGGGGCCGCACTCACCATGATGGAGAAGACGAGGGCCACCACGTTGATGGGCCAAACGGGGCAGAAGCAGGAGAAGATGGCGAGTACCAGGTAGTCCCGCGGGCGGCCCTGGTCGGGAGCCGCCGTGCTGGTGGCGGTGGAGGAGGCTCTGCCCAGGCTGAGCCGGGACGGCGATAGCGGGGCCGCCTCCAAGTGCCCGACCGACACCGACTTGTAGGAGAGCCCGTGCCCGTTGCGCTCCGCCTCGCCGGCCAACGCGGCCGTGAAGGACTTGGAGCCCCGGAGGCCCTCCCGGCCCTCGGTGGCGGCCAGCAGCTTCTCGGTCTCCTGGAGGCGGCTGGGCAGCACCGTGCCCGAGCCCGAGCCCGAGCCGGAGCCCGAGCCCGCGGGCGCGGCGTCGCCGCTCGCCATGGCCCGGCGGAGCGGGCTCGGAGCTCGCCCCGCCGCCGCCGTTCTGCGCTCGGGGCTCGGCGCCCCGCGGGAGGCCGTGCCGGAGGAGGGGCCAACGGGGCTCTGCCCGCGGGGCAGGAGCGGGGCAGCGCACCGCCCCCGGCTTGGCCCGGTTCCTCCCGAGGAGGGGATGCTCGCCGGGATGCGGAGGGCCGAGGCGGGAGGGAAACCCCCCGTGGGATCCTCCCACCCACCCAACCCCCCGCGCGGTTCCGTCCCGCCCCGCGGAGCCCCCCGCGCTCGGATCCCCGGGCACAGCAGCGGGTGCGAGGGGCGGGAGGGAGGGTGGTGGCTGCCCACCGAGCCGCCTTCCAACGGCAGCTCTTCGCCACCGGCTCCGAATTCTCCCTCCCCGCTTTGCCGGGGGATTCCCGGGCGCAGAGTGCCACCTGCGGGCCCGCCCCGCTGCCGCTGTCACTCCGCGGGGACCCGAAGAGCCGCTGTCCCCCGGCAACCACCCAACCCGCAGCCTCTGGACAGAAAAGGGATCCGCATTTTGTAACCGTGAAGCCGAGAGCCTCAATGGTCTCAAGTGTTTTGTCTTTCCCCTTATCTCATCTTTCCGAACATTTATTTCCATCCGTTTTGCTTTAACACCAAAATGTGGGGTAAAAACTGAAAATAGAATTGTGATGGAGAGGGATTAGTGCTAGGGTGGGCGTGGGTTTGGTTTGGCTTTCACATCTCTGGATCCTGGTTTTCCTGAGCTCACACCGCGGTGTATGAGCACTGGACGCAGGCAGAGCCTTGCCCCGTAGCAGGAGATGCTGATGGGAGACATGGATTCCTCCAGCAGCCATGGCTGCAGCCCTCCTGGAAAGGGGAACATCTGCTGGAGATGAAAGCCAAGATGTCTCACACCGGCAGCGCTTGGAGGAGGATCCTTTGCTGAGCAGAGAGCTCTCTCTCCTGGCTGCTACGGGCTTTCCTCTGCCAGGCTCATTTCCCAGCTCCCCCACCCCAACCTGGGTCTAAAGAAGGAGGAAGACTGGCACACGAGGAGCTGAGGGCTGAGCCCTCCCCTGTCCCAGCCAGGAGCTCGGTACCAGACCATCCCAGAGATCCACTTTGCAGTCACCAGGAGGAAGCACGGACTTTCCAAAGGCAGACATCTGTCTCTCTTTCCTCCTGGTCCAGGCTTACCAGTCTGTCTGCGCACCAATATGTGCACCAATGGGCTTAGCATTAAAAGTACAACCGAGTTAACCTTTCCCAGCCCCTGCTCCCCTAATTCATCAGCTGGAACCAGAGCCAGGGGCTTTAGTGTGATCCACACACACCATCTGTCCACCTCGCACACAGTAACAGCCAGTGCCCCAATGCTGGGTTTTTAAGTCATGTTTTCTCACAAAGCAAGCAAAAGAGAATAAATAATGGTCACAATTTCCAGCAGAGAAACCTCACAGGAAAAGAAACTGTGGAGCTGGCCCTTCCTCGAGCACAAAGCCACCTCCTCCACGCTTCCCAGCTGAGTTCCCAGGCTTTGCTGGGCTCACGGCACCTCAGCTGAGCTCCATGTCCCACTGCTCCCACACAGTCCCATCCCACTCCCCGCTTTGTTACCTTCCCAGCACCATCTCACCCTCCCTGCTCTGTGGTTCAGTGGATGGGGAAGCATTGGAAGCCAGAGCTCTGCAACCCCCCCAGCTGCCAGGGGAGCGGTGCAAGCGGGAGGGCTTGCGAGTTGCTTGCGTGCTTCTGCTGATTCCCCACGGGGTAAAACCCAGGGCTGGCTGCTGGGCGATCCTCCTGTGGGCTCTCGTAGCACTGGAGTTGGCTCTCAGGAGGATAGCAGCCATAACCCACAGCACTGGGGGGCACGAGGCGGCCGTCCCGCACGCCCTGCCTGCGGCACTCGGAGTGGGTGCAGGGCCAGCAGTGCAAGGACAGGGACAGAGCGGCGATGCGGTGGATGGCTCTCCGGAGGGTGGCGATTTTGGAGAGCCTCTTGCCTCCGAGGTCGTGCTTGAGGGCCAGCCGCAGGGCATTGAAGGCTTGGTTGTAGTCCAGGATCCTCTTGCGCTCCCGCACGTTGGCTGCCATCCTCCTGGCCTTGGAGCGTGCCGGCCTGCTCCTCTTCCTCACCTTCATCTCCTCGGTGTCCTCCAGACAGGTGGTTGTATTCCTCCCCTTAGGAACCCACATTTTCTGCCTGCAGCATGCTCGCGGTGCTGCCCCGACCTCCAGCTCCTCTTCTGAGCCATCAGGCTCTCCCAGCCGTGCTGCAGCTGCTCGGGACATGGCTGTGGTGAGCAGGATGGGGGCGAGGTGCTGTTGTGGTCCTGCCTTCCCCGGGTCTGCCACACACTGCTCTGAGGTCAGGCAGCCAGCCCTAAAAACCCCACCGCTGTCACGTGGCTCCATCCCAGCCCCCAGGTGCTGGCCCTGCCCAGGGGATGCTCCCATTTAGAGACCTCTCAGATCCCCAAGTCCAGCCCCAGACCACCCCCACCATGCTCAATAACCTCGTCCCTCAGTGCCACAACACTGGGCAGGTGGCAAAGGAGCTGGAGTGCTGTCTGCCTCCCTCCTTCCTGCTGCTGGGAGCACTGCTGGGCCTGCCTCATATTTACCCTTGTTGGTGGAGATGATGAGGCTCCTCGTGCCCCAGATTTCCTTGTTTCCCACAGCTTGTTTCCTAAATCTCCTTATTCCCCATCGGTCTCCAAGCCATGGGATGGAGGTCATCAGGAGGGCCAGGCTGCTTGCAGTTGCATTCCCTGCCCCTTTGCCCACCTTTTCATTAGAAAGCAGCTGCTAAATGCCCTCCTGCATACGGGGTAACAAATGATTTGAAAAATGGCCCTGGAGAGTCATTGTGACAAATTGTTGGGGCTACTGGTGCAGAAGCCAAGCCCTGGGAGAACATGGTCCCCTTTATCCATCCCTTCTTATCTGATCATCCCGCAGTGGGGTTGATCAATGGCTACAATTAGCGAGGCTATTTGTCTGTTGCCCTTCTCCTCTTTTGGCTCTTTGAAGTGGGAGCTAATTTAGGTGCCTCTGCTTCAGAAACCCCATAAATCAGGAGCCAGAGCCTGGGGGAGCGGGGAGGATGAGGCAGTGGGACTTCAAAGGGAAATGAAGCTTGCAAATAGCTCTGAGCACCCACCTGTGCTCACCATAACCCTCTTGTTCTCCCAGTGGCCTTCTGGTCCCCCAGTCCCTTCAAGCTGCAGGCCCAGTTCAGGAACAAAAAGCGATTTAATTTTCTGGGGGGTGATTTCATGCCAGAGACTTAGAGAAATGCCATTCTGTGATGCCATGGGGATGCTTTGTTGGTGCAGGAAGTTGAGCCATGCACACAGAGCTGACACAGGGCTGAGCACATAGATGTGCCCATGGCCCCTGCCGTACCCTCATCCTACCCAGAGCCCCAGGAATAGCCATGAAGCTTTGCTGGCCCCAGCCCTGCAGGGACTCAGCCCCAGCTCTCGGAAGGACCGGCCCATAAATCACAGCTCGTCGGATGCCACCTGCTGCCTGTAATTAGCACAGCCCGCCGGGTGTCCCCACCTCGTCCTGGACATTTCCTATCTACCTGCCCATTACTGGGTGGGCAGGTGGGGAAGGACACCTGCCTGGGGCTGCTCCCCCAGCCCCCCTGATTTATCACTTTGCATTGGGGAGATTTATGGGTTGGAATGGGCAGCCAGAAATGCGGTGTAAAGCTCTGCTGGGCCGTCTGCATGACAGCTGATGGAAGGGCTGTAATTATCTGTCACCACACATAAATCAGTTGCTCACTGCACCCCCCCTTCTTCCTCCACCTCCTGTAGAAGGTCTCAGCACTGGGGATGGGCTGACTCTCCAGCATGGGACAGGGCATTACCGGGCACTGTCCTCATCTGGGCGCCAGTGTCACTTCTGTCATTGGCCCCACGGCCCAGAGGGGTGTTTTGGGACTCTCTGCCCCACCGTCCCCAAGGGGAGGCTGTGCCAAGAGGAGCCCCAAAGCCCTCCCCATGGGAGCAGCCACCATGGGGACAGGAGCAGCCACTCTGGGGATGGAGGAGGTGGCTGTTGCAACACTTCCTGGGATCGTACGTAAATGAATAGGGTGCTTTCTTCCTGCTGGGCCACAGCCAGGTAGCAACAAGGGACACGGGCTGTGAATCACCACCCTGAGTCACCCACATCTCCCTGCTGTGACGAAAGGGAAATGCCATTCCTGTATGAGGCGTGGAGAGCAAAGCACTGTGCACCAAGCCAGGTGTCACTGTCACTGATAACAAGCCAGGTGTCACCATCAGAGTGTCATTGTGCCAGGTGTTATCGTCAGAGCACCACCAGCATGGGGATGTTGATGGCCATAAGCCCAGCACACGGGCTGGGATAGGGCGGCTCCCACTACTCGGTGCCTTTGAGGCTCACTTCTTGCTGGCTGAGAAGCAGCTCCTTGCAGTGCGTGGGATGGTTTGTGCCACTTGGTTCGTTGCTCGGATGCTGCTGGCAGGAGGCACTGCCTCATCTCAGCGCTCAGCATCCTCCTGGCACATATCAGGAGCTCCAAGGTGGACCCTCACCAGGAAGGGCTCGGACCAGCTGCGGGTACACGACCCTCCCAGCATCCTCCTAACGCATCAGGAGCTCCTGGGGAGACCCCAGGCTGCGCCTCGAGCAGGAAAGGCTGCTGGTACGAGTGCTATGCTAGCACCACTACCTCAGTGGGGCTCCTTTAACCTGGAGGTGCCTTCCTCCGGTGTTCCACGAATGGACACCGAGACCCGGCTGCAGAGAGCCGGGCCGGGCGGTGCCGGAGGGCGGTGGTAGCGCTGCTCCCGCCCCGTCGGGGCCGTGCCGAGGAGGAGCGGCCGGGGGCGGGCCGGAGGGGCCGGGCGGGAGCCGACGTCAGGGCCCGCGGCGGTGGTGGGGGGCGGAAGGAGGAGGAGGAGGAGGAGGAAGGCGGCGGGGAAGCCCGGGGATGGCAGCGGGCGAGGAGGCGGCGGCGGCGGCTCGGGCTGACTTTGCCCGACATTGGCAGGAGGAATTCCCGGGGGAACCGGCGCCCCGCATGGAGCTGGGCTCGGTGCGGGCCATGGAGCGGGAGCTGGAGCGATGCCGCCGGCACCTGCGGCGCCTGCAGCGGGCTCTGGCCGAGGAGCGCTTCAAGGTGCTGTACCTGGAGGCGGCCCTGGCCCGCGCCCCCCCGCGCCCCCCGGCCCTGCCCCGCCGCCGCCCGCCCCCCGCCGCCCCCCGCGGCAGTTCCCCGGAGGGAGGCAGCGACGGCAGCTCCGGAGCGGAGGACGCGTCCTCGGCAGGTGGGTGGCGGGGGGGCACGGCCCTGCGAGTCGGTGCCCGGCAGCGGGGTTGGCCCCCCAGGTGTGCGGCAGAGGGGTCGTGCTGCCCCGCGGCCCCCGCGCCGGCTCCTCAGCGGGCTGTCCCCGTTTGCACGGTCAGGGGGTTTCCCGTGCTGTCCCCCCGGGCCACCCTCACGTGCCACATCCGAGGACATCGTGCTCGTGTCCCCCCACCCTGTGCCGTCCCCTGTGCCATCCCCGCACGTGGTCACGGCACGGCAGCGGATCTGAAAGTCTCCCCAGGAGGTCCCCGTCACACCGCCAGGAGCACCGCGTGTCCTTGTGCCTCAGTTAACGTCAGCCCCGGCCCCGTGCTGTCCTGCTCTCAAGGGCATCCTGTGCCAAGGCCCCATCCTTAGGCCGATCCCATGCAGCCACTTCTTGAAGGTGCCACCAGCACAGCAGCCACCTCCAGGCCTGGGATGCTGCACAAAAGCCACTTCCTCCAAGTGTGCCTTAGCTCAGGGCTGTGAAGTCCTGCAGCCTCTAAAGCAGACGTGTGAGGTGTCCGGGCATCCTGAGGACACATTATTTTGCAAGCTGCTGCATGCTTCTTGGTACTGAGGGCGCAAGCAGCCAGCATTGTCACATTGTCCTACTTCCAGCGGCCTGGAAGTTGTTATTGCATCATCCCGTGTGCTTTTATCCCGATTCAAACACAGCCCTGACAGCCAGGAGATGGCACTTACGTTGCTGACTCTGCAACTGACTTGCTTTAGTTTTGCTCTTGCTCAGTCTGTTGGGGTTGATTTTGTTCCCTGCCCCAAAGAAACTGAGCCCAAACAATCGGCTCCCAGAGCTGGGGGCTGTGTGGGTGATGGTGATGGTGACAGTGGTGGGCTCTTCCCAGCATGTCCCATGCAATCCCTTGGCATCAGCAGTGCTTTGTTGTGCATTATAAGGGACTCAGTGTGTGCTGACATTTCACAGCAGATTCTGAGCGTACAATAAGCAGCGTGTGGCTGATGACTGGATCCCCCTTTCTAGTTACGTGCGGCTCATTTATTGCTCCTGCCTTTTCTTCCCACTTCTCTTTATTGTTCAGCTGTAACTACCAATTCCTGCAGTGCTGCTTGCCAGCTGGGCTGTGGTGTAGTTGGTAATTTGGTGCGTGCTGTCTGGTTTGGGGTCCCCCAGTATTTTCATGAAGTTTGGGGCTCTCCTTCTGTAGGCGGCTGAGCTCACGGTAACGTAATGCAGCAGTGCTGGGTATTGCCTTTATGGGAATTACCATGGGAAACACAGTGGTTTCCGTTAAGTAGCTTGTGATTAATCTGATTTAAAGTGAGGATATCTGCAAGATGCCTCCGTCTGCAGCTATTGCATGAGAGGAGGGCATGTGACAGCCAGATATGTGATGCTGGCATTGGAGATAATGCCCTTGCCAGCTCGCTCAGGACCGACCCAATCGGAGTGTCAGCGAGCAGATGGCTGAAAGGAAGTGCAAAAGGCTTGCATTCCCTTCATCACCTGTCCCTGTGCTGGGGACTGAGAAGGGAACTGGGGGGATGCATGTTGAGGGCATGCTCTGAGCTCAGTGTTTGGGTTGCAGTCAGAGGAAGAGCACCTCCGTGCTCGGTTTCATTGCTGGGAAGTTTAGGAAGAGATTTGCTTTGCATGAAGCTGCTTTGCTGCGTGAACTTTTCTTGTGGACATCCCAGCGGGATGAGGGCAGAATGTTTGGTGTTGGATGCAGCACAGCAGGGTGCTGTGAGTGAAACCCCCTGCCCTCCATTAGCTGGAATCACATCTCGTGGTCTCTTCCATGAATGCAACCACCCCATGTTTGCTGTGACCTTGGGAAGTGTGACCTGAGTCCTGGGGACAGCAGTGGGGTCCCTGTGGCACAGAGATTGTGAGCACAGCCCCAATGGAGCTGAGGCTCAGCTCCACCCCAGGCACCTTGTGCCCTGCTGATACTTCATCCCTCTCTTGTAAGATCTCAAAAGCCCCAGCAGAAAGGAGAACAGAAAACAGTGTGCAGTCCGAGGTTTGTCTCCATGCATCTCTTTCTGTCCGGAGCAGCTCGTGGCGTGCAGGAGGTGATGGAAAGTGAAATGTTTTGCTGTCACTTTGCAGCATCTCTGTACATCCGTTTCCCTCCCTTTACAGCAAGGAGGGGCTTCAGGCAGGAGCTGAAGCTGTAGGTGCGTGGGTGGCCCCGAGCCTGGCCATGACATCTGTGTCCTCTTTATTTTTTAATTTTAACTTTGTAGTGTTTTCCACCGTTGGAAGACTGTTTGTTTGGGTTTGAGCGCTCTGCGAGTTCCTCTTCTGGTCTGGGAAGGACATGCAGAGTGGCAGTGTTTAATTTTAACTGCTCGGGAGGGAACAAAACCCCAGCATGTGCGTGTGTGAGCCCTGCCTGGGACCTTTGAACCGTCCCCATCTGCTGTGGGGCCCAGCACTGTGCTGGGAGGTGCAGGACAGGGCGCTTTTCCAAGCACCAAGCTGCTTGGGGATGGGGAGGGGGGTCTGGGGAGGTGACATTGGGGCAGGTTGGCACCATTAATGAAAACTGTAAAGAAGTGCCCTGCGGGGCCTGAATACATTTGCATTGTAAGTCCTACCAGGGCCGTGAAATCTGTTTTGCTTTTCTTTTTTTTTCTTTCTTTCTTTTTTTTTTTTTTTTTTTTTCTTTTTTTCTGGAAAGACACTTCTGTGCTGCTGAGATTCCCTCTCCATCAGCTGCGGGAAAACTCTTTTTCCCATTTTCTGCTGGTGGGGGGATGTGTTCCCTTGAGTCAGATCAGGGTGACCCAGGTTAGCCAGGGGCTAAAACCCTGTCTGTCCAGGAAAAATGGTACATTTACCCCCAGCATCTCCAGGTTCCTCCTGCAGACCTCGTGACAGTGTCCACAGGAGCAGCAGCCTCTGGACGTGGTGCTGCTGTTGGGGTGCACTCAGATTTCCCCTCCTCGCCTCTAAAAAACATCTTAAAACAGGCTTGGCTTTTCCATCCCTCCTCTCTTTATCAGTGTTTGCTAAGCTGGAGGATTTGCATATGTAGATGAGCAGCAGCGACGCCTCTCGGCTCCCTTGGATGCGTTTCAGGAGCAGAGACTGGCCTGGGGCTGGGCGGGTCTGCCCTGCACTGAGCCACAGCCGCGAGCTTTGGGATGGAGCAGAGCTCTGGCAGATGGAGACCTTTGTGCTCGGGGCGGACGCTTTCTTCCCGACTTGCCAACCACCATCTCTTCCTTTTCCTCCGCAGCCCCCCGGGTTGGTGCTGGGGCTCCTCCAGCCCCTCTCGTCCGGCTTTTGGCTGCGTGTTCTCCACCGATTTCTCCTCCCCCTCTCTTTCCCCTCGCTGTCCGTCCCCAGCACCCCGGGGCCGCGTGGCTGTGGTCGGAGCATCCTCTTGTGCAAGAGCCCAGAAATAGCAGTGCGTGGGCTGCCCGGCTGCGGCCAGCAGATGCCAGGCGGGCTGTGAGAAACCCAACAGGGCACGGGGCTGCAGCGTGGGGGCAGCAGGCCTGGGCTTTGTCATAAGAATGCACCCAGCTCCACGAGCTGTTGTGCCCAGAGTCATGGATGGAGGCTGTTGGGGTGTGTTGGAGTGTGTGGTTCCCACTGTGGGAGCTGGGTGTCCGTGCTGTGGCACTGCTGCTGGGAGCTGGGTGTGCTCCATGTGCAGGAGCAGGGTTGTGTTTGTTTGTTTTGGTTTGGGTGTTTGTTTGTTTGCAAAGGCAAATAGAGTGGAGTAACCAAAATAAAGCACGGGTGTTTGGCACAGCTGGTTGGCCCACAGGGTATGTGTTTGCTGCATGAAACCATCAGTGGTGGCATAGGGATGGTACCACTTTGGGCATCTTGGTGCATACTGAGCAGCATTTCTTCACCCCAAATCCATGGGATTTTTCCATGTGGCTCCAAATGGTTCCTACCTGAGCATCTCTTGGCTGCAACACTTGCTGTTGTCCCTGCTGTCTCTTCATAGAGTGTTTGCACTTTGGGGAGATTCCCTCAGTCCCCCCCAGTGCTGCTCAGGGGAGGCATGAGGTTCTTCACCCTCATGCTGATGCACAAGGGGAGTGATGTAAGCATACCATGTGCAGACAATCAGCTGCCCAGGAGATGCTGAGAGCTGCCTGCCTCTATTCTGTGCAGGGTTGTGCTGGTGCTGCACCACCACAGTGGTGCTGCTGCTCCTGCACTCAGCATCTTCCTCTCTTGCGGAGGATGTGTGTGCTCAGCTCTGTACCTCGCCACTGTGGGGGCCTGGTTCTGCTGTGCCTATGCATGCATGCCTGCTCCCTGCTGCAGCCCAAGCAGCTGCTGCCACCTCCTCCCCCTCCACCTCCTCCATCCCTATCCCCAGCCTTGGCTTATGCTGCATGGGCTCAGAGAGAGCTGCCCAAGCACAGGAGTTGAGAGGATGGAAGTCGCTTTGCATCAAGGCTGGTTGTGCCTTGCAGTCATTCAGATGGGGGCTGCTGGGGATACGAAAGCAGTGGATGCACTCACTGTGTGGGGCAGTGTGTCACCCCATTGCCAGCCTCCCCTGGGCACCATATGTGCCAATGGCTTGTGGAGGGGAGCTGTCGCACCAAGCAGTGCCAGGGTGCAGAGTGGGGTGCAGGGGTCCCCAGGACATCCAGAAGCGTGAGGGCTGGGAAATGGCAGCACCTTCAACACTGACTCAGCATGCGGTGACTCAGCCTGTGGGGGCTGGATGCGGCCCTCTGGGGATGTAGGGCTGCGCCTGGGTGGCACCGTGTGCTGGGCTGTGCCAAGCTGTGCTCCCCAAAATGCATCCACCACCTCTGAAGGCCATAGCATCCCTGGGAGCTGGGAACCGGGCAGTGGCAGTGTTTCCATTGACTTTTCCAGGTGTGGTGGCTGCTGATGCCTCCCATGTCCTGCAGCTTACACTCCGGTGTTGTGCCTTCCCCACATGTCCCGCACAGCATCGTTCCTCCTGCACGGCTCCCAGCTGTCCCCATCACCTGGGATGAGCCCATCCCCATGCAGGGCAGGATGTGGCTGAGGACAATGGCTTGGGATGCTGCCGCACCAGCAGGACGAGGGCAGTGGTGTGGGTGCGGGTGGGAGGAGGGCTGGCTGAACGCTTGGCTGGTGTGCTGACATATTGGGGTTGATGACTCTGGCACTTTGTATTTCCTTTGGCTACATGCAGATGGGGAGGGCAGTTTAACCCCTGCCTGCCCATTCCAAGCTGTGTCAGTCCTTTGTGGGGGCAGAGGGGGAGGCTCCCTAGGTGCCGACTTCTCCTGGAGAGAGGGACCAGCAGTGGTCTGGGATCTGGGCATCCTTCAGCTGGTGAGGTTTGGCTGGGATCGGGGCATCCCTGGAGCATGGGGATGAGAGTGAGGTTGGGGCAGAGGCGGGTGTTCCCGTGTCCCCCCATTGACTCCGTGGTTGCCTGAGGCTCTGCGTGGAGCCTCGCACCCCTGTGCCCATAAAGCCACCATCTCCACCTCCCTTCCCCAGGCACCGCGGGGAGCTGGCGTGGCTGCGTGCGGGGGACGCAGGGCTCGGCTCCCCCCCGGCGAGGCAGAGGCGGGAGGCGGGACGCACTGCCATCGCCAGCCAGCACCTCCTTCCCTGGGCTCCCCTGGCAGAAGAAGAACCGCTGTGCGGCCGGTCAGGCGGCATTGCCCTGCTCCCAGCCAGCCCCCGCCTGGGCCTGCAGCCCCCCGCCTCCCGCCCTCGCTGCCTTTGTTGTGAGATGAGAGCCGGCTGGCGGGGCTGAACGCCGAGCATGGAGCCGCTGAGCCACCGCGGCCTGCCGCGACTGTCCTGGATCGACACCCTCTACAGCAGTACGTGCTCGGGGCGGGGGGCTGGGAGGGCTCGGGGAGACGGGTACCCCCACTGTCTGTTGGGTGATGGATGGATGCTGCGCTGGTGATGCTGAGCTGAGGGCGGGCAGGGGGCAGGTGATGTCGGTGGGGGCTGTGTCCCCCCATCCCTGAGCATCCCTCATGCCCCGGCAGGGCTCTCCGGGGTTGGAAGTGGGGACCTGTGTCCATTGCAAGGGGTGGCAGTGGTACTGGTGTGGTGCGGCTCACTGGTGCCGGAGCAGTGTGACACTGTGCTCTGCCCATGAGGGGTCTGGGGATAGGAGTGCTGCTTCAGTCCCTGTCTCTCTGTGGCTTTGGGTTGTCTCCTCTCCCCCAGCAGTGATTTTAGCAGGAGGGTGCGGTGGAAACGCAGTCCTGTGGTAGTGGTACTTAAGGGCTGGCAGCAGGGAGTCCCCTGCAGCAGCAATGGGGCTGTGAATCCTTCCTGGCCCCACGGATGGGCAGCCAGGACCTGGCGTGGGAGGAATAAGCCAGTGCTGAGACACTCGGTGCAGGCATCAGCATCCCAGGGAGCCTGGGATACACAGCTGGGAGATGGGGGGCTTGGGTCTCTGCCATTCCTTCTGGGGAGCACTGAACCTGCACACAGTGCTGTGTGGTATTGGGGGTGTGAAATCTGTGGATATTAGCTGGGAAGTGGCTGATCATGGAGCCTGGCACTTGTGAGGCAGGTTTGGGTGGGGAGGCAGAATGGGGATCAGGGGTAATTGCATATTTGAATTTGCAATTCACTGTGCCAAGAACCCAGAGCTGGGGTTGGTCACGGGGGCACCATGCATGGGGCTGAGTCCCCCAAAGTTTTCCATCCCATATCCCCCAAGGCAGATTCTTGCAGTCAAAAGCATCCCTCCGTGCCAGCTTGTGCAGTCCTCCAGACCCAGCCTCCCTGCAGCTGCCTCCCTGCAGAGCCCACGGTGCCAGGGACTATCAGGATGCCCAGGGACCATAGCACTTGGGAGCAGTGAACGCTCAGCACTTGGGCTTGTGAGCATCCTGGGATGATGTGCTAGCTGGGAGGATGCAGCGTGGGTGAGGAGGAGATGCTGTTTGTGTCGAGGAGGCCTGTGGAGGCAGGTCTGAGGCCAGCTCACGCATCCCTGTTGTCATGGTGAATTTTCACCCAGTAAAAATGTGGCATTTTCCCAAACCTTGCAATCTGGGAATGGCAAAGTATGTTCTCCCCCACCATAAGGATGCTGAACTGTGGGAATGGAATAGGGCAGGTGAGTGTTGAGGTGTGCAGAGCCTTGGATGTGGTATGTGCCCAATTGGGAAAGCAAAGGAAATGCCACACTGTGCTGCTGTGACAGTGCTGTCACCTGCCTGTGTTGGGAGGAGCCAGTGGCCGCCCTTGGCCATGCTCACTCTCGGGCATCATTTCACTGGCGTCAGCTTGGATGGCAGAGCTGAGATGTGATTTTTCCATGTGGGGACATATTCCTGACCCCACCATGCTGTGGGATCCCAATGTTGCCAGTGTCCCTCAGGCACAAGCCTGTGGTGCTGGGGGCTAGGGGCTGCAGCACTGCTGACGGAGCCTAGGCCATGGCTGATTTGGGTGAGGGGCTGTGGAGTGGGTTCTAATTCCTCTGTCCCCACATCTTGGATGGAGCAGGAGGGTTTCCACTGTTGCTGGAGCAAAAATAGCTCTGGGTTTGGCATGGGCACAAAAACAGGCTGCAGGGGCAATGCAGCTGCAGGGGGAGGAGGGAGCAGTGTAATTTGGTCTTGCTGGGCTCTGCAGGCAGGGCTGTGCAGAGGACAGGCCCTCAGTGTCCCTTATGCATTAGTCCCCCTCCCATGGTGGCATTAGGCACTGATCTGTGCGCCGAGTGATGGCACATCCCTTTGGATCCCTGCTTGCAGCACATCCTGACTTGTGTCCATCTGTCTTCATAGTGAGTGCAGTGATGGAGCCACTCGTGCTCCATGGACATGGGGGGATTTGCTTTGGAGAGCCTGAGAAAAGGTTGGGATACTGCCAAGAGGCACCTCGTGGTGTCCTGCAGTCCTGGTGCATGTGGAGACATGGCACTGGAGACAGTGTTCTGGGCTCCTGAGTGGGTACAGGACTCTGCCAAGGGTCCCTCTCCTTCCATGTTTCTTTGGACACTGCAGCTTATCTCCAGGTCAGACCTGGGGCTGAAATCTGCTCAGGCTGGGGGCAAGCAATGGGTGCTTGAGGTTTGAAGCCATTCCTGCGTCTCCATGGACTGGTCCCTTCCCCTTCTGTGCCTCTGTGCCTTTGTCATTACCTCCACTGCCGGAGGCAGTTGGCAAGGTCCCCAGCTGCCTCATTAAAACGGTGTTCCTCGTTACCCGAGCTGCTCCCAAGGCTGGCAATGGGGTGGGGAGGTGGCCAGGTCCCAGCTCTGCTGCTGGGCTCAGCGTGGGCTCCTGCTGCTGCCGGCTGCTGCTGTGGCCCTGGTATAGAGGCAGTGGCTTTGGCAGGGCTGGCATAGCCTCAGATGTACCTATGTCACCATTTTTGGGTTCTGGGATGGGGTGGGCTCAGGGTTGGGGTGTTGTGCTTCAGTCTGAAGCTGCAGAGCTTGGACAACAGGAGTGTGGGGTTGAAGATTTTCAGGGGGGAACATTCAGCTTTGCTCCCTCCTGCTCCCCTTGTTAGACCCTAGCCAGTGAAGGGTCTGTGTGAGGGGCTTCCCCAGGGTGAGTGGGTGGTGTGAGGTGGGCGGTGTCAGGGCTCTAGAGGTTGCTCATTAGCAGCTAATTGCTAATAAAGAGAGGTCTGAGAGCGACTGGGCTGCCCTGGTAAAACGGGGATGTCCTGTGCTGTGTTGGGCTCCCTGTCCTGCCCTGGGATGTAGGACAGTCCTGGTCCCTCCCTGCCAGCACTGCACGGCTCCTGGCCCTGCGCTCTTTGATTTAAAGATTTATCTACTTTAAATATTGAGCTGAATGCAATATTAATGGGACAAGCAATGCTGGCAGGAGCTGGGGGACTCCTTAGCTGAGGCTTTGGGGCGGTGAAGCGACAACAGTGCAGGGTTTGGCTTGGGATGGATGCAGCCCAGCGCCCTTTTGAGCGGGGATCTCAGCCATGGGGACACCCCAAGCAGTCGGGGTGAGGTCCTCATCCTCTTTGCAAGGTACTGGGGGGTTCCTGTGCCGCAGCCGGGCTCCCTTCCCCCTCCCCTTTGTCAGCATCTCGGGGCTGCTGCAGCCGCCTCTTCCCGCCGAGTGCTGCCGTTGCCATGGGAACCGGTTCGGATGTACCCCAGGCCCCCGCTGCGCCCTGGGCCCTCCCTGCAGCCCCCAGGCCTCGCACTGCTGCTTGGCTGTTCTCAGCTCCCACCGAGGGCCGAGGGTCCCTAGAATGGCTCTGTGTGTGTGGATAAGAGGGGGGGGGCACGGCCTGGTGGCCAACGTGAGGTTGTCCGAAGTCGCCGTGTCCCAAGTCGCCGTGTTGGCATCGCTCCCACGTCCCCCACGTTGCCGTTGTCCCCATTCTTCCAGGCGGGGTGGCCGCGTCCCCCTCACTGGCATGCAGTGAGGATGAGGAGGATTGGATGCCAGCCTGGTTCTATCGCTCGCCGGCGCTGAGGGCAGGGCTGCTGGCGCAGGGCCGGGCTGTCTGGAGGAGCAGCTGCCCCCACACAGACGCGGCCTGCGGCTTCCCGGCAGCATGAATTATGTAAATGTAGGGGAAAGAGCTGCTGGTCGGCAGGTGGGCAGCAGCAGCCGTGTGGAGCTGGTGTCCATGTCCCTACGTGGCCCCGGGGGTTGGGAGAGGGGTTGTGAGCCCTCGAGTCATTGTGGGGTGGGGCGGAGACCAGGAATGCTTGGTGTCCCTGTCCCCACGTCGCCCACCTCCTTCCTGGATGCTCACCGCCATCTTCCCTTCTTCTGGCAGATTTCAACTATGGTGCAGAAGATTACGATGCCGAGGGCAACGAGGAGCCCAAAGCACTGCCAGAAGGCTCGGAAACCATGCCCTACATTGATGAGTCGCCCACCATGTCCCCCCAGCTCAGCGCTCGGGGCCAGGAGAGCGGAGATGGCGTCTCACCCACACCCACCGATGGGCTCAACACAGGGGTAGGTGGGCTGGGCACTGAGCTTGGCAGTAGGACCTGTGAAAATTGGGGCTGGGATGTGTCTTCTTTCCTGGTGATGATCTGGTGCTGCTGTGATGCATGTGACTGCTCGGTTTCCCAGTCCCACGGTTGGGAATGTTGCAGTGTCCATGGGTCACGTTGGTGACACTGCTCCAAAGGGCAGGGTGATGGAACCCAGCTGAGAGGTACTGGGATGGACTGCTGTGTCCCCTGCCCCACTGTGAGGGGACGAGGAGCAGCCGTGCTGCAGGCTCCATCTAGTGGCGCTTGGGGACAGCTTGCCAGCTGCAGTGGGACATCGTGTCCACCCCTTTCTCTTTAAAAGGAAACTCAGATTTAACTCCTTGAGCTCTCGAGCATCCTTGCAGAACTGCTGGGTTTTTATCCATCGCGTTTCCCAGGAGGGAAATTTGGAAAGCTTTGGAGTGGGAAACTGAAAACAGAGGGTGTTTTTTTTCCAAAATTAGGGTTTCTCTATAACCCAGAGGGTGTAGTGCTGTCCCAGGGACCTGGGAGCTGCTGTCCCCTGGGCAGGGCACTGGCTACCTCTGCTCCCTGTGCATAGGGACTGTTTTGTGGAGGATGGGGAGGACAGGGATGTGGGATGAGGCAGTGTGGAAAACGTGGAGGTTTTTGTCATGGAAGGAGTTAAAGCCCTAACCCGGATGTTGAGGCGGAGGAGCACAGAGGTGTGGCTTCCTCCCCAGGGTACGGGTGCTGTGCAGCATCCTGTGTCCAGTCCCATGTGAATCCCATGGGTCCCATCATCCCGTGTTGAGCTGCTGTGTCCCCAGGCATGGTCCCCTGGCTCGCCAACATGGACTGAGTCAGCCCCCACCCTGGTGGGGGTCGCCCCACCCACTGCAAGGGGGTCTCATCCCCTGGCAGAGTGGTCCTGGGGAAGCAGTCGGGCTCTGGGTAGCCCAGGGGATGTTGCCTTCTGCTCTCAGGCAGTGATGCCATCTCAGTGGCCATCTCAGCTCAGTGCTGGCCCAGCACTAACAGGATTGGGGGCTTTAAAGCTCAGCGCCAGCTCTGCCTCTGATCTCTTTATCTGCAGCTGCTTGGGCTGGGGCTTAGGGAGAGTGCCTTTGGGTGCCAGCAGCTGTGGTCTTGGAGCGCCTCTGGGTGGGTACATGTGTGTAAGCTGGAGCCTTGTTGTCTGGGTGGCATAGGGTGCCTGGCTCAACCTGACATCCCATATCCACCTGGAGTTGGAGGTGGCATCTCCAGCTTGGCAGAGTCTCATCTTGTGAGCTCATGGGGTAACTGCAGCTGAGCCCAGAACTCCCCCAGCTGCATGGAGACAAGCCCATCCCACCTGCAGCTGTGAGCATCCTGGCGGAGGCTGTGGCCACAGCACAGGATGGTGCTGGTTTGCTGCTGAAGATGGCTCTCCCCACCTTGGTGATTCAATGGCTGTGTTCTGGGGTCGTGGGAAAGAGCTCTCTTACCAAATGTGCAAAGACTGCGGTGCAGTGTGGATGCGGGGCTCCAGAAAGTCCTTCCTCCATTTTTTTTCATGCACCAGTGCTTTGTTTCAGGTTTTAGGAGGAGTAGGGAGGCGAGAAGCTTGTGGGGGCTGAGCATCCGCAACTACTGGTTCCCCTTTTTTTTTTTTTTTTGCGGAGGAGAGTGGGAAAACGGCTGAAATGGCTCTTGCATTACCTCATCCAGATATGTGCATCTCCAATCCCCTTCTTGCCCCACTCACCAGGGCCAGTGAAGCCCTGCAGAATTGCTAGATGTAGACCAGGTGTTCTGGGAAGTACCGTGCATCAGCACCATTGCCCTGCTGAGATTTCCTCTGGAGCAGGGAGGGGCCCAGGAGCCTTCACCTGTAGGGTTCAGAGTGGGGGGTTAGATGTCCTAATGGGACATGATCCCTTCTGCTGCCCTCAGAGGTCACTGGAGAATCCTGTGGTCCAGCTCTCCACCTTCATGGGGATACCTGTGGGTGATAGCAGGCAGGATGGGTGCTCTGTTGCTTGCTGCTCTGGCTGTTGAATCCGGGGAGGGCATGGGGGTGCGGATGGAGAGTTGGGGACCTCTCCCCATGGAGTTCCCCCTTGCTCTCTGGCTTCCCCAGTGCTGTAACTCCGAAAAAACATTTGGCGAGCTGTCTTGACCATAGTGTGAGCAGCCCCACCTCCACACCAGACGTGCATTTCCTGTAGCGAGAGCGCAGGGCGGAGCGGCAGCGCTGGCTGCAAGCAGAGCAGAGCGGCACGGCGGGCAGCGGCCCTACGCTGCTGGCGGAGCACCCGGGGAAAGCGTTGGCCAAGGCAGAGCCAAGCAGCTCCTCCGTCCCTGCTTGGGTGACCTCGCCGTCCCCGCTGCCGTCACGCGCGGGTGGCTGTGCTGCTGCCTGGGGAGAGCCCCGCAGCGGGGCCGACGGCCTGAGCTGGGGCAGGCGGGAGCACCGGGGATCCCATAATGGCTCCTTTCATCCAGAGGCTGTGGCCGGCATCCAGGGCTGAGTCAGGCCCGGCTGGCTCGGCTGCGTAAGTCCTCACGTCCGAAGCCTTGTGGGGTCCCCGCAGCCCCCCCGGTGCCAAGCAGGCATGGAGGAGGAAGAGGAAGCCATAGGGTACCTGGATAAAGTCCTGGAGGATGAAGATGACTCTGAGCCAGGAACCCCCACCAGCCCCGGGTCTCCATTCTCGGCCAGTGAGAAGGTGGGCACCCATGGGGCACCCTGCTTCAGTGCTGGATGGGGTGGGGATGGAAATGGGCACCTTGCTGCTGCCGGCATGAGCCTAGGGGCTTGGATGCGAGGTTTTCCAGGGCAGGGGTGGGGAGGGAATTGAGTGCTAAGAGCTCAGCCAGTGCTTGTGCGTGCCTGCTGGGGTGGGCTGCTGTGCTGTCGGAGCTGGGATGCTCGGGATGAGACTGGACCACTCTGTGCTACTGACTCACTGCACAGCCATGAGCAAACTCCCTAAATTGCTCCCAGCCCTGGTACTTTGGCCCGGGAGGTGTCCTGGTGTCTCTAGCTACAGCTCTTTGCCTTCTAGCCCACCTAGCATGGTTGCTTCATGGGGGAGTGGAGGAAGTCTCCATCTCTGTTCTCCTTGGGGGCTCCTTCACAGGGTGGCTGCTGGACCCTGCATGAGGGTGGACTTTCTGCCCCTTGGAGCCATGGGGGTCCCACTGACACTGTCCCCAGGGGCATCACAGGCTCTGGGTGCGAATGTGCCCCCCTTATCTCCTCAGCTCTCACGCAGGGCCCAGCCTCAGGGGAAGCAGGAAGAGCCCATGACTAATGGTGGCAACGAGCCCGCCAGCACCAAGCAGGCTCCCTGTGCTCCCCCCACACAGCTCTCTGCAGCCTGGCCTTAACGGCACCACTGGGCTCTGAGCTGGCTGATGGGACGGGACCAAGCGGTGCCCACATGGGATGGGACACGAGTATTGTGTGCTTCCTGGCTGTGCTTCCATCCAGGGGAGCTGCTCGTGCTGCTCATGGCACCTGAGTGAGGCTGCTGTTGCTGTAGCCTTGGTGTGGTGCCCAGGGCTGGCAGAGAGAGAGGACTGTGGTCCTGCTTAGCCATCCCAAATTACTTGGAGCAACAAGCTGGTAGTTGTGATCCACGCTCTCCAAATTAGGTTGTAACAGCTGGGTTAAGGCAGGGCTGTGTCTCTGCCTGGTGCTGCTCTGGTTGGCAAAACCCAGCTCCTGAGTGAGCTTTAGTGCTGGGATGGGAATTTTGAGCACAGCGTGGGTTTGAGGCAGTCCAAAGCCCAAGAGAGGCATTCAGGGTTGTGCCTGTGCTGATGTCATGGCTAGGTGTATCTCTTCTGAGCAGATCAGAAGCTTCTGCTGTGCATGGATGGGTGCTGTGCCCCTGGCACCGGGCCTGCCATGATGCCACCAAGCAGTGATGCAGAGGCCAGGCAGTGACCACAGGGGTGGCACTTTCCCAGAGAAAACCCCAGCTGGGAAGAGGGTGGTGCTGGCTCACAAAGCCAGCCTTAAGGCATGGTTTCTTTGGGCGCCTGTGGACTCTGCCCTGGGAGGGCTTTACCTCACTGTGCCGCCCTGGAGCATTGCCTGCAGTGCTGGGCTCAAGGCCAAGCAAAGTCGGTGCCGCCCCAGCTTCCCAGCTGGCTCCAGCCTGGCTGTGCTGTCCTGCAGGCACGTACCCGGCCCTTGCTGCCGTGTCTCTATGCTGGAAGGGATGTGTCCTCGTGGGGATGCTGGGGCTGGTGGGATGAGGGGCTCTGTGCCATGCTGACTGCTGGCTGAGCTGAGCTCCTTGCTGTGTTGCACAGGGTGAGCGAGATGCTGGCAAAGGGCTGGAGATGCGGAAGCTGGTGCTCTCCGGCTTCCTGGCCAGTGAGGAGATCTACATCAACCAGCTGGAGGCACTCCTGTTGGTGAGCACAGCCGGGCCCCCTCCCCAAGGGGGTCACCAGAAGGGATGGGGGGTGGGGTCCCTCCTTCCAGGGCAGCCCTTGCCAGCCTGCCCAGCACAGAAGTGTCTGCTTCCTCCCATGGCCACGTTGGCCCCTGCGGTGGAGATGCAGTTGCATAATGTGAGGGCTGCTGCTGCTGGGATGGGCAAGTCAGAGGGTGCAGGAGCAGGGAGCACACCCTGCAGTTACTGCCCTTCGTGCAGGGGGCCGGGGCTGTCCCAGAGCTGTCCCCCTTGTTGGGCTGGAGGAGTCCTTGGGGCCCAGCTCTCAGATGCTCTCCCTTCTCCTTCGGCAGCCCATGAAGCCGCTGAAGGCCACAGCCACTACATCACAGCCCGTCCTCACCCTGCAGCAGATTGAAACCATTTTCTACAAGATCCAGGACATCTACGAAATCCACAAGGAGTTCTATGACAACCTGTGCCCCAAGGTGCAGCAGTGGGACAGCAACATCACCATGGGCCACCTCTTCCAAAAGCTGGTATGCACGTTGCTCAGCTGGGTCACCCACATCCCCTTCTGCTTGAGGGACAGATTTAGATGGTTTATGGCCCTGCCTGGCCTCTGGGGGTGCAGTGGGCACTGTGGGCACCTGGCTGACCCCATTCCCCCACCTGCTCACAGGCCAGCCAGCTCGGGGTGTACAAGGCCTTTGTGGATAACTACAAAATTGCTCTGGAAACAGCTGAGAAGTGCAGCCATAGCAACAACCAGTTCCAGAAGATCTCTGAGGTGAGTGGGGCTGGGATCATGCTATGGGGTTAGAGCATGTGTGTGGGGTGGGGAAGGGGACTTTGTTCCCACAGCTGTGCTGACCACATGCACCCTATAGAGAGGTTCCCCCTGCCCTGGGGACTTTTGGGTACTATCTGTAAAGCAGAACCACCTCTTGCTGTGTGGGATGGCAGCGCTCACTGGGTGTTATTCTGAATCCTGCAGGCTTTGCTCCCCAGTTTGGGACCCCTTAGTGGGACCGGTGCTGTGATACTGCTTTGGGGAGACCTGGGGGAATGGCTGGATCCACCCCTAGCTAGTAGCACCCCGTGCTTATGGCAAGGCCCATGGGGCTGGGGGAGAGTATTGATGCAGAGCCTCCCAACCTTGAGGAATCCCTGCCCCAGCCCCGCTTTGCTGCCCTTTCCCTCCCTAGGAACTGAAGGTGAAAGGCCCCAAGGACTCGAAGGAGAGCCACACGTCCGTCACCATGGAGGGTACGGCATGCGAGGGGCGGGCGTGGGGAGGGGGCTGCAGCCTTTTGTCTGCGGGTGCATTACCAAGCAGCTCCCGGCAGCGGAGCCCTTTTGCGTTCCCATGCGCAGCGCTGGCACTGAGTAGGGGGGGACGCCCCTCGCGAGGATGCTGGGGGCGTGCAGCAGCCCCCCACCCCCTGCCCACCCCCTCCTCCTGCGCTGGGAGCTGTGCTGAGGGCCGATGCCGTGGCGCAGCAGCTGGGCTGAGCTGCCGAGGGGAGGCAGGGATGGCTGCGCGGAGAAGGGGCTGCCATGGAAATCCTCGTTATCATCCGGCTTTGCTGTAACTGCACTTACGGTGAGGGCTGGTGGGGGCTGTTGGTGCGGGGGGAGCGTTTCACCTGCTGAGGGGCCGACGTCTTTGCGGGACGGTGGTGGCTTTGTGCTCTGCAACCTGAAGTTGGGCTCTTCTTTGTTCCGGGCTCTGTCGAACCGCCTGGCTCCGGCAGAGTGGCCACGCGCTCATCTGGCCCATGGGGCTCGTGTTGGTGGTGGAGATGGGGAGAGAACTGCTCAATGGGGCTCTGCGCAGAGGTTGTGATGGGGAAGGGTCCTCCTTTTGCTCGCTGGATGCTGTGGGCATCTTGAGGCTGTGACGCCCTCCTTGGCTCTGTGCCTCTCTGCCTGCTGTCATCCAGCCCCTGGGGACTGCGGTGATAGGGATGGTGCTGGAGAGGGGGTTGGTGCTGTGCCGGATCAGCCCCTCCTGGGGACGCGTTGAGCTCCCAGGTGCTTTGTGTGCTCCCCGTAGCGATGGCAGCAGGAGGCTGTGTCCTCCCTGTGTGCAAGGCGGGGCGGCACCCTGAGCGTCCCCTCCCTCCTGGCTCTCGCTGAGCGCTGCAGGAGCTCCAGCTTTCCGAGGTGTGGGGAAGTGGCTGCAGTGGGGGACAGTCCCGTGTCCTCTCTCAGACAGAGGGGTCATTGCCTTGTCACCTGGGGCTGTCAGACAGCACCCTCCTTCAGGCTCCTTGGGAGCTTCTCCATGACTCATAGTGTGGTGCGGGGTCAGCACGTTTCCCTCTTCCTCTCCTGGTTGCAGCGCTTCCCCACTGGGGCTCTGCAATTTGAGGAAGTGATCCGAATCGCCGGGAAAATCCAGATGCCTCAGTCTGGGTATAAATAGCCCAGAGGGATGTGCAAGCAACCAGCTGTGGGGTGCTGGGACCCAGCACCACGAGGGGATGATAAGGAAGGTCCTGCTGCTGGGGCTGAAGGGAGCAGCAGAGCATCTCACTGGGGGTGGGTGTGCAGGGCTGGAGCAGGAGCTGCACGGGACCCAGCATGGAGTAAAAAGAGAAACTGAGAAAGATTCTGGCTGTGAGGAGCTGAGCTCCCACAGGCAGTGCTAACTGACACCTTGTGTCTCCCACAGCACTGCTGTACAAGCCCATTGACCGTGTCACCCGGAGCACCCTTGTTCTGCACGTGAGTGTGATGCCAGTACTGGGGCGGGATGGGGATGGTGAGGTGTAATAGGGTGAGGTGACCTGTGAGGGCTCTGTCCCCTGGCTGGACCAGCCATGTCATGCTGCTGTTGGGGTCCCACAGCCTGGGGAGCACTGTGGTGGGGCACCCCAAGCTCACTCTGTGCTCACCCCGTCCAGGACCTCCTTAAGCACACCCCGTCTGACCACCCTGACTACCCACTGCTGCAGGACGCCCTCCGCATCTCTCAGAACTTCCTCTCCAGCATCAATGAGGACATCGATCCCCGGAGGACAGCGGTCACCACTCCCAAGGGGGAGGTGAGACAGGCAGGGTGGCAGAGGGGGGGCAGTCAAGCCCTGGTCCTTGCTGCTTGCTGGCACCCTACTGACATTCAGGGAGACAGAATGGTACCCAGGGAATGTGGACCTGTGGGATGAAACATGGGGAGGGACGGGGGTGTCTGTGTGTGCCACCCTATGCTCTTTTCCCTCTCTGACACCCACCCTGCTCCCTGCAGACCCGGCAGCTCATCAAGGATGGCTTCTTGGTGGAGCTGTCAGAGGGCTCGCGGAAGCTGCGGCACGTCTTCCTCTTCACTGACGTGCTGCTCTGCGCCAAGCTGAAGAAGACAGCAGTGGGGTAAGAAGGGCACAGGGTTTAGGGGGAACGAGCTGGATGCTTCAGCCTCTGGTGGGATCCAGTAGGGTGGGTTGGATCTCTCAGTGCTCACACCTCGGCTGCAGGAAGCACCAGCAGTACGACTGTAAGTGGTACGTGCCCCTGGCCGACCTGGTGTTCCCCTCGCCGGAGGAGTCGGAGCACTGCCCGCAGGTGCACGTCATCCCCGACCACGAGCTGGAGGACATGAAAATGAAGATCTCAGCCATCAAGAGTGAGGTGCAGAAGGAGGTGAGAGGAGAGCATAGGATACCTATAAAGTGCCAGGATATCCCCATCCTGTGATGGGACACTGAAGTTCTGGGGAAACCAATGAAATCTTGCCTGCCTGTCCTTGACCGACTCAGCCTCTGTGTCCTCTCCCTGCCTGCAGAAAGCCAACAAAGGGCAGAGCCGTGCCATTGAGCGCCTCAAGAAGAAGATGTTTGAGAATGAGTTCTGGCTGCTCCTCAACTCGCCTGCCATTCCCTTCCGCATCCACAACCGCAATGGAAAGGTAAGCAGGGCTGCAGGTGAGAGGGCTGTGCTGGCCAAGGAAGGACAAGTCCCAGCCCTGCAGCATTGCCTTCTCTCTTCCAGAGCTACTTGTTCCTGCTGTCCTCTGACTACGAGAGGTCCGAATGGAGGGAGGCCATTCAGAAACTGCAGAAAAAAGGTAATTCTTGTCCTGTTGAGGCCCCCATGGGTCACCTTTTCCCCATATTGCTGGGATGGGTTGGTCCCATGGGATTGCAACCACTGCCATCTGGTCCCTGGGGCCAGTGCTGGCCATGTCCCTCTGAAGCTACTCTGCTGTCCTCTTGCAGACCTCCAGGCCTTTGTGCTGAGCTCAGTGGAGCTGCAGGTGCTGACAGGGTCCTGCTTCAAGCTACGCACTGTCCACAACATCCCGGTCACCAGCAATAAGGATGGTGAGTGACAACGGGGCTGGTGGCCCCTCTTTGCACAGTGGTGTCAGTGGGGAGGACATGCTGTGTGGTGTGGGGTCCCTGCTGCGGTGGCCCTAGCTGTACATGGGGCCATGTCCCCAGCAGGTGGCACTGCGGGAGCACAGCTGGGCTCCAGGACGCAGCACTCCCAGCTCTGACATGAGACTGGCTTTGGGGTGGGAGCATCCCTCCAGCATTGGGATGCCCAGTGGGGTTGTTGGGGGGGGGAGGGGGAAAGGGGGGTCGATGTTTGGCCTTCCCCAGACCTCTGAGACAGCCCTGCAGAGGACTGGGGACACTGGAGTGTCACCCAGGGGCTGTGATGAATGGTAAAAGCCAGAGCTCTAACGCATCCCCCTGTCTTGCAGACGATGAGTCCCCTGGGCTTTATGGGTTCCTACACGTCATTGTTCACTCTGCCAAGGGCTTCAAGCAGTCAGCCAGTAAGTGTGGGCACCTGTCCTCGTGTGCAGGGTCTGGGGAGGGAGCTTGGTCCTGCATGTGGCCCCGCTCTGTCCCAGTGTCCCATGGTTTGGCAGTGAGTACACATTTCTGGATGCTCAGCAGTGTCTCCTCCCCCAGACCTGTACTGCACACTGGAGGTGGATTCCTTCGGTTATTTTGTCAGCAAAGCCAAGACCAGGGTTTTTCGGGATACAACAGAGCCACAGTGGAATGAGGTGAGAGTAGGTTGTGGGATGTGGGGAAGTGACCATGCTCACCTTCCAGCCCAGGTTTTGAAGCTGATTTGGGTGCTGGTTCTGAGCCATCCTCTCTCCTCAGGAATTTGAGATTGAGCTGGAAGGCTCCCAATCCCTGCGCATCCTCTGCTATGAGAAATGCTATGACAAGACCAAGCTCAATAAGGACAACAATGAAATCGTGGACAAGATCATGGGCAAGGGGCAGATCCAGGTATGTGCTGGGGCATTCAGGCGTCTTCTCACCCTCTTGGGGCTGGTCTGCTGAGCTGGCAGATGGTGTGTATCTGGCCTTTGGGTGATGATCCCTGCATGCAGTAGCCTTAGCAGAGGCACAGAGCACAAAGGGATCCTGGGGAGGTGGCAAAGCCCATGACCACCCTGAAGGTTGCATCCAAATCTTGCCTCAGTGGCAGAGGAGCTGCAGGAATGGGGCTGCTCTGTCCAAGATGGGGCTGTGAGCTGAGTGCCTGCTTGCCCCAAGGAGGGCTTTGAGTGTGCTGCCCCACATTTCCCACGCCAGCACAGCCGTCCCGCTCCGCTGGCCACCGCTATCCCCCTCTGCCACCATCTGCCTCGCCTGCGCCTCCATCAGCTGCTGTTATGGCAACGGGTGTTTCCAAGGCAACAGCTGAGCTGCCTCTGATTGGAGGTTACCAGGCAGGGAGGATGGAGGCCTTGGATGCCCTGAGATGCTCCCAGGTGAGTGGCAGCAGGACAACAGGGAATGCCCATCCTGTTTCATGGCAGGACCCCTGGTCTGGCTGGCTGCCTCCCCTGCTATGCTGGGGACAGTGTCATTCTGGAGACACGTCCCTCTAATCTGAGCGTGCTTCTAAGTGCCTGTCATGGCTGTCTGCTCCATGGGAAAGTAGCTGAGGGCAGGTCCCTGGGGAGGGAGGAAGGAGCACGGAAATGTTGCTGAGATGGAGGCACCAAGTGGGGTCAGCACCTGACTGGGTGCAAGATAGAAGATGGGGCTCGGCTGGGCTCATTCATACCCAAAATTGCCCATCTGTTGCCCTCCTTGGCACAGGGCAGGGGTGATATGGGGTCAAGCAGCGTGCAAGAGGCCGGGGAAGGGGCTCAGCGCCTTGCAGGGCTCAGCCCAGCTGCACTCTCTGAAATAGCCCATGTCAACAAACATGAGTCACGCTGAGAGACGCAGGGATCAGGATGGGGACAGCACAGCTTGTCTGTGCTATGCAAAAGTCATGGAGGAAGAAAGGGAGAGATAAGAGGCCTCAGGGCTGCCTGCCCTAAGGAAGAACTGGCTGGATGCAGTGGTGTCTCTGACACTGGGACAGGGGTGTCCAACCATTACCCGGCCCCACTGCTCTGGGCAGGGCTGGCTGCAACAGGACCAGCATGGTTGCAGACTGGGAATGGAATGGAATGGAATGGAATGGAATGGAATGGAATGGAATGGAATGGAATGGAATGGAATGGAATGGAATGGAATGGAATGGAATGGAGCAGGTATGGGCAGGACAAGCACTGTTATTTGCGGGTACCTGCGTTGTTGCATCCTTACTCTGTGCTCTGAGCTGCTAAGGCAGAGATGCTGCTTCAGGATAGCCCTTATTTGGTCTCTGAGATTGTGTTGGTTCTAGTTAGCAGTGAGGAGCAGAAGGCACTGGGCTGCAGTTGGCAAGGGGGTGGGCAGTGGGTGCATCAGGAGGGCTCAGAGCCCTGGGGGCAGCCAGGGCTCATGGGTAGGAGGGATAAGCCCCTTCTTGGCTGGATGGCTGCATTTTGGGGCAAGGGGAGGAGATGCAGCTTTGGAAGTGGAGGCTGTGTTGTCACAGGCACAGTGCCTGCAGTTCTTGCAGGGAATCACCCCCTGGCAGCCCCCCTGGTGCAGAGCTGGCGGAGGCTCTGCAGGGGAAGATCTGTGGTGTTGGGGCACTACTGGGTCTGCAGGGACTCACGGGATGCTCTATGCAGATCTGGGGGCTGGATCCTTCCTGGTGCTGAGCCCCACGGAGACGGGGGACTGTGGAAGTCCCCACACTTTGCTCTGTCCCTCTGTGCCATGAGGAGCTGTGGTGATGCTCCAAGGCAGCACACCCCATCTCCATACTCCGCCTCACTCTGTTCCCTCCTCACTCCGCCAGCGGTGGAGGTGACGAGGTCCAGGAAGGGATGGGGACATGCGGAGGAATCCCTGTTCCCTAGAGCTTGGCAGGGCAATCCCCAAAGCACCAACCTTGTGCCTCTTGCCAGGCCCAGCCTGGCTGCTCAGAGGGCTGGGAATGCTCCAGCGCTGTGTCCCCAGCCGTGTCAGGCAAGGCTGCACAACCCTCCTGAGCAGCACGGCGGGCGGCAGGGCGGGAGTTAACGCGTGGGGGACGCCGGGGGGGCTGCTTTGAGTCACTTCCTCGCAGTGGGAGGGAGGCTTTGGGGCTGCCGAGCCGCTTCTCGCCAGCCTGGCTCACACCCTGAAGATGAGCCCAGCCTGCTGCTGCCCAAGCCGGGCTGCCCCCGGCCACCGCTGAGCTCCGTGCCCCAGCAACGGGAATGCCAGTGCTTTCTTAACCCCCATCCGGGCCACCCTCGGGTCCTCCGACCTCTCCTCTCGCGTCCCCGGAGCCGAAGCGGTGGTGATGACCGACGTGTTGGTGCAGCCGGACGGTGGCCCCACTCCTGGGGGGGAACACCTGGAGCCGGGTGCAGAGGAGCCCGATGGCAAACGGCCCCCCACCACCGGCGCCCGCCTCTGGGGCCGGGTGCGCAGCAAGCTGCTGCGACAGAAGGTGCGGGGGGACCAGGTGGAGGTGAGGGGCACCCAGATGGCTTTCCCATGCTGTGGCTTTTGGCTGAGGGGGGTTGTGGCTATGGGGGTGCCTCGCTACCCGCTTGCTTTGGGGAGAGGGTTCTGCATGCTCTGTCTGGATGCTCTGGGAGCTTTTAGAAGTAGCTGCCTTCTCAGTGTTTGTTTTCCTCTTTCCCTTCTTCCCTGAGGGATGCTGAGCTGTTTTGTGCTGCGCTGGTTGCGGTGTGCTTGGGGTGTAACACCCCACAAGTGGCCGGGAGGAAACACAGCACCTCAATGTGCTGCACTCCCCCATGGGTGGTAGGTGCTGCTTGCTTTGCAGCCCCCCTGACCCTAACCCTCGCTCTGATGCTGCGTTGCAGCTGCGTTGCAGCCGCATCAGTGCTGTCTGTCTTTGGGATATGATGAGGTACAGGGGGGACAGCACCATCTCAGGCTGTCCTGTGTGACATCAGGGGCTTTCTTCCTGTGCTGGCTCGGAGCGGTGGTGGACAGGAGCTGCCCTGGCATGTGTGGGTTCAGTTTGTCAACAGCACAGGGGGCTCAGTGGCAGCAGGGCTGGCTGTGACGCAGCAGCATTAACCTCAATTTTGTGCAGCCGCCACTCCCGGGGATTAAGGGGCGGCGAGGGCTGTGCAGGAGGCTGCTGGGGGCTGTTGCTGGGTCAAAAGCCAAGCGGGTTGTGCTTCCCACTGCTGCTCCAGGATGCGGGGCAGACGGGCAAACAGAGGCTGTGTCACGGTGAGCTGTCCTTCTAAGGAGTTTGGCCACAGCAAGTCCGTGTGCAGGGTCCTGGTGTGCGGAGAGCACGTCCTGCATCCTGTTGGACGGGGCTGTGAATTGCTGCTTTGGGCTGTGCTTTGCTTTGGGCTAGTGTAGGGGCTGCTGTGCTCCAATGGCACAGCTCTGACGCTGCCAGCTCTGTGGGCAAGGAGTTGGTTGGGGAATTTAGAGCGTCCTCTGCTCACTGGGCTCCTTCTGGAGGCCAGGCTGGGTGCCCTCAGGTGCCAAAATGATGTGGAATGGCCCCAACTGCAGCAACTCTGCTGGGATCTCACTCCCAGGGTGACACAGGGTGACGCCACGCTGGTGAGTCACTGCAATGCTCAGAATGGCTTCACCCCAGGCTGAGGCATCGAGTGACCTCATGGATGAGGCACAAGAAGGGATGTGCCCGGCAACATCTCAGCTCCTGGGGCCACTGCACGGGTCTCCCTGCCACCAGCAGTGAGCACAGCCTCTGTGCTGGCCTCAGCATGGGCGTGTCACAGCTCTGTCCTTGTGGGCAGGAGGGATTTGTCCCACAGAGACACCTGTGACCTGTTTGCCTGGCTGCAGGGTGATGCTTGCATCCAGCTCAGCACAAAGCTCGTGCACAGCACCTGGCATCTGGGACTGCAGCATATCACCTGCACCATTCTCTCTGCCAGCTTGGGGACATTACTGGGTCTTGCTGGAATGAGGCAGCTGCCTTTGGTTTAGGAGAAGGAGTTGGTGATGGTGACAGTTGCTGAGGCTGGGTGTTTACCAGCATTGCATGGGCAGATGCTCACGTTTATCCCACGTGTGGGGACGAGGCTGGCCAAGACACTGCCCTATGGGGATATGGGTAGGCTTTGGGGAGCACTGGGGCCAGCCCTGAGCCCGCAGGGACCAGCCCCAGCTGCAGGGCACCTTGGTGACTCCAGCTGAGCCATCTCCATTGTGGGGCAGTGATGGAAGCAGGGGGCTGTAGTGTGGCAGGCGGCCTCAGGAACACGACATACTCAGGGTAAGGTCTGCAGCGCTAACAGCATCCAACCTGGCTTTTATTATGGCTCTGTTCAGAGCCTGCTAAAACCATTCCAGATGTGCACTGCCAGGGCCATCAGAGCCAGGGGGACCCATGGGATGGGGATGGGGCAGATGTGTGTGTTGTTTTCAATTAATCTTGTGCTGCAGAATGCGGAGGCCCATGGCTCCTGACCTGGCTGGGCAGTGAGTGGCTTCACTCGTCGCTGTTGGGGCTGCAGTGACAAGTCAGCCCCTGTGCTGTTGCCATATAGGAAACATGGGATAAGGGTGAAAGCCCCTTGCATCTGTCCAAGGGTCCCTGGCCAGAACTGTGGTGCTACTGTACAGGGGGCTGTGGCAGGCATGCTGTGGCACTGTGGTGGAGGGGACATAAAGGATGTGGAGATGCAGGGCTGGGGCTGGCCACGGTCCAGCTGAAGTCTCATGATCTTTGTGTCCAAACCTACTGTAGAGCCCCATGGGAACCCAGGGTAGCTGCAGCCTTTCTTCTCCTTCTCTTCCTCCTCACTGTTCCCAGCAGCCACAGTACTGGGTGTGAGCAGGGAGCCAGGGCAACTTGGTGTCTTGGTGTGCAATAGGGCACATGAGGGACCTCAGCAGCCCTCAGCACAATGTGCACTGGCTTCACAAGCAGCCAGAAGCTGTGGCCGGGGAATGGCAGCTCAGTGGCTGGAGCTCTGGACATCTTGATGCTTGCCTCGAGCATCTCCCAAGCCAGCAGCTGCCAGAGGAAACTCCAACGTCCTTGAGGAGTGACCTCACGCGTGTGGCATGAGCCTCGCCTGGCAGCTGCACACACATGGCCCTGGGACCCCCGCCAGGTCCACGTCCCGTCCCCTTCCCCGAGGGGACATTAGTGCCGGGCGCTGCCCTGCTGCCTGCCCTGTGCATTACAGGGATCGATGGGGACAGATCGATGCTACCAGCTGGGGACCAAAAAGCCCCAAAAGGCCATTGGAGTGAGAGCTGGCTGCTGCGGCAGAGCCCCATGCCCTCGGGTTGGAGCAGACTCCCTGATCCCAGTCCCCATCCCTGTGGAAAGGCGAGCTGGTGGCAGCCTTCCTCACCCCTGCTGTCATGTCTCCAGGGATGAGATTCCTGATCTCCATTCTTTTGGGTCCAGAATCAGCATTGTCACCTCTGCCCCAGTCCTGCATCACTGGGGATTGGGGACAGCTCTGTGCCACCTCGCTGCCACCCATGTCAGGGCCTTGGGAACACCAGAACCTTGCTGCGGCCCAGGGGAAGCATCACCGAGTCCCCTGCTACCCCGAAAGCCTGAAATAGCAGAGCCTGTCATTCCCAGGGGTTATAAATAGCCCTGGCTATTGGGAGATGTTGTTTTTTTCTGCATGGAAAATGCTGCCCTAGTTCTGTTCCATCAATCTGCCTCCAGAAATAGTCCCAATTCTTGGAAATTTCTTGCCTCTGGGGTGTATGTTCGGCTGGGGGTTCAGGGGGGACTGATCCCACATGGGTTCAGCACCCAATCCAGGGGACCCCGGATTGTCCCTTTGGTCTCCAACACCACCTGTGGTTTGGGGGGGGAGGGGTGGCAGCAGGTGGGGACTCGAGGACCCTCACGTGCTGTCTCTCCCCACAGCTGGACCCACAGGCTGTGCAGACCAAGAACTGGCACATGGATGTGATTGAGATGAATGGGGTAAGCGGGGCCCAAACCCCCTTCCTTGGGGTGGGATTGTTGGTTCCTCCCCAAGGGGAGCTGCCGGCTGGGATCCAGGCTGTGGGGCCATGTGACACAGAGATGACAACCAGGACATCTCCCACAGATCAAGGTGGAGTTCTCCATGAAGTTCACAAGCAGAGACATGAGCCTGAAGAGGACCCCATCCAAAAAGCAGACTGGAGTCTTCGGGGTCAAAATCAGCGTTGTGACAAAGTGCGTGCGGGGCTGCGGGTGGCTGCTGTCCCACTCCCCGTGGGATCTGGGAACGTGGGGCTGGTGGGGTCCAGCAATTACTGCTTACACCTCTCCTTTCTGAGCCAGGCGCGAGCGCTCCAAGGTGCCTTACATTGTGCGCCAGTGCATCGAGGAGGTGGAGAAGAGAGGCATTGAGGAGGTCGGCATCTACAGGATCTCCGGCGTTGCCACGGATATCCAGGCACTGAAGGCTGTCTTTGATGCGAGTGAGTGACTGCCTCTGTCTATCTGCAGGCATCAGGCACCCTTCCAGCCTCCGGTCCTGCAGGCTCGGGGTCTGCCTGTTGCATTGCACTAGGTGCAAATTGGCTGGGTGGATGCATGGGGTCTGAGCCCCCAGAAGGGAGCCCTGCAACCCCTGACCTATTTTTGGTGGTGTTTATGTTATGGCTGTGCTCTGCCTCCATGCCTGGATGGCTCCCAGGGAGACACTGAGTCAGGGCAAGGTTGCAGATGGATTTGCAAATTGTTCCGCGTTCCATTGCCCAGCAGGCGGGGACCGCTCAGCTGTGCCCAGCCCCAGCATGGCCAAACAATCCACTCCCAACAGCAGCAGGAGGGTCAGAAGTTGGATTAATGCTCACACTGGTGCACATTCCCTCCGTGGGGTGGTCACATCCACAGGGACCCATGCTGTCTCTCAGAGTGCCATGGGGCTGGGGACCCAGCTGTGCTGCCCCCTCGCTGGGCATTGGGGAGATACAGGTGTTGGCAGACAGGAAGCATCACATGTGGCTCTGCTCTCTGGTCAGATAACAAGGACATCCTGGTGATGCTGAGTGACATGGACATCAACGCCATCGCCGGCACGCTCAAACTGTATTTCCGGGAGCTGCCTGAGCCCCTCCTCACTGATAGACTGTACCCTGCCTTTATGGAGGGCATCGGTAAGGCCTTGGGGATGAGAAGGGGTCTGGCCATGCTGCTTTTCCCCACCATCCTGCTCATGCAAGGCTGGATGCTCCGTCCTGACTCTCTCTCCTTGCCCCCAGCCCTCTCAGATCCTGCTGCCAAGGAGAACTGCATGATGCACCTTCTCCGCTCACTGCCTGACCCCAACCTCATCACTTTCCTCTTCCTGCTGGAGCACTTGAAAAGGTAACAGCTTGGCGGTGTGGGGCAGGGAGGGCAGCTCAGCCTTTGGCATGAGGCAGCTCTTGGCTGCCTCAGCCTGCGTGCAGCTGCTGGGATGAGATCTCTGTGGCCTCAGCAGAGGGCGGGGAATCAATTTGGAACCATGCAGTGCCCTCTTAGAAAACAGCACTGCATCCCTTCCCATCAGTCCAGGAGCAAAGCACATTGTGCTAATCCCCATAACGTGTCTGCAGGGGTGTCCAGCTCTGCAGAGCCATCCTGAAGCTGCATGCAGCACCTTATGCTGCTGTAGTTGCATCCCAGCATGGCAGAGGCTGGAGCTCCTGTGTCGGCTCCATCTGGGGCAGGGAGAGCCCATCTGAGACTGGGGAAGGGCAGCACTGGGGCCCTATGGTGGACACAGAGCTGTCAGCAGAGCCCAGACGCAGCGTGCTGTGAGCTTGGGAATGGGACTGGCAGCTCGTGTTACTCGCATCGGGAACTGTTTTTCTCTGGTTTGGCTAAAAGCAAACAGAAAAAGTGATTGCTGCTGGGGGTGGGGAAGGAAAATCCATTTCCATCCTGAGAATTGGGTACAGGCAGTTCCTACATCTGCTCTCCTGGCCGGGGCTCAGCCGAGGATTGTGGCCACCTGCTGACATGGCAGTGCAGTCCCCCAGTGTGGGGTAGCTGGGGCCAGGGGCCGGTGTGCATCCTCTATGCCCTGCAGGGGCTGGGGCAGGGCGGAGGCTCTGTAGATCAGAAGCAGGCCAGGCTATGCCGCTGCCACATCACACTTGGGGCTCCCAGCCAGGCCTGGCGGCTCCCGCAGAGGCCATGAAGGGGGCTGAGCTCTCTGCCCTGCCCCAGGCTCTGAACAGCCAATGCTGGGGCTGCAGGGTGGGAGGAAGGTTTGGTGTTTGTTCCTCTACATTGCCCCATGGCTGTGCTGCTGTAGGGGTGAAGCTTTGGGGGCTCACATTTGCGCTCTCTCCTCACCCTCCAGGGTAGCAGAAAAGGAGCCCATCAACAAAATGTCCCTCCACAACCTGGCCACAGTCTTTGGGCCAACACTGCTGAGACCTTCAGAGGGAGAGAGCAAAGGACACCTCACCCTGGCATCTGACATCTGGTCCCACGATGTGATGGCCCAGGTGAGAGCCCCTAAAGGGCTTCCCCTGTCTGTCCTCACTGGGGATTGCTGCAACAGGGCATGCTGGCAGCACTCTCATTTTTGGCCTAACACCCCCTGTTTGCCCACCATAGGTCCAGGTCCTTCTCTACTACCTGCAGCACCCTCCCATCTCCTTCACGGAGCTGAAACGCAACACACTTTACTTCTCCACGGACGTGTAGCCCGCAGGAAGGAGGCACTGGCTGCAAACACTCCCAGCTCCCTGCCAGGGCCATGGACCGGATCGCGGCCCCTGAGGACATCAGCCTGGACCCGAGATGTGCCGCCTGCAGCTCCTGTACAATCGTGTACTGATGGCCTGGTGCCGCCCCAGCGCTGTGCCGCTCTGTAAAGTAGTCGTGTCTTATGTCCCTTCTTGTGTTCAAGAATTGTTTTTATGTATATTTGTTCAACGGATGAGGTAGTGACTGACAAGGGCTGTGGACACAGGCTCCTCCTTTGGCTTATTTTCTCCTGGATTCCTTCCCACCCGCTGACTCCTGCCCAGCAGCCCTCATCTCGCCCTGCTCAAAGCCTGCAGGACCCACCAGTGCCCAGCTGCTGCTTGGCTCTGGCTCTGCTCTGCCTCACTGCCTGCGCCGTTGGACCCCGCACCTGGATCTGGCTCTGCATCCATGAGAACACAAAGCAGGGCACTGCTGCCTCCCCACCGCATCCCTGCTGGGTGCTTCAGGCCAGTCTCCTTGCTCCCCGTGCTCCGCCTGTAGGGGTGCAGCATGGTGGTTACCTCCCTTGGTGTTCTGCAGGTCTCACAATTCCCCCCTCACAGGGTCTAGGGACTAGGCCTTGTTCTTGCCAAGCAAGAGTATTTCCCTGCCATTTCTGTATCCCTGCCTTAGCTCTGCATGTGCCCCTTCCAGCCAAGCACTGCCACTGGGTTACCAACCCCTGGGCTGCAATGCACTGCAGCTCCATCTGTGTCCCACAACAAAGCTGGCCGAAGCCCCAGTGAGGAAGGAGAGGTTTTGTTTCCCTCTGTGACCCAGGGAAAGGAGGAGGAAGGCCCTTGTGGGTTCTGTTGGCTCTCCTGGAGGCAGCAGTGCTTCTCACAAAGCTGTTTCATCAACGGCTTTGTCCCTGCCCTTACAGGTGGGTGCTGGTGCCTGTTAGGACACAAAGCCTCGGTTCTGTGAGCCTACCCTGTGTTATCATGGGGAAAGCCCTCTCCTTGATTGTGGTGGCCCCACGCCCTCCTGTGCCAAAGGAGATGGATGAGAGGTGACCAAGCATGTCCCCACTACCAGCCTTGCCTTTACCCACCTGACTATCAGACTGTTCCAGGTAGAGCCCGGCCGATGCTCCAGGTATGTCCCAAGCCCACCTCCCTGGGGAAGACAGCACCTGCCGGCCCCCCACCAGCAAAGCAACTACAGGAGGGGAGGTCTTTTGGTCTCCCTCTAAAGGGCTCACACTCCAGCCCCTGCTCCTCTTGACTACCAGCTAAACAGAAGGGAAACAGCATAGCAGAAAATAACCAGGCGTCTGTCTTGGCCCTGGACCCAGGAAGGAGGCCGAGCGTTAGATCTGACTGCACAACGGATCCCTGCGCGTGTCTGATTTGTTACATGTGTCCAAGTCTCTGTCCACCATAGTGTCATTCCAGATGGAGGCTCTGTGCAGCCAAATCCCCCTGTGTGATGGTGGCCGGGGACCACTCCGCACAGCCCCGGCACAGCAGGCGGCAGCTGTCCCTGTGATGGGCTTCGTTTGTCCCCACAGGAGGGGAAGGCAGGGGGGTGAACTTTTGCAGCTACAGGTAGAATAGAACTGTTAATTAATATTTGACTTTCAGAAGTTGTTAAGGATATATTTTTGTTTGTGTTCTGTTTCAATTTCTGTAGATTATAAACTTTAAATGGCTGTAAACCATGTGAAGAGAAAAAAAAAAACAAAACAAACCTGTTAATAAAAACGCAAAGCCCCAACATTTGCACAAAAGGAGCCCTGTGGTGTTGCTGTTTGCACGAGTTGATCACCTTGGCTCCATAACTGCTCCTCTTTCAGTCATGGAAATCTTGCTAGTTGTGTTTCAAGCCAGTGGTATAAGCACAGGCATTGTGCCAGGCAATCTTTTAGGAGACATCTTATGGTTTGGGCTACATCCTTGCATTTCAGTACATTCTGGAGGAAAAAACCTGGACTGTCTGGAGCCAGCTTGTTTAATGAGCCCAAAATTACTCAAGCTTCAAATTCAGCTGACTTGCACAGCTTCTGGCCTGAGGACACTGAACAGGCACAGCGAGGGAGATCAGGCGATCAGGAAACCTCAGCTGATAGATCACATGGAGCTGTCTCCCCACTTCTTTCCATGTAGGCATGGGAGACAGCACGCCTCCAAAGTGACCGCTTTCTCACTAAACACCCAGCTGGTGTTGCTCTTCCAGGTAAGCAAATGCTGTGCTGTCCTGGGATGTCAAAACCCAAATGCAGAGGGGAATCATATGGGAGAACCCCCATTAAATGTTCACACTGCACTTTAAATCCTGCTTTTCATTGCAAGGGTGGGTGTTTGCCCTCGCACAGTGGCTCAAAGAAGGTTAAAACAGCATCTAAACTATTTTGAATATAAAAATTATCCCCTGAGGTCTGAAAACAGAATTTGGTTAGAAAAACAAGACAGCTAATAAGAATGCAAATCCAAAAGGGAGCAGCCAGCCAAGCTCATGAGCAGGTGCTCTGACTTCAGTACCAGCATTCTGCAGAAGTGATGTTTCACTTTCTCCCAGTTTAACACTGGGGAGCTCAGAGGTGGTGTAGGAAAAAAATGGGAAGCAGACAGCATGATAAGTGAACGCCTTGTTATCTGTCTTTATTCTCACAACTCTGCTTTAAGTCCAGCCATCAAACTGCTGGAACTGAGGGTGTGAGCCTGTGGCAGTATAAAGCAGTAGCAGAACTGCTTGTACTCCCAGGGCGAGGTTAAATCAGGCGAGCCAAATGGCTACAGAGAATTATACATCTGCAACAACCTCTTTTTTACCCTTAAACTGTTTTGTTCATCTGCCAGGAACCACATGGTTCTAAGGCACAGGATTCCTTTTTGCTTTCCCCTTTAAGAAATGGTAAAGAAATCTGGCATTCGTTCCGTACTTGAAATAAGACAAGTTGTACAGATGGTGGTTTGTCTTCAGTTGATATTTTAAGAAAAGCCTGGAACAAACTATTTCTCCACAGGATCTTACCTCTCCCCAACAGAGCAGCAAGCTGCAAACCAGGAGCTGCTAAACACTTGCAGAATATTCAAACACACGGTAACATAAACCACTGCATTTCTTGATTGTTCTCCTGCCTCTTTTGATGCTAGCAACAGACTTAATCAAAATCAGACCCAAAGGATCCAGAAAGCTCAGAGTCCAGGCTTGTTTCCTGGAAACTGACAGTCAGCTGATCTGTACTGGTGATACTGCTCCCTGTGCCTGGCTCCATCCTTGCACATTCCTGCAGGCCTGCCTGAAGCAGCATGCCAAGGCTCGCAGCCAGATAATTGTTAGTCATTCAGGAAAAGCAGCCAGCATCATCCAGCTTGCACTGATCAGGACTCCAAGGCAGTGGAAAGGTAAGCCTGATGGTTCTTCTGCCGTGATGCAGGCTCTGAGCAGCAGCACTGGAACGCAAGGAAAACTTGCTCCCAAGGGATCCTGCTGTTACCGTAGATAGTAATCAATTGCTGCGGAAAAAGCAGCAAATCCACCACAGCCGATCACCCCTGCCTTCATACCAGCTGCAATGCGAAAGGATGGGAAAGAATGAGACAAAACAGGGAAAAAAAAAGATTCCTCACAGCAATTAGCCTACGCTGCATTGGCTTGAAAAGCTGACACCTGCAGGAACCTGGCAGTCCTCCACCAGGGAATGCTGCCCCTGCCCCAGGGAAGGGGGTAACCTGACACAGATGGGACTTCAGCTCCCACATCTGGCTGAGCATAACACAGTGACTGTGTGCAGTGTTGCTAAGTCTCCCTGCACAGGCTAGGAGAAAACAGCAGTGGCCACTGATGACTTCAGGGTGCTCTGATTCAAAGCAAGTGACTTTACTGTTGGGCAAAGATGGACTGCAAAAGCAGCTGCTACTTTGAATGCTCTAAGAGGATTAGGTCCAGGACAGACACAACTTAACAAGCTCAATTAGAAGCTCTTTTGAGAGCACTTTCATTTCTTCTATGCTCTGTAAACTGTTTTTGTCTGTTTGATTTTGTTTTTTTAAAGATAAGTAAGTGAAGTTTGATATTTCTGCTGAGCAGCAGCACAGCTCTCTTCCTGCCTGGGGCTCTTCTCCAGATGTTAACAGTCAAAGCTTCCCAAGAAGTCCCCACTAGGTCCTGCTGGACTAAAATCTCAGTGCTCCTGCTCTTGTACAGCTAAATAGAATTGCCTGTTTGATTTGAGATGGGAAGCATTGTACAAGCTGTGCAAGTTAACAGAGTTCCTGCCAGTGAAACAATATATATAAGAAGAGCTCTATTAACACAAGAGCTGTAACTTCAGCGAGTTGCTCAGAACATATTTTTGGCTCCCTCTCCATGACATCCCAGAAGCATGTGGACAGCTAGCACCATTTCCTGATTTGCTTTCAAGTCACTTCTGTTCATTTTTCTCCGATCTCCCTGTCCTGTACAACCAGCCTTCCCTACCCACACATATCTTTCAAGATGACAGGAAAGCGACAGAGATGGCAATTCTGCCAACTTCAAGCACATTCTCATGCTGACATCAACATAACCCCATACAAAGAGATTTGCTGTGTATGTTGCCTTAAAAATGCTGCCTGTTACCATACCAAATTGCTGTCTTATCACAGTAGTTGCTAGCAGGCATCACCAACCTCTGAAGCCGATTGCTCCTCCCGTGATGCAGCCACTAATAACACTGTTCCTCCAGTCTGACTTTCCACGATACTGTGGAATTAAAAAACAGAGACAACAAGTAAATATGGAATAACAACATCTGTGCTAATACCAAGGGAGATGAAGCGACCTTCCAGCCGTTTCAGATGAGGATGTTTTTCCCTCTGCTCTCAGCAGATGGCCCCCCTGCACTGTAAAAGGTTTTGTACAGCCAGGAGGAGGGGAAGGAGCAGGTCAGAAGGAGAGGTAAGACACATCCGCATGGTGCAATGCAGTGCTACAGCAGACTCCCAGGTGAACCCATACAGCCCCCAGAAGGCAGCACTGTGCACTGGAACCAGCTCACAGATTTTAAAGGCACTGTGAGCACAACCTGGCCATGCAGCCTGCTGCTCAGCACAGGGAGAGCATCAGCAGCCTGCGGGCAAACATTAGCTATGGAAATAGCGTGAGCACGCTGGTTTTTCACCAGTGCAACATCTGTTTGTTCTGCTTCATTGTGCAAACAGATGCACTTTTCTTTTACATAAGAACTAATTGTGTTGTTCAATTAAAGGACAGTACTGACATTCATAACAGGCTCATCTTCCTTTTTAAGAAAATGGATGATAGCTTTAATGCCAAGCCGCACGAGGTCATTTCTTGCTGTAGGGGCAAGCTGAAAACAGGTCTGTTACTTCAGAACTTTCATCAAAGGATCCCTTTCTGCACATACAATTTTTAGAGGCTCAGATGGCCATGTTGCAACTCCCAGTTTGATCTTTTAACACAACAACAAGTTGTTTGGAGCTAAGGTTTCAAAAAGTAATGCCAAAATCCAGGACTTGAATAGGAAAGGTCTTCACTATCGCACGCAGCTCTGCTTATTCCATCAGTGAACAGTTCTGAAAACCTTTAGAACTGAAAGGCTTAAATGAGCAAGAAGCAAAAGGAAACGAGCCGATCCCTCACCACAGTGCAAAGGGACTTGGACTCATGAAAGGTGATCACTAGTGTAATAAAACCTTATGTAATGTTTGAGGGTCGTTACTCACTGATTCCACCACGCACTCGGTGCAGGAGAACATGGCGCCCACGATGGCAAAGTTCTTGGCATAGGAAATGCCGCGCTGCCCCATGTCCTTCAGCACCTCCTTGGCAGTCGGGGTGCGATAGGGGTCCTTGGGGTCGAAGCCCACGTTGGTGTCGATGCCAGCAGTGAAGATCCCAAATGCTCCTCCGAGAACAAACCCTGGGAAAGACGATGGGTATGAAATGAACCTCTGGATTGGAGCAGGTCTCCTCACAGGGTCAGAGCTGCTCCGGTCCTACGGGCAGCACGAGGTGCTGTCCCTCCGAGTGGTGGGCACTGGTGCTGACCCTCCTTTACTGAGGGCACACAGCACGGAGCACTCTTCCTTCAACTGGGGAAGGAAGGAGACCCCTCCCCGGGCCCTCCTGAGAGCTGAGGGGGCCGCAGCCTCTCCCTCAGCGTCAACCCCTCCCGGTACCGCGGGCCCCCGGCCCTCCCAGCCCCGCCGCACCCCCCACGCAGGCCAACGCCGCTTTGAAGGCGCAGCTCTCCATGGCCCTCTCCACCATCTTCTGCTCCTTGCTCTTGGGCGGGCTGGGAATGCCCCCGAAGGTGTTGGGGTCCCACACTCGGGGCCGTCGCTGCTCGCCCACCAGGTGCTGCAGTAGAGCGCTGTACTGCAGAGGCGGCGGCGGCTGCGAACCGCCCGGCGTGGAAGGCGGCGGTGCGGCCGCCATCGCTGTCCTCGGCGCCGCGACCCGCTCCAGGTGCCGGCAGCGCGGCTTCCGTAGCGCGGAGGGAGCGGCGCGCGGGGGCCGATGGGTGTCGTAGTTTCGCTGAGGGAGACGCCCGTTGTGCGGCGCGGTGCCGCGACTCCATTTCCCAGCGTGCCCCGCGGCCGCGCCAGAGCGGGGAACTACAGCTCCCGGCATGCTCCGTGCCGACACACGTGATTGGCCGCGCTGAGGGCGGGGAGCTCCGTTACCCGGCGTGCCGCAGCCCCCTGGCGGCCGTTGGGGCCGGTGCAGCTGAGGTGAGCGCTCCGGCTGCCCGAGCATCCTCGAAGGCGGCAGCGGAGGCGGCGGCGGTGGCGGCGGCAGCGGGTGAGAGCGGCTCCGGTTGGGATGCAGAAGGGCTGGGAGCGGGCTGTGGGCAGCCGCGGGCTGTGGGCGGGCTGAGGAGCCGCAGTGCGGGGCCGCTCTGCTTCAGGTGCGCGGAGCGGCGGGAAGCTCTGAGGCGCCGTGAAGCTCTGAGGCGCCGTTCCCGCCCGCCGCTCCGTCTGAGTGACTTCTGGGGGCAGCAGGTCAGCCTCGCCGTGGGGCCGGGAGCTGCGGGTCCTGCGGTGGTGATCCTGTACAGCACCGGGCCGAACCCTGAGGATGTCCTGGGGTTGGTGGGGTTTCATCCCGTGGCCCTCGGGGCTCTCTTGAGGTGTGTGGAGGTGCGAGGTGCTGGGCATCTCCTGCGGCCACCTGAGCAGCCCCTGCTGCAGGGAGGCACGGAGAGACAGCTTTACTTCAAAGGTGCTTAGAGAGCAAATGAAAGTCTGCCTTTCTGTCACAGAATGCAAACTGAGCTCACGGCAAGTCATATAGAAACCTCAGTCCTTCCGTGCTTGCCCTGTTTGGTAACAGGGTGGGAAACTTCTGTGTCCCCCTCAGCAAACGAGGAGCTGCCAAGGTTAAAAGCCTTCACCCACACGTGTGTGTTCCATCTCACTTTGCTGTGTTCCTGTTCTGTGGAGCAGAAGCAGTGCTCTGCTCAGCCCAGCACACTGCAGATGGGTTTGCTTCAAAGAAATAGCCTTGTTGACTTCAGTGTTGGCTTGGTTTAACTTTGTTACCCGTATGTTTTTAACCCTTGAGAAACAGCTGTGATGGTTTCAGCAGGATGCTTCAGATCCGTGTGCTTCAAGAACTGAAAACGATGTGTAAAATTTGCTCGTTGTTCTTAGGCAATGAGTTAAGTATGAAATCTTCCTGGTGCCATGCAATGTTCTGAAAGGTGACTGCTTAGAAATCCGAAGGATCCAAAATAATTTTTTCTTATTTCTTTTTTTCTTTTCATTTTCTTAAATTTCTTGCCCTGTGTCTTGTTTGTGCTGGATATGCAGGTTCAAATAACAATCTGGATTGATTGAGTACCTCTTCAAATGAAGTGATGAAGTTATTTCCATCAACTTTCCTCTTCTCCTCTTAAATTCCACTGCCCTCTGCTGGCTGGACCATCAGACCTGCCCAGAGCTCTTTCCTCGCTATTTTTTTTTTACTCTTTAAGGCTTCTTGTATTTTAAGGTCAGAAACTGTTGCAAAGTGTGCTGTTAATATCTACCACAATGGGATCTCTATACAGGAGAGGAGGTTGGTGGCAGATTGAGCTCCCTAGGGAGCCCTGAACTGTAGATCTCAATCTTCTCTTTGATCCACACTAACCTAGTTGGGCTGATTTTGAAGTCACACTGCAAAGCCTATTTTCCAAAGGCATAAAGGGAAGAAAGATATGTTGGAACTGGCATTTGACGCTGCGAGTTTACATGTGAAGCTGGAATACTGCTTTTAACTTCTTTTCTGTGTTTCCAAACCCAAAATCATGAGTTCATGTTTGCTTATGAATATAACAGTATTTCACAAGTATTTTCACATGCCTTTATATGAAATAATTATATTTATTTATGAATATGCATATTGAATTAAACATTTCTATTTCCCCTTTAGGTATTTATCCTTTTCCATTTCGTGCTGTTCTCTGTTCCACCTTTGAACAAATATATGTGCTTGAAAAGTCCTGATGAGGTTATCCAAACAGTCACATGAGGGAAGTCAGATGGAACATTAAGGCTTGGAGAGGGAATCTGAGAGTCTGAGACATCTCTAATGAGTTGTTCATGTGAAATTTTAAGTTGTTTCTTTCTTGTCCCAGGTGAAACCTCTTCATTTTGTGTGTCTCCTCCCTGTGTGATGACAGGATCAGGTGCAGCTGATGGTGGCTTTGCTCAGGCCTGCAATGGACCCACTGTGCTCAGCACTTCAGCAGAGGGCAGCATGCAGGAATATTACATGATTGTATTTCACTTGGCCTGTGCAGTGACTCAGTTGTTATCCCACGTTGCAATGTTCTCCAGAAGGGTTCTGAAAGGCAGATTGTTCAAACCTTGGAAGTAATGGTTTTGCTTGAAATCCTGGTTTTGTGTGTCCCTCCAAGATTTTGAATAGTCTTCAGCTGTCATTTTTGGCAGTGCTGTTTGAAAACAAAATCCAAAGGTTTTCATAGCTCAACTTTATTTTGTAACACATTGTCAGTTCCTGAGTCCTTTGTGAAGCAGGAAGTGGCTGAAGGTGGAAGCTGAAAATAGATTAATCCATTCTTTTTCACTCTTACACCTACCTACCTGCCCCTTTTCCTTTCCCAGAACTGCAGTAGCCCAAAGGACAGAGAGGAAGAGAGGACAGGTTCACTGGTCTTCTCACAGAAGAAGGGAAACCTTTTCATTGTACCACGAGCAGAAGAAAGCACAGCAGGTTTGCAGTGCTGGTTGCTCTGCAGCCCTTGCCTCTCCTGGAGCCCATAGGCTCTCCATGACTACAGTGGGCTGTGCTGGGCTCCATTCCAGCAGCACCACCTAACATTTTCACTGTAGTTCTCATATCCGTGAACAGAGGCTGCAGCTTTCCTACCTCTCATCCAGGTTCTGAATGTAATGATTTCTTACCTATGAGATTTTAAGTTCTTGGCTTTGAAAGGACATTACAGGAGTAAATTGCTTTGTGAAATATGCCTAAATCCAGTAGATTTAGTTGCTTTAACATCTATGCTTCCCTTGGCTTATGAATTTAACCAATTTTATGTTTGAGGGCGCAGTTATTTTTTTCTTCTAATATAAAAAAAGAAAGGCTTTCTATGCTGGAGTATCTGCCACTATGATGACAAACAGCTGAAGTATTAATAACAGGTCACACTGTGGGGAGATGGCAGGTATATGGGAGGTAAAATGGAAAAGGCAGCCTGACTCACTGGTTTTTCTTCAGGTCAGATAGACTGCGGTGATATAGACACAGATTTAAAAAAGATCTCCTTTTAGGATCAGCAGGCTTGTTCCTTGTGGCTCTGATTTGTAGCTCAGGGAGAAGGAGCGGGATGTGTGGTTTTTGAGCTGTTTGATCCTCTCTTTCTTCTCTTTAATATTTTATATCTGAAAGTGCACGTCCTTTTTGACCATAGTTCCTTCAGTTTTGTCCCACTTCAGTGAGCTACTAGTTTCCTTCTTCCCAATTTCCCCAGTACTGGGCATACTTTTGCTTTGATCTATGAAATCTAAAATGCACTCATGTTGTAGCCCATGGGCTAAAAAAAGATCTGTGTAAAGTTTCAGACATCATCGTCTCCCAGAGATTTCAGCCGTTGCTATAGGAGCCCAAACTCTCATTTGAGAGACCTTTCCAATGTGAAGAAGTTGATAATGGGGAAAGTTGTCATGGAAATACGCAGCAGAAGGGGAATCTCAAGGTGATAATTGTTACCTGGCTTAGCCAGCTTGAAGTGACTTGGTGGCTGGAAATCTGGTCCTGCAGATTCTTTGTTGCATTCCACCAGTCTGGAAGGCTACAGATTCAAACCTCGAGAAACACATTGTTTGACATTTATAGCTCTAGTTCTCCCAAGATAGCTCTTCATCAAAGTGAGGTTCTTATGCACCTGCATCCATGTTTCCCCCTGCATGCAGATAGCAGTGTGACACTGGGGCTGCCCAGCCACTGTTAGGTGATGCTGCCCTGCCAAGACCTGCAGTGCCACTGATGTCCCCTGCAGGAAGGAAGGCCCTCTGGGTGCCATGGGCAGCAATATGTCCCACAGCCTGGCCCTGCTGTAGTAGTGAGCCACAGCACTGCCTCCTATTGCTCTTCTGGAGGGGTTCATAGAGCTATTGCTGCTGAAATGTGGCAGTGGAACAAATTTCTAAATGACTAAAAATAGCTTATACTTCAGTGCTGCCTCAGGTTTGAATGGAACGAGTGCTTTGTGTGCAGCCAGGTGGTGGTAAGAGCAGATCTCTCTGTATATTCCTTGTCCACTTACTCCATTACCAGACCTGGGTCTCTGGTTTCAAGCTTTTTCTGCTTTTTCTTAATAAAGCTTCTTGATCCCTAATAGAAGTGATTATGGGAGAGCTGCCTTTGAATGTCTCGTACTGGTGTTACCATGGTAACTGCTGCAGGGGTTTCTTGCTGGGAGAAGGCTTCCAGCTCCCTGAGATACAGCAGGGCAGCTCAGGCTGTTTGCACGGTCTGAATGAGATTACCCACAATATCAGAGAGGAAATACATTAGTTCTTATCTTTAATAGTGAATGTTAATGGTAATGGAAGGCTGTAAGATTGATGTTTCTCACATTAGATGTCCTCAGGTGAGAGAACTGAGGTCAGTTACATGGGCAATGGGATCCCAAACTTTTTGCTAGGAGCATGGCTTTCCCAGCAGCTCCTGCAGCAATAGGGGAGTGTGGCTTTCCTTGATCAATCCAGTGCTTGACCTTTCCATTGATACTGCCAACAAGAGAACTAATTAATCTTAATGAAGGATATGGAATTGTGGTACTCACTACAGGAACAGACATTCCTATTCAGGTTTATTCAGTCTGTAGTAGAAAAAAATGATCTGCCTTTTATGTTCTCTTTTCTCTGTATTCCCAAACTGTGGCTGGGCACCACACTAGCACTGCTAGTTGGGCATTACCAGGGTGACTTTGCTGTCTTGAACTTCCTAATCTTCCCCTTTTCCTACACAGTGGCTTTCTTTGCCAAGTATCTTTGGGTATTCTTGGCCAATCAGTCCTCATTTGCTCTCTACCAGCAGTAGTTCCTTTTGCCTTCTCCAAGTGATGGGTTCACAGATGTCCCTCACATTCCCTCCTGCATGTTTTGCAACATGCTGTATCATGATCATTAATGCTGGAGGAGATGAATCTCCATGTTTGAGAGCTTCGGCTTTCAGGCAGCAGTGAGTGCAGTCGTTCAAACAAGTTGACTGGAAGCAATCAGTTGCTGAATGTTAATTTAGATTCCCCCCTCTTCCTGCATTTGATTAGGCCACCAAAGCCAAATCTTTATGCTGCAGTTCTGGATGCCTGTCTATAACAGCAGGCCCAGCTTCTGCAAAGTTGCTGACTTCCTATTAGCTGAGGGCTGAAATCAATGGGTGCTGTAGATCCTTACTAGCTCTTGATGCATTGTCAATAAATTAGGTGCCTTTGTTTCACTGTCTTTAAAACAGATAAGGGTTACTAAGCTGCTGATGCTGTTTAAGCAATCTATTTAAAAAAAAAAAAAGCAAAGAGTATGAAGAATGGAATTTCAGGATATTACTATATGGAGAACTAAACCTTGCAAATACTATTTTTTTTTTTTTTTCCTCAAATCCTGATCTTCATTAGAGGGCATGTTAGTCTTCTGGGGTTTGAGCTCCTTGTGCTTCATCATTTTTCTCAGCTAATTTGTCCTAGTTCTTGCTGCTGCTGGGCTCCCTGTGATGCACACTTTGCATCCAGGCATGCCCTGCAGTTCTGGTTCCATTCAGGGTCTGTCAGCACTTCCAAGTCCCTCAAAAAACAAAGCTGGCACCTCGGCTCTTTTATTTCCATCTCCCTGAAATGCATCAAGAAGTTCAAAGCAGTGGGATGGGACATTCCTACACCATCCCATTGGGGTTTCTGCTTCTAAAGCAGCCTCCAGCACACATCATCTTCAGTCCTTAATTTTCCTGCACAGCTCTCCATTGTCAGTGATCAGCAAAAACGTAATGAAGTGATTTCCTGTTAGACTTTCTAATGGATACTTGTTCTAATTCCTCTCCTGTAAGGTGATCAAATGCTGGCTTCTCCAACATGAAGTCAGTCCCAGCCCATAAGGAGAGAGAGCAAATCGGGTTGCGCAGTACTTTGCCTGTGTAGGTAGTAGGAACTTGCTGTGCAACTTGAGTATGGTAATTCTGTGTTGTTAATGCTGTGTTAGAGCCTATGCATCAGAAAATTAACAGTGAAGAATAATAAAGAACAGAGCTGTTCTTCTAAGTCTTTTTAATTTCATTACTGAAATAAAACAGTTAAGTGAGAAAGAACACAAAGTCTTATCTCCCCTTTCAGGGAAGAGAGCTGAGCATTGCATTTCTCATATTGAGATATATCTGCATTTTGAACAGAGGAGTAACTGTAGTAACACTGTCTTTGGTTTGCTGCTGTGCCTCTTATGGCTGAGAATTTCTCTCTGCAATTTTCAGATGTCCCTACGCCAACTTCTCTAGATACGTGTGTGGAAAAAGCAACAAGAGGCTTTTATTTTATATGTACGTATTGCAGTGAGTTTGTGAATATTTCTTTGCCATGTAGATTTCCTTCCTCATTCTGTCATGTTCTGTGGGTTGGATTTTTTTGGTAGATAGATGTCTATTAACTCTTCAGTGATTTGGATGGAAATGACAGAAATACTAAAAGATGCTGGCTCCTCTCACAGACTCTTACTTTTGAATCAGGCAGTTTCCTAATTCTATTTTTGACGTACTTTGTGGCTGTTCCCTTGGAAATTTTCAAGTTGTTGTCTGGTCTTCTGAAATTTTGGCAATAGGCAACAAAGGAAGCTGCTTTCAAGCTGCTTTTTCTGTCTCTTGTAGCACTCCATGTTCCATAAATCATATCTACTTTCTTCCAGCTTTAATGATTCTAGTTTCTTCCAGCAGAAATATTTGCTCTGGTTGCAGGTCAAAGCTGGTAGCTGTGCCACAGGATGTGTGCTGCAGGTATCCACATGGAAAAGTGACACTGCAGGAAAAAATCTGAGTTCCCCAAGTGAGTGTACCCAGCTTTCTTGTGCTAGTGGAGCCCTCCTGGCAGCAGTTCCAGGAGTTCACTTTTTGTATCCACTCATTTGATCAGCAGCATCATCTTGTTAGCTGAACAGCGGTTGTTTTTGTCAAAATGGAAAGCAGTGCCCCATGATTCATTCTGCACATGTCTGCTGGCTGCTTGAACTTCCTGACATCTGTAGTGGGACTGAGAAAATAAAGAAGTTTGTATCAGTTACGGAGGAGGAGGAGGAAAGGGGAGTAAATACTGACCAAAGCCATGGCCTCAATCCACTTATACCCGCTGTCTGGTGCAGACTTTCCCTTGTAATTACTCTTGGCACATTACTGTCTGGAGTTATAAAACCAAGTGTTATAGCTGAATTACAGACTTGCTTTATAAAAGATGTTGTTATTGACATAATAGCCTTACTTACGGAATCTCTGTCTCTGTAATTAAGGTTGTTGCATGCACAAAAGCAGTTAAAAATAGCATAAATACACAGATATTTTTCATCTTTATTCCTTGTATGAGCCTTTTTTTTTCCATGCAGCATGCACACTTGAATCTCAAATGAGCTGTGCCACTGGAAGTTCTGCCCTTTGCCCATTCCTTTAAGTTATGTGTTCTTGTGAAACTATAGCAGTGATACAGGTTGTGCCATAAAGCACCTGCAGTCCTCACACTCGGGTTATGAAGGTGCATTGGTGAGTGAGGTTCAGTCTAACTTTTGTCCCTTGTTAGAAGAGTTGGTGGGTTTGACCAGCATGCAACCAATGTGCCATCTGTTCATGTGTTTGTCTGCTGACCAGACTGGTTGGGTGAGAACCTGGCAGTTTCTTTTAAAAAGAAAGAAATAAATTCATATTGCTGCTGAAATTTTCTCATCCTGGCTGTGTGAAAGTAATTATGGTTAATGCCCCGGACAGGCCACAGGCTTTCTTTATGACCTCAGCCAACTCATTTTAGCTGTCTGTTTCTGGGCTCTTTGTTCATTAAACAGAAACACAGTTTTTCAGTTCAGAAGGTTTTATGTTGAATATTTCTTTGGTCTAAGTGAAGAGATCAGATGAATGTAAGTGCTACTGAAAAACCTCAAAATAAATGTACTGTCTGGTCTTGCTGGGCCTGGGGAAATTGTGTAGCACTATCCTAGCAAAACTGAAGTATGTAAATGCTGTCAGTACTTTTCATTTCTATTCAGCTCTGAAGGTTGTCTAGTGCCAAAGCAGAGGTTCTTGCAGCCTACCTTACTGTCTATGCAAGTGTCACTGAATGCAGTGTTGCTTCCTCAGAGAGGAGAAACACCATTTGTGTAGATTGCGATACCTGCCGTAGCTCGGTTAATACGAATGACAGAAAGTACTGCTCTCCTATCTGAGCTGTGAATAATCTCAGAACAAATATCAGATGTATAGAAATATGGCATTGATAAATTCTTCTGCCTGTGATGACCCAGACTGTCCGCAGGTACTGAAGAAACTGGCAAAGCAGGCTGGGTCAGGTTGGTACTGCAGGTATCTGAGCTCCCAGTATCAGCTGGCCTGGTTGGGTGAGTGCTTAGGGGCTTAAAGCTGATCGCGGGTTCCTGGCACCCACCAGACATGGACCACTGATGCTCTCAGTGCCTGATCTGTCACAGCCTCTGGCACTTTCCTTCCTATTTTCAGAGACTACGTTTTCTTCAGAGAAAGATTAAGCAAGTGGGTTGTTGATCCTTACTCATTCTAGTCCCTAAATAGAGACCAGACTGATACTTCTTGGTCAGCTTGAGAAAAGTCACTCAGGACTGACTCCAGCTATTTCTGCTAGTGTGTCTGCCCAGGGTACAGATCTGCTGTTAAGGATGAAGAGATACTGAAAGAAACTTTGGTCTGCTTTAATCCGTGAAGTATCTCTGTGCTTTTGAAATGGCTTTCTTGAATAAATCTGCCTTGCTTTGATGAAAATATAATATTTCTCTTTCCCCTGAGTAAGCAAGTGTGCATATATGTGTGCGTGTGTGTGCTGAATGCCAAAGTGCTGGTGAAGCCAGCTTGCTTCCGTATGTGAATCATTTCTCAAGCAGCTCTCTGTCTCGCTGCAATGTGGTTTTCCTCTCAGGGAAGCGCTCAAGCCCTGTATTTTCAGTCTGGCTTGCACATGCTGTCAGAAGCTAGTGGGAGACAGTTTTCTTCTTAATGCAGAAAAGAGGACAAGCTTTCACTGTAAGTATATTATTTTTTAAGCTGGGAATATTTGTATCAGGATTGTAGGAATATCGGTGTATCTTAGAGTGAATGAACCTGTAATGCTCAGCAGTGGGTTTTTTTTGTATTTCACTCTAAATAAACTTAAATTGCATGAAATACAAAAAATGTAGAGTGCAAACAATTCTGTGTTACAGAAAATAGGTTGGGGGTGATCTAGAAGTCATTCCAACTACCAAAAAAGTGAATCTGGAGAGTTGGCTACTGTGTTTTCTCCTGCTTGGCTTCATAGAATTGGGTGACAGAAGGGCTGAAGCTATTTCTGTGCCTGCATCTCCCTTCTTCTCTGGGAGCCGAGTGCTGCGTTCCAACAGTTAAACCAAGCAGGAGCATGAGCAGACTTTCCCCTGCTACTGCACGTTCATGCAGCCCATTGAGGAAAGGGCAGAAAGGAACAAGCTGCTAAACAAATAGCTTTGGCAGCTCGCTTCTCCACAGGGGACCAGTGACAGCTCTGCAGAGCCTGCCAGACAATGCCATCCCATAACACCAAAGCGTACAGCTGCTCTGGGTTTTGCAGGGCCCTTGAGCTGTACCACTTTGACAGGTGGCCTTAAAAGTATACTTTGGGCTGAAGCATGTTTGTAATAATAATAGTGTTTATATAGCATGTAACATAGCTTTGCAAAGTTGTGGAGATGTTAATTAATGTTCTGTATATGTAGCAGTAAGGGCTTACTGGTAGAACTGGTTTGAAAACAGGGATTCTCTACCACCTTCTCTTGTGTGCTGTCCTAAGTTCTTATGAGTGTCCCCTACTAGTTCTTTGTTTCACCTCCAGTATACTGTTCCTCTTCTACCCTTTCTAAACTGTGAAACACTTTCTGTCCCTGTAAGTTTAGCTGTAGAGAGGATGTCTGATTTGCAGAAATATGCTGGGTTTTGTTCACAGAATGTGGCAGATGACCAACGCAGGGATACCTCATCCTAACATGCACACGTGTACATCTCTTCACTTTCCTCTGTTTTAAAACAATTTCATTTTATTATGCAGCACACCACAGTGGGTCCTTTAGTCCCTCGTGATCCCGTAACTCACAGTCACAAACCCCTGATACTGTTATTTAAATCTGTTCTGTTCCTGTTCAGTATGACCGTTTTTTAAATTCAGAAGTCTTCTAGTAGCTTCTTCAGATTTAGAATTTACTACTCCCGAAGTAACCTTTCAGCTAGAAGTTTACAACATCACTCGTAAAAGTTCAGAAGTTCCCCATTTCCTAACTTTAATAAATGGCCTTCTCAGCACTTTGACAGAGAATAAATACCTCCTTAAGGGATGGCTTCCAGATCTCAATTATTTCTCCCTGTTGTGAGGGGTGGAAAAGGGGAATCAGGGAAACATCCCCACATATTTGGCAATATTTGGGGCTGCTCACTTGTATGCCGTGTGACAGATGTTGATTTCCCATTTTAACTTTGTTTTTTTCAGTAGAGTTTCTTTCCAAGGCACATGAATGATGCTCATTCATGTATTTATCTTCATAAATTTGCTGTATAGATGATGATTATGATTCTGCTCTCATAAATGGAAGAGGGCTGAGGTGGCCCATGAAATCTATGTTGGAGCTGAGGGCAGAATCAGGAAGAATCCCAAGGCAGTGCACTGGCAGTGGTATCATCCAGCTGTGCATCACACACATGGGAACTTGCCAGTCTGTGTTTATGTACCAGTTAGTTGTACTGTGAAATGACCTGCTGTGCATCTCTGCCATCCTAAAAATGGGCTCATTCCTTCCCTTTCTTGTACCTCTATCTATCCTCCTGTGCTGCAGAAAAATGTAATTGCAGGTAATTACCCAGCAAACCACTTATAATTATTCTTCATTTCTCTAGCAATTACATAGCTCTTGCTCTATATAAAATGAAACCTTTTCCTTCTCCTTATGAGTTGACAAAACATGAAGTGTTAACCATGTGTGTCACTCGCTTTGTGCTGTATTCACTGGGGCAGCAGTTCAAAGAACCTGGTTAATGGGCAGTAGCTACCTTGAAATGGTTTGAAAACATTTTGTTCTCAATATGCAATATACTGAACATAAATTAAACCCTTGTATTCAAGGCAGGGACGTGGTGGGGAAAGCCCCGAGTGACCTAATTCTTTGTGGTGATGACGATTGCAATTCCAGAAGCTAGGAAATTCAGGATCATGGCATCATTTTCTCCCTTCTGGGGAAGATTGTCATTTATTGTGCAACCTGTACATATGCCTTCCATGCTTTATGTGTTTTCCCAGTTGCAGAACATGCTGCCTATGCCCGCTTCCCTTCTTTCAGTGTTTCCATCCTACCCTGCATGTTTTTTTATTTTGCTGGTGTGCAATAATCAATAGCACGGTGCGTATGGGTTCAGAGTTGCCACATTCAAGTCCATATCTCTGTCCTGCAGTTAGTGGAAGACCCTACCTGCCTTATGGATGAGACAGCATCCACTGCAACCGGAGAAGCACAGCAAGCTGCTTCATGCAGGCCAGCACACGGCTGTGCTTCACATCAGGCCTCATGCCATCCAGCTGGTAGCTGCTGCTGTTGTCTGGAGGACATGCGAGCAAAATGCTGCCAAATCAGCTGATATCTTTGCTTCTCTATCCCTGTATTTTCTGTATGATGGAAGGTCACTGGGAGGTAGCACAGCTTCTCTTCTGAGATGCGTGGTGGTGGCTGGTTAGATAATCAGCGTGAGGAAGGAGGGGGTGGAGAAGATTGAATATCCATGGACAAACAGAAGATGGTTCTCAGCTGTTTCAGAGCACAGCGTTAGCTTGGTGGGTTTCTTGTATGATTTTTGTCCTGTTTTATAAATGGTCAGCAATGTAGAACAAGGAGAAAAGAAATACAGCTAAACATCTCCTATGTCCATACGCACACATGAGGGTTTTACTGTAATTTCTGTGTTCCCTATGGGATCTAAGTAAGCATAAAGAAGTCACAAATCATAAACTCCAGGGAAAATGTGCAAAGGGATGAGCTGGAGGCTGTATGCTGCTCTGTGTGTGCCTGGAAAAATCATCAGTGACACTAATGGCTGGCGTGGGAAGAGAGCATTTTGTTTTGAGCAGTGCTGAGAAGTGGAGTTGTGTGGTTGCTGACCTGGAGCCTGTCAGCCATGTTGGGATGGGTCAGGAGGTTGAGTTGATGACCAAAAACTTGTCCTTTGTGGCTACCTGGAACTGTCATCACTTGAACCATTTCTGCTGTTATTTACATGTCTTCATAACCATCTGGTATATTTATACACTGGTTAATACGTATCTATTTTAGAGAATTACGAATGCTAAGGAAATAAGCAAGGAACACTTTAAACAACACCAGCACCAGAAATTGTCTTACCTCAGTAACCAGTGGTGCAGGAACTGTCTCTGAGAGACAAAGGGGGGTTTCCGTAGGCTGTGAGCTTCTAACTGGTGCTGTGAAGGGAAGGGAAAGGAACTGGCTCTGCTGTAGTTCCTCATGCTGTGGAGCAAGGGAGCCCTGTGCTCTATTAAGAACATTCTTATCTGAGGCTGTATTGAAGGCTTTCTTCTGAGATTTTTAGGAATCCAGCAGAAGAACAGACTTTGTTCTGTTAGTTGCCTGTTTGTATCCTTGAAAAATGCCTTAAAAAGTAAACAATTTTCAGACAACATGAAGATGTTGGAGGTGGAACCCTCCAGCTACATCAGAACTACTGATGGTTAAATTCTTGGAAGGCTGCTTTGTTTTGTATTCTTCTAGTGATGAGTTAGGTGACCTTGGGCATGCTTTTTCACTTGTGTGTATTTTCTGTCTGAAATCCATCTAAGATTTTAACCCCTTGCAAAACTGTTTGGATTCTTCAACTGCCTGGCTGTGTTACTGTACTTTTTTTTGAGCTACTGAAATTAAAAAACAAAAACAAACAACCCCACAAAAACATCTTTGCTTGAGGCATGCAGAAAATCAACCACTTTTTCCCTGCTGTGGCATGCAGTCTGGACATGAAAATTTCAAGGTGTTGTCTTGTTGTTTTGTTCTTTACCATCAAAACATGAAAATTCAACTGCAAATGCAATGGGAAAGTATGTCTACTGAGGTAGAACGAAGGAAACAGCTGCCTGAGTGATCGGGGTCAGGTTTGAAATGGATTCTCTGTTTTTATGGCCAGCAAGAGCGTCAGGGGTGAGGTGCTGGCACACTTTACCTATTCCTCTGGGTTGATTTTTGGGTGGAAGAGGGTGATCTGACTTGTGGTTTTGAGGGATTTTTAATGCAATTGCAAGGAAAGTTAAGCTTTGCACTGGAAAAACTTCCAGCAAGTCTGTTTGGAAGAGTTACAGAGGATTGCTGCTCTGAGATAGCATGCTTTCAGTAAGTTTGAGGCTAATGGAAACTAAATGAAAAGAGGATGTTGAATACAGAAATATTACACACAGAGCTGAAAGGAACTGATACCTAAGGAAAGTTGCTAATGATGACCACAAGGGAGTAACAGATTGTTTTTAATTGTTAGTCTGGTCTTCCTTGCAGATAGCACATACAAAAAGCAACCTCCACCCTGGCAATTCCTGTGTTAGACTGTGGGCTTCCCTGGTGTGTGACCTGGCTGGATTCCAGGTATCAGCTCAAAAACCAACATGACTCATATGGAAGCATCTGTCAAGCCTGAAAATCGTTATTTAAAATGAATTTGTGTGAAAGGCAGAAAATCATTCTGCTTTAGCATAAATGGTTGCCCTGCTGTACAGCTTTCTGCAGGCCAGAAGAGGTCTTGCACTTTTTGGAACTCGCTATCCATCTCTATGTTCCAGTTGATAGTTTGATAAGTTTGGTTAGTTTAGGAGGACAGCATGAGCATGATGCAAATTTTGCATGCCAAAAACAACAACAGCAAACAAAAGAGAATTTGTTTTGTTTTCATGAAAATTTATACTAAAGGTCCTGGAATAGTCTGACATCTTGATATAATAAAAGTAACTGAATTATGGGAAAATGCACTGGGCTGGGGCTCTTAACCAACCTGACTAACAGACATCTGTCCTTTGAGAGTCCTTTTGGCCTCATTTTTCAGAAATGTTCATAGGTCTCAATGAACCTGCTATCTCATTAATTACTCATTACAGGTGAGTGTTATAAAGAATGTTGACAATTATTCTTTTCATTTGTTTGGCGAAAGCAACTTGAATGATTCTGCTTTAGCTGGGCTGCTCCATAGAGTAGGTAACATTGCACACAGAGATGAGCACTGAAACCTAAATCATGTGAAATTCATGGGGTACAGAACTCTGTATATGTCCTCCTTTCTTCTCTGGGAGTTTCTTATGGAAATTAATTTCTGCAAGTGATATTCTGTTAGTGATATCTGTGTACTTAACAGTGTAACTGCTAAGTTTTCCTGACTATAGAATATTTCTGTTGCCATTCAGTTCAATCTAATCTTATTTAGTTACTCAGAGGAAAGCAGCCTTTGACAGCCAGCAGAATGTTTCCTAGAAGTTTGTTCTATGAGATGGGTGGATTCCTCCTTTGATGGATAGCCAAGCCTTGAGATCCAAGGGACCTGTGTTGTTTCTGCTGATGCTGACTGCCTGTGAGAGTTGGAATAAATTCTGTATCCAGTTTTTCTAGCCATAAAATGGGAACCATTCTAGGCTGGCTTTAAAAACTTTTATTAATAAGTGCATGCAGACTGACTAATGAAGAATTGTCTAGGTTTTCAATCTTTAATAAAACAATTACATTGTAAGTAAAATGGATCATTTTTCCACTCTAAAGCTTCCTCTGGCAACTTCTAAAATAGTCCACGTCAAGACTTTCCAAATTCCCTTTAAAAAACAGTGAGTTAGGATGTACTGTACAGTATGGCCTGAGTTGTTAGAGACTGATGCCTGCAGGGAATCCTGAGGATTACTAAGAGGAAAAGCTCTGTCAGGACTAGCTTTCCATTTTTATAAGCCCTCCTGTTATTTCATTTGCAGCACCCATTTCCAACAGGAGTGACAGGGACACTCAGACACCAGTGTTCTTTGAGTAGGAAATATTTAATTTTTTTTAAGGCACCTTCAGTCTAATTCTGGAAATTACTGGTAATGGAATTGATTTTGCTGCTCTTAAGAAATACGTTCTTGGCATGAACCCCCACTTACTTCAGCATGGGGCTGCTCCTTATCTTCAGTTTGTATGCATTTTCAGAGCATAGCTCCAAGCAGAGAGTTCTGCTGGGCTGTAATTGCAGCCCACTCGTGAGCTGCTCTGGCTGACAGCAGAGAGAGGCAGGGCTGGGATCTGTTTGTTTCCTAAGGAAAGATCCCTGTAAAACGTGAAGAAAGAAATTAAAATTGTAGAGATCTGGACATTGCTTGTAAAGTCGGCTTCTGGGAGAGAGAGCAGAAGTGTGCCTCATCTGAATGTATGAGACATAAGGGATGGAAAAGCAGTGATTTTTGTCATTGCGTTTGTGACAGCAGCTTGACTGCATCTCTTGTGTAAAGCAACTTCTTTTTTCTGCTGTTCTTTTCCAGATTTCCCTCTGTGGGGAGCCTAGAGATCAAGTCATAATCTCTCTGGCGTTCTTCTGAAAGGAAACACTGATGTTTATTTCAAGTATAGCAGGCTTCTCTCAATGCATTGTACACTAACTGGGAGCCATTACCCACTGGTGCACAAATACAAGTTCTGTTTCCTGAATGCTAACTGTCTGCAGCCACAACAGATACCCAAGTTAACACTTTCTTAACAGTTCATTGCTGCCCGCCTAACTCTGTCCATGAACCATTACTTGATACTAAACTTTTCTTGGTTTATTTTCTTGTAATGCAATAAATTGAATTTTGAGGCAAAGAGAAGCAGATGCAAACTCTTAGGATGTATTTCCTGCTCTCATCAAAGCACAGTACCATTTTATTTTATTTTTGAAGTAGTTTTATTTGGCACTTCTCTCGAAGCAGAGCTTCTAATAATGTGTGTCGCCTGCCTAAGAGTGAAACCTGCATAAGAGGTGTGAAACTTGTCTTTATCCTTTGAAGTACGTACAAGGCTTGTGGAAAATACTGGGGTTCCACTACACAGATGGAAACCTTTTTATCTGCAGTAGAGGTTCAGGTTAGTCAATTGCATCAGGAGCATCAGCTTCACATTTCACAAATGCTGATTCCCATATAAATCTGTGGAAAACACTGAACAAATCCAAATATCCTCTTCTCAATGTTAGTTTCATCTCTTTGATGTGGTACATTATTATTAAACCCACATGGCACAACTCAGCTATCACTACACGATAAAGCTGCTTTGCTGCAGGCTACTGGCTGCATACGGCTTCAGGTTTGTTTTGTTGTTTGGTACCTCCTCCTTTTGCTTCCAGCATTGTGCCCTCATGAGCATATCTCTCCACTGCAACTTCAAAATGCCACGAGTGACTCAAAATTAAAATCTTTTGGCACCAAGAAAGCATCTGTGCATCTTAAGGCAGGAAAATATGAGGTAATTATGAAGAGATCCAGAGGGTATGTGCAACCACTGACTGTACAAAAACCCAAATCTGCATAATTTGGAGATTAATCAGGAAGATAGCTTGCATCTGTAATTGCTTGTTCACCCATATAAATGCAGTGAATGGTATGCTCATTATAAAGCAGTTTATTACATATGTGCAAGCACTGAAGCTCCTTAAGGTAGATCATGGAGTCTGGAGATGCTAAATATTTTCTTTTGTAATATGGCTTACGTGTCTGTCCCAGCTTCATAAAAGCAGCTAACTGATCAGCCTTATCAACAGAAACAGTACTGCTTTTTTCCTCTAATGAGATCAGTTGATGGCTCTATGCTGTGTGTGTTAAGAATTTTAATGGAGGAATAGCTTTAGTTACTAATAATATTAGCCAGTAATGATGTTTAATTTCTTTATTTAGCAGCTTGCAGGTTAGAGCTGCAGGGAAAGCAGGCAAACCTTGCAGGAAGCACTGAGGATAAACAGAGCAACTGCTACTTGCTGGCTTTGGTCTGTCAGACAGCAGCACAGCACCTGATGTTCCCTTTGCCTCTGTGCTGCAAAGCACTCCTTGAACAGACCGTGGTGGCACACGGAAGCTGCTGTGAGTGCTGTGTCTGCTCCCCTAAGTGATTTGCTTTCCATGTGCTCGATGAGTGCTATTTGTGAATGTGAAATCATGCAGAAAATAAATTGTGAGATTAAAAAGTGATCTAAGCCCTTCTACTGACTCAGCCAGGAGGAAATTGTTTTGGCACCTCTGTCACAGGGTTGCCATCCAAGGTCACACCTGCCCAGCTGGACTTCTGTGTGATAAACAGCAGGCACTTACTGCTTGCTTCGTGCTTTCTCCTTGCTGATCTCTTTGTAGATCTTTGGATATTACCTGTTCAACGTAGAAACAAGTTGGCTTCTGTCAACATAAGATGATATGCAACTGCATCCTGTGTCTATTTTAGAATTGGAGCTGAGGAAGAAAAATGTTGCTCGTGCTGAAGTGTGGAGGAGATAGCAGGCGGTCTCCTCTCCCTCCCACTCCCAGCCCTGCAGGCTCGTGGGACTACAGGAATATAGATATAATTGTTTTATTCTGCTCCTGGTTTGGACTGGGGAAATGGAACGTTGAAAATGTATGGATTTAGATCTACAGGAGTTGAGCTACTGAATTCTCAGCAGCCTGCTTACTGAGAGAGTGAGAGGCAGAGTAGTTGTTCTTGCTGGCAGATCAGGTTTACTCAGCTATAATAAAAAATAAATTCTATTTCCTGATCCAGGCAGGATTTCTCTCTTGCATAAGCATATCTCTGAGGAACAGTGGATCTGGTTTTTGTTTTGTTATTTGCAAGGAAGTTGTTATTTTTACCATGGTTTGTAAATCTTGGTATTGTGAAACACATCTTTATCACCAGGGCAACCTCAGCTGCTTCTGTAGAAGACTGATAAGTTAAAGATATAATATTCTCTGTATGACTGAGGAAACTTACTTCTCATGTGGCTTTTCTTAAAAGAGTAGTATTTCAGTTGAAGATATTCTAGATCTAACAGTAAGAAAGAGTTTTCTTTTTATGCCAACGTTGTCTCAGTTGTTGTAAGTTTTCTCACAAGTGTCCTCAGTTGCTCTTTTGTTGAGCTTAGGCATTCGTGGGTTTTCTGCTGTGGTTGACAAAGGTTTCTGACTTGCAGAGTCCCAACAAAAATCACTGTTCTGTCTGTGTTGTTTCATGTTTCCAGTCACTGTTAAAAATGTAAATGGCTGCAGCCTGTACTGAAGGACACTATAGGCTGAGGTCTTACGTTTATAACAGAAGGAACAAAATTTGATCAATCCTTTTCAGCTCTTTAAACTCATGCCAGGTATCTCTGCTTTGCTCTCTCAGATGAAAAGACACTTTTTAACACTTTTTTTTTTTTTTAGGGTCTGTAGACTGATTTACTCTGGGGGAGAAAAAATGAAGAGTACTGCCAGGCCTTGGAGTGCAGTGTCAAAGCAAGGAAGTCACGGGGTTGACAGAGGAAAGTCACTTCCCACTGCCTCATCAGGAATGAAGACATCCAAGTCCTCGACTTCACTCGCTTTTGAATCTCGGCTCAGCAAGGTAATAAATCCTGTGCAGACATTTCTGCCTTATTTTTTGCACCTCTGAAGGGATGCTGCTGAAGACACTAGTCCAGAAACTTGATATGATTGATTTGCATATATGTTAAATGCAGAGGATTTTCTTCCTAATTACAGCTAATATTTTGAGATTATTGAACAACTGCAAATGCAAGATCATCAGTTTACGTAAGTCACTCCAAAAGTAACGCCTCCCGTTTATTTCCATGGAAACTATGGCAGCTATGAAGCACAACAGCACTACTTGATAGACCAAATTTTCAGCTACAAAATACAATTTGTCAGCATAGTCATTGCCATTAGCTATGGATTTTCACCAGCGATGAACATGAGTCTGAATGCCACACTTGTTTAAAAACAAAAATAAAAAAATCTACTCCAGTGAACAGGATCCATTGACCATGTCACCACTGCTGAAATGCCTCACTGTTCTCACATCTACTGTTTGGTCTCCATCATCATTCAGCAAGCATTGATGAATGCCAGTAGGTGCAATTTTTTCTGCATGGAGGAATTCAATTAGGTGCCTTTGCTTCATGTGCACTCCATGTCAGTGTTTTGTCAGACCGCCTCTCTGCTGCCATCTGTTGCATGGCAACAAAATTCAGTGAGTATTGGTGAAAAAGTTCAGCCTCCACTGCTATACCACCAACATCTGCTGCTAATATCATAGTCTAATATCATAAAATAGGAGGCATTACTTTCAGAGCATCCTTCTTAGTATATTTGAAAAAAGAGTTAAAAAGAGAGCTAACGGTTGCTGCTGTAAAAGAGGATTCATTGACTAAGTTATGTAGAGTGGTTGCTGAGGTCTCTAAATGGTCAGAAAGTTCAAATTATTCCTTTCTGCTATTAAGGGGGAGCTGAAAAAAACTTCTGGCAGAAGGTGAAACATTGTTTGGTTTCCGGAAGCAGATCAGCAGCAGCTTTTGAAACTTGCATGCTCATGGGGTCCAGGAAGCCACAGATTGAGTCAGAGACAAAAAGGAGAAAGAATTGGAGTTGAGAGAGGTCTTATTTTGCTTTAAGATTTTACATTTAGAAACTGTTAACTAGATGAATGTACATCATCATGTGCATTCTTTTTCAACCTGAGCAGTGGTTTTCAGCCTGTGGTTTGTGGACCCCCAGTGTGTCACTGAACAACCTCTAAGGAATTTGGTTTTGATCTGTGAAAACAGCTTAAGTGTCCACAAGCTGTGAAGGATAGAAAAATACCCTTCTAAGGAGTCTCTAGAGTTTGGTCTTTTAAAATGCTTTACTTTCAAGAGAAATACATTCAGGTTTTTATCAGAAGTACGTAAGCTGTTAGAGGTACAGAAATGGGGAAGCAGCTGACCAAAAGTTCTGAGATGACTTGGTACTTAAGTGTTCTGATTTAGAGTAAATTTAAAAGCAAATCCCTGTCCCAAGAAAGGCAGCACAGCAACAACAGTTCCTTGCTTTCTCATGTACAATAAGGCATGTGAATAATATATAGTGATATCATATACTATTTTTAAAAATATACTGTAAAGTAGCATGTAAGGCAAATAGTTCTTCTTCCATGAAATGGAATGTGTCAGCTGGCACTGAAATGCAGAGACCTAAATATTTCAGTAAATGTAAACCAGTGAGGAAATCCAATGGTTGCTGGTCAGGGCAGCATCTGAGAAGCTAGCAATACCCAGTAGTCTTATTACTGTAGACTTTTTTTCTCCCATCATCTTAGTTACTTGCTAACATAAACACTTGTTCCTGGTTTTCATCTTTACTCTTGAAACGGTATTGTCTCTTAACCCACTTCTCAAAAATCTAGAATGCAATATAAGTAATATTAAAAATAAATTAAAAATGAGATAGGATTTTTAGCAATATTTCTACTGGGTTACTTTATGGAAATGGTTCTTTTCTCTCATGAACCTGGCTTTTGGAATGGCTTCGTGGGAATAGTCAATTTCTGAATCTTCTGGTTGCTCATGAAATCTCTTTATTGTAGCTGAAGAGGGCATGCAGTGATGATATGCTTACAAAACCAGGGGTGACAGCAGCTACTGGAGTTTCTAGACTGAAGAAGACCATTACGACTGGAGCAATCTCTGAGCTTGCTGAGAGTCGGCTGAAGCCCAGCACAGGTAGGTACAAAGATACTGGAAGACAGTCTGCTTGATGTGAAATGTGCTTGGTTTGCTGAGAACCTGTTTGAGTTTTCACTCTTCATCTTGTAGCACAGTTATAACTTACCTGCTGTAATATTCAGTATACTGAGCAGGAACCTGTTGTGCCTTAAAGGGTCGTCTTTTAGCGTATCCTGCTTGGTCAGTAACGTAAGGGAAGAAGAAACTGGGCGCTGAGTGGCCACGCGGTGGCACTGGCTGCCTTCTGGTAATTCGGGCTGTCAGGGGAGATGCGCTGCTCGCAAAGGGACACGGCCATTTGAAAGCTTGTTCTTTGCTTATTTAATTTCCACCCTATGTGTATACAGCGAACTCTTTTCCTTTTATTGATTGAGCAGAGAAGTTATTAATCTGTCCCTGGGACGCAGCAGAAATGCAGGAACAAAAAGCCAGCACTACCGTCTTCGTGTATAGGTTGTCCTCCTAAGCTACATTGTGGCATGCTCCCTCCCTCTGTGTCATCCCCACCAGCTTGTTCCTATTGACTTCAGATCTAAGCCCATTTCTAAAGGCAGCGACACCATCTGCATACCAAGGGCTTCTGAGCAAATACTTTGTTTTCCCCTAGGAGCTCAGCAAATGCTTTCTTTTGTCTGTTCCCTGGTAGCATTTCCAGGGGAATGTGAGATGTTATTAAATTTGATCATGACCTCGCAATTTGTCACAGCCTCTGCAAGGTTTGGCTGTGAAACAGAACAATGAAAGTAACCAGAAAGAGAATTCTCATTCAAGCTTTTGTTGCTTTTTTTTTTTTTTTTTTTAATATATACAACCCTGTAGCCTCTAATGGAAATGATGCATCTTAACAACCCAAACACAGATCCTGTTCTGCAATTAATTGGTGTGTAAATCCTCAGCTTTAAATGTTTAGTTGTATCCAAAGACATCTGAGATTTTCCAGCCAATAAAGAGGCATGATGCTAGCTAAAGATGCTTGAGAGAGGAATAACAAGGAGAGTAGAGAACCTGCACAGAGAATGTAACACAGGATCCTGGGAATACAGCCAGGGAAACAGCACTGCAGGGAGTTCAGAATGAAATACATATGTCAGATACAAAAATACTAGCACTGGAATAGAGAGCCTCCTTCTGCATTTGTGTGTAATAACTGGATGGGGGGAGGGAGACTGAGATTTATGATGATGACTGCTTTAAATACATGATAAAAAGGTTTCAGATAAACACTAAGAATATGTTATCCCTCAAAATTTTCTTTTAGCCTAGAGAGAAATGGCTCAGGTCTTACAGGAGCTATGCACAGCAGTGTGGATGTTGTATGTCTTAATTTTCACAATGGTTTCATAGTCCAAAAGACTGTTGAGAAATCTACCTAGATTCTGAGAATATTTGTCACTATCATGGCCACTAAAAGACACTAGATATTAGTAAGCAAGGTTACAAGATCTGACTCTAGATGCTTGCACTGTGGAAAAAATACTAGAAGCATATTATAATACATTATATCATTGTTTAGAGGGAAAAAATAAAATCAGTTATGACAGAGGGCAGAACATGTTCCTGAGAACATTAAGTAGAAAGAATGTTAAGTTTCAGCTGCTATCCTTCATTGAAATAGCATCACAAATAACCTCTGATTGTGATCAAGATGACTCTGAAATTCTAGCTGACTGTGGAGCTAAGCCAAGAAATAATGTTCCTGTAGTTGAGAAATGCAGATGTTTGTGTACACAGCCAGCTGCATAAATCTTGAAATTCTGTTCTGAAACCCCTTTCTTTGGCTCCCCTGATTTCCTTAATCAGTTCTGCATTTTCCTTTCATTTCTTAAATGCAGACATTATTTCTTTTCCCTGCCTTGTTTGTGCTTTTTATGTTGGGTTTCCTTTTTTAGTCAAGTGAGTGCTTTGATTATTTTACTGAAAGGATATTTATATTAGTTCCAGGTACATTTGGGTGATACTCATTTGGTATTTCAGTATTTTGTAACAGAAAAACATGTTTCTTTCTTTTTTGGGTGTGACTGTCTGGTATTTGTGTCTTAACCTTGAGCAATAGCACATGTTCCAAATGCTGCAGATAATAAATAATTGACACCAAGATTGCGTGTTTAAATAAGGTTATTTGTATGCTGCCCTTGGTGTGGTTTAGGTTATTCATTCTTGCCTTTTGCTGACATACACTGCCCCTGTCTGCCTTGTTGGAAGCTAACACAGTAAATTGTAAGTGGCTTAAAGGAAGATGAAGCCAATTGCATGTCTCCAATCTTGCCAAGTGGAGCTGAGCAAATGGAACTGGAGAGGAATTCTGGCTGGGAGTTCTTTGCTGTGATGTTTGGCTTTGTCTCTGCTTGGCAGTTTTAAAACCCCCAAGTAATGGGAAACGACACACAGGGAGAAAAGTCTTGGATTCTGCTTCCTTATCCGGTGTATGGCTGTCCGTGTACTGCCCTGAAGTAGCTATTTGGTTTTATGTTAAAGAACAAATTTACACAGGTCTTACATTGTTTTTAGTGCTTCAGAATAGAGCTGGAAAAACTGCAGAACAGGAAGAGGAAAATAGGGGGATCACTAATCTTGGAAAATGTTTATTTTAATGAATGCACTTGTAAAGCTATCCAACCTGTAAAGCCATAAAGTAAATAAATTCTTTTAAAATATTTAAATATAGAAAATTATTTCTTCTTCTCCTTCAGTTTCAGGATTAGAGGAAACTAATGATTTTTCAAATGCTGAACCTTCAAGGTTTATAAATCAAGTAGCCTTAAGCTCTGCTATTTCACTGTCAGAGAATTCCAAAGCTGCTTGTATGGTCATTTGCTTTTTGTGAAGAGCTTTGCATGGTAATATTGACATGCAAATAGAGGATTTGAGGTTCGGAAAGGTGAAATTGCCTGCTCAGTGGATCCTAGAAGTCATTCCAAATCCTGTCTCAGTTCTCGTACTCCCTGCACATTCTTAAATCGAACACTTTCTGAAAATTTCCCTCAAGGCTGTCTAGTTTAATCACGTTCGTATGCTTCCTTGCTGTTATTTCAGTGCCAGCAGTTACTATCTGTCAGTTTCAACAACAGAAAAAAAGTCTCGTGCTATATATTTTGGACACTGGAAAAGAGAGCCAGAGTGCGCGACTCGGCTGTGCTGTGAACATGTAATCTGAAAACATTCCCATTTCTCACAGATATATTGATTCCTGTATAAAGCTCTGCCAGCTGGAGTATGAAGTATTGGTTATGCCTGAAATGTGAATAACAGCTAGCTGTTCTTGTTTTCCCTCTCTGCTTCGTTAGCTTATTTCTTTAAACCTAAGTAAAGTCTAAAATTATATAAAGAACTATTGAATTTTACATAGAAGCAGTAGGAACTCATCAATACCAGTGTTATAATTGTCCAACTTACTATTTATAGATATCTTGAATGTTTTACAGCCAGAACAAGAAAAGTGTGTTGCTTTCTGTGCAGACCTTCAGAGTTGATGAACCTGAATAGCTGAAGGCAGTGACAATGCAGAAATATAACAGACGAAAACTCAAAAGATATGAAGAGTTTAAATTGTCTCCTAAGCTTCTTGTGTTGGGAATCTGAACTGCAGGTTACCTGGACAAAGCCCCCTAATCCTAAAAAGGAACGTTACCAGCATTAGAAATGAAGCTGTACAAAGCATGCTGTTTTAATAATGCCAGCAATTTAAATAGTGAAAGAAAAATACTAAGAATTTTGGCCTAATTGGTAAAGGCTACGAAAGGAGACAGGTCATGGAACAGCTTATTTGGTTTGAGCAATGTACAGCTCCAGTAATGGAGGCCTCAGGTTTTGAGTTTTCTGTCATCCATATTCATGTAGGGTTGGCAGAGTTCATGTCCCAGTGGCTAAATGTGGTACCTGTATATCTTCAATTCCTTCCTAGTTCTAGCAGAGCACTTACTGTCCTTTTGTCCAACTTAATCTGTTTGTTCATCACTTTCACTTAGTCATGTAGTTTATGTAAAAAGGGAAAATCCTGATTTCCCTCACAGGCTTGTTGTGTGCAGCTTTTCTCTGTTGATAGTGATGACACTTAGTTAATGAGGATAACTCTTTTCTGAATGAGGATAACTGTTAATAAAAGCTTTAAAAAAAAAAAAAAATCGCTGCAAAGTCTAATTCTTTAGACAGTTTAATTCTTCTTAAGATGCTAATAGACCCCAATTAAAATAGGAAAAAAAGGAAAATGATACCTTTTGAAGGACAGAGTTCTGACCTTGGGGTCCTTTTCCTTCCCTGTACATTCATTTTTGACAGGGTCTGCTTTTTGTGATCTGTCACATCAAACACTACTGCAGGTTTGCAGAGGGCTGCTGTGCTTTGCATTCAGCTTCATTACTGTCTCATTTTTGTGAAAGATACAGACAAGTGTGAGAGACACTAATGAGATTGGTGTGTTCTGTTCCACAAGACTCCACTAGAAACCAAATGACTGAACTCATCTGGGCTTCCCAAGAATAATAAATATGCTTTAAAATTTCATCTGGAAGGCTGGTTGCATTTTGCTACCCTTTCCATGTACAAGAGGCAGCCCTTGCATGATTCTTCTTATCAAGAAAAAAAAGATATATATATATACACGCTTCGGAAATGATATAGAAAGAAAAGAGTCAAAAAACAAATAATTGTCTTTGTCAAGATGTTGCTCAAATAGACAAGAAATACTGCAGAAATTTAGCACACAAAGCAACAAAAATGCTCATCTGCATTTGCATCCATAGCTCCACATTAGCTAGATGTTTATATTGACACCCACGTGCACTTAAACATCTGCAGGTAACATATTTGTGCGAATGTGAATGAATCTGAACCTTCACCTCCCTGACTTAACAAAATGATTTCCCTGGAATGAAGTAATTCAATTAAATTTCAGCACCATTGAAGATTTTAGCCTTTTCTCTTCTTGTTCAGAGCTGACATATGATGGTTGACCAGCATAATTATTCTTTTGTTCTGTTGCTGGATGTATTACATGAGCCTCCTTCTATAGCCAGGAATGGAATGAGAGCAATTCATTACAGTGGCTGTCTGTTGGGATTTCTGTTACCTGATTCTGTTGTGGATAACAACTTCACTGAGAGGCATTCACAGACTGTCTGCAGTCATCTTGCATTATTAAACAAGTAGAAATTAACTTCTGCTGACAACACTGTCTGCAGTACATACCTTTCTCATTTTTGCTGCCATCTTAATGCATTGCACAACTTGCATCTACTGCACTGAGTCTGTATTAAAGCATTCTAGTGTTTTGCATGCAGCTTTCTGTTAGAACGACCTGTGAAATACAGTAGACCCTTTTCTCTCTTGTATATTCCTGAGAATGACTTTGTTGGCACATGTTTACAGCCCTGGGACCTGAGCCAGCTAAGAGGATTTGGTGTGTGGTAGGGATACTGAAATGCAGAATCTTAGAGATTGTAATTACTTGACTCATTAAACTGTTGACAGTTAATTGGCTCAAGCTGGCACATATAGGGAAGTTCTATTACAGTTATAAGCAAACTGTGAAGATCAGAAAAGCTTTGCTAGGGATACCTTAACAGATAGGGGGGCTTGCTTGGATAGTCTCAGAATAGTGCACATCTATGATCTCTCAGTTTGTTTTCATTTTCAGTCTTCTTTGCTGAAACTGTTCAGCAAAGTCAATGCAACTTTGTGTTGCCTACCTATCGTAGGTTAATTATCAGCTTTCCTTCAGCTAGTTTGAAGAGAAATGATCCCTAACAGTCTCAGGGCCTAAATGTATCACAGCCAGAATGCTTTGGCAGAATGCCATTCTCTTTGCACTTTGAGAATGGGAGGGAGGGAAAGAAAGGAATGCAAAGCGGGCCTGGTCTGACAAGTATGCATATCAGGAGAGGGCTTGGCATTCCTTTTATTATTATTTTTCCACTGTTTGGTTTTTTATTTTTTGGTTTTTTTTCCAGCAGTTTGTGGCTTGCATTAGACTTTAATACTATAAGATAAGAGGGGAGGGGTTGACAACTACATGCTGAATGGGTTCTAAGCGGTACTTAGCGCTCAGAAAATCTTCAGCATTAATAGAATAAGCAGAGCATGGTGGTGTGGACACTGGTATTGATGGTCAGCATCACATGTAGGACCTGCTCAGTTTAGTTCAGTCTTGGCCAGAAGTCATCCTCAGCAGTGACTTCTTTAGAACTTCTCTTTCTGAAGAGAGTGTCAATTATCCAGTCATGGAAATTTGAGAGCATTCTGCAGCACTTTCAACCTTCTTTTGACCATGGATTATAATTTAAAATTTCAGAAGTTATGCTAATTAATCTGTTGTGCAGTGAGAGCAGGACAGAAGGAGGACTCTGCCTGACAAATAAGTCCTTTGACTTGTTATTTGAAAAAGTTGTCTGTTTCACACCTTCTCATTCTTATTACATAGAAAAGGGTGTTTGTGGACTATTATCTTTTTAGGCAGTCCAACAAGTGAATAGTGCAAAGGGATGAGTCAGTCAGTCTTCGTGCCTATGGAGAAACCAGCTAGTCTACTTTAGAATGATGAAATTGTTTAGTCATTCACCTTTATTACTGAGGAGGAAGGCAAAAAATGTAAAGTATTCAGAAAATAAATAGTAGCCTATAGATTTAGCCAACAATCTGTCATAATTTCATAGCTATGAACTGTTCTAGAAGTCTTGTGCCAGATCCTTTTTTCCCCTGTTTCAGCTTCGTGCTCCATGAATGTTAATCTTGATATCCGTAGTCTCTTTTCAGGCTTAGCTCTTTTTAAAACTTGAATTCTACCTTTTGCTGTGGGTTGGTCTTGTAGTCTTATGCCTGACTCGCCCTATTGTGATGTTAGAATTTCTGACTTATGTTTCATGCTGCTGTCAAAAATAGCAGATTGGGTCTTCCAGCAGTGATACTTGCACAGTGTTAAGATCTCAAGTGTGTTTGCTCTGGCTCTGTGGTTACATCTTGTAGTTACTTCAAGCTGAACCCTCACGCTCTACTGGGATTCTGATACCCCTTCTGTGTTACTTTCTGAAGTAGAAAGCTGGTGTTGAAATAATGAATAGTTAGTGTCAGAATTTATCAGCCCAAGAGCTGAATAGTGTTATATATAATTAGTGTCAGAATTTATTAGCCCATTGGCTAGTACAGTTCCTCTGAATCCTGTTGATGAAAAGCAGACGTTGCTCTTTAATCTATAATAGAAGAAAATCTCTTTGTTTCAGAGATGTTTCAAGAGCAGTTGGAGGACATTTGTATCTTCTTTTCTGAGAAAACTGATGGACGTGTTGAATGCCAAAGCTTAAGAGACCATAAGATGGCTTCTAGGAAAAGCATCATCGTTAATGTGTTATTTTTTATAGAACTTATATCGTCTATTCATTAAACAAAGCATTTCATACTTGATGAGTCATAAAATAGACAGGAGTTTTGTTTATTGTCTTCCAAACCAGACAGATGTATGTAAGCTTTTAGCTTCATCCATGGAGTGTGAGAGCAAGAATAGTGAAAAATTAGTTGACAACTCACTCCCTGTTATGCTGAAGACTTAGAAAAACTCTTTCTCTCTTATGGAACAATCTCTTTTAATTTGAATCAGTAGATTCACAATTGGCTATCTTAATTTCTGCGTGTTTTATTTTCAGTCTGTTTTGATCTGAAGACACTTTTTAATGTGTTAATGTATTAACTTGTTTATAACCTCCTTGTTGAAACCAAGATTTCAAGAAGGTAATTGTGTTAATTGTCCATGCAGAGAAAACAGATTGCTGGAGCTGTTCAGGGTTCTTGTTTCCAATGTGTGTCATGACTCCATTAGTGAGAAACATCTTGATTTATTTCAAAGGAAAATCAGCCATCAGCCAGTCTGTGAACTGCCACATTCAGCTCTTCTTGCACTACAAGGCGTGGTCAAAAAAAATGTTGATGATAGAGATATGGTATGTAGATCATATTTGTAATCAAATTTACTGTATGACATAGCTCTGGGGCCAGTCACCCCCCTGCTGCCACGGCTCCTCATCAGATGTGGCTGCACCAGGACGCAGAAGTCCTGCTTAAGTTTCCAGGGTGATTTCTTGTCTGTGGTGGAGCTGGTTTCAGGCCTTAGGGGACTTAATCGCAATCGGTGCCTCTCAGCTGCCTGCAGTTCGCTGCTGCTGCCTCTGAGTGGCCTCCACTGCTCGTTGAGTCGCTCTTTCTTTCTCTGCGAGCTCTCTCTTTTTTTCTGCCTCTCTTTCTCCCCTCCTTTTATTCCAGCAGTCAGGCAGCTAATTAACTGCACAGGCCGGCCTTCAGTGCATAATATTGTAATGAGGTAGGAGGGAGAGCCACAGCTGCTCCAGCATGAGCAGCAGGCTCTGTTCCTGGTGCCAGGAACTAGGAAGGAGGTGACTTTTTTTTCCTTTGTAAGTTGACCGAAGCGCAAACGTTACCAGCAGATAAAGGCAGGTCTGTCTCTGAGAGCATGGGGTCCTAAAGGAGCCTGGGGAAGAACTGGCGGTGACTGAAGATGGGCAACCAGCCTGGGCGAGCGGAGGAGCACGACCAAGGTCTGTATGGCCGGGCGGCTGCCTGCCCAGCCCTGCGCAATGCCGGGGCTGCTGCCTGCAGCTTGCAGGGCTGTAACTGCAGGCATTGGGGTTTTGTTCTCGGGGAGCTTACCTGCAGCGTCCTACCGAGTGGAAAAAGAGGCTGTTGGCATAGGTAATGCTGACAGCTTTGAGCCTGCTGGTGAAATTAGGGCTGTTTACCTCGTAACTTGTAAATGGTATTCATTACAATTCCATACCTGAGCTCGCAGCATCGTCCTCGGGGGAATTTCTGAAAGAAATCCTTTGGTCAGAACAGAATGCTGACAAGGGAGGGACCTCGGTGCCTGACGGATGTTATTTTGTGTAGTCTGCATGATGCAGCTAAAAAGTTACAAAGATAATCTAGTGATGTACGTACAATTTGTTAGAATCTGCAGCTTGGTGTCTTGGCTTTTACAGTTGTTTGTGGCCTCCAGCCTGATATTTTCCAGGCCTTCGAATTTAAAATGATGCCTTTGTGGATGGTCTTCCCACCATTGTCTTTCAGAAGTGTAATGCTTTGCATGTTAATCAGCAGCAGCTTTTACAGAAAGCCAAGAGTCAGGTATACCTACTTCCCTTTGTGCCAGATGTCTCTACCATGAGCTTGGAGATAATAATGATTTGTTCCTGATGCTGCAGTACTGCCCTTTGATTCATTTTGTTTGCTGCCCTAATACCGAATGAGGAAAAAAGAGTAGGCCCACAGATTTCTGCTGTTAGTTCCTGTTCAGGCTTAGAATGCTCCAACGTACAGAAACCAGCATCAGTTGGATTTCCTGGCGCTGTGTGCCTTATTGTTGTGTGGGAGTTCCATTCATAAAATTTAGTTGAAGCTGTTATTGAGTGATCAGTGTTTCTTCACTGCTTTTGTTTAGATATGTAGCTACTGTTTTAGAAGTAAACGTGTATAGCTGAGCTCTGGGGTTGTGCAGAAGGCGTTGCATTGCTGCTCTAGAATTGATCACAATAGATCTGCTAGTGAGTGCTAGAACAGCAGTTAGGTGTAGTGGAGAACTCTCTAGCAGTATGTTAATCAGCAGGCTAATGAGGAACACAAAAGCTGCCAGTATTCAGTCACCAGAAGAAATGCTGCCCTAAGGGAAACTTCAGTTTTGGGCTGGAAAGTGCTGCTATTCCAAACGTGGTCTCTGAAATCATCCCACTGCAAGCTATGGAGGTATTGTTGAAACCAACCCTGTTAACCTCATTTGAGGAGGGATGATGCTGCTGATAAACTGTGGGGCGATGGACAATGGCATGGGTAGTACTGCTAACTTCTGGTCAGAGTTTGGGAAGGCTGGCTATGATTTTTCAGGGCCAGTGGCAGAATTTGAACAGCTTATTACTGTTAACTTAAATGACAAATGAATGCAGACTTCCTGTGGGTTTTGAAAATCTCTTTCAACCTTTGTTTACTCTTGTCCTGTGATTTATTCATTTGAAAGGGGAAGGGTTATATTTCTGTAGCATCTATACATTTTTAAAGCTTTTTAGTTTTTAAATGTAGACCACACTTAGTCTTGTTTTAGTTTGATCTCATGGTTTGTAAGATATAAACATGACTAAAACCCAGATTTTATATTGAACTGTGTGCTCAAAACGTAGTTTAATTATGAAAAAAACTTTCAGGAACACCAAAGCAGATGATAAATTGTGAGAACATATTCCATGTGTGAGATCTCAGATGCTGAAAGTCAGAGGATAATGGAAAGACATCAGAAGTATTTGTCTTCCTTTTAGACTGGGCTCTTTATTGACGTAGTTCATGTTCCAGATTTAACTACAGAAATCAGTTCTTATCCTCTGTTTTCCTTGTGATATCCAATGTCATCTTGTTTGTTTTTCTTCTCAGGAAATCTTGTAGACACTGCATGTTTCACCTTCAGTCTTTCATCCCAGCACTTACTGTACTGGGTTGCCACAGACAGATCTTTAAAACTCTTCTTCCTTCTATCAATGTCACCGGACCACAGAAGTCTTTAAAAATCTGACTGTGAATGCCTCTGTTATGATGTATATTGTAACCTAGAGTGAAATACTTATTTCCAGATGCTTAGAAGAGTACAGAGTACTTTGACAGGTTTTCTGTTGAGTGTGGATACAAAAAGCAGGACGTGGGCATGCACAGCTTTTGGCTTGGTTTTACAACAAAGATCAATTTTAGCTTAAAACCTATAAATAAAATAATACAGGCCCAGAAGCAACATTCTGGGTGGCTGACTGTGCCTGCTAATGGTCAAGATGCAAGATATATGGGCACAGCAGTGGTAACCCCAAGTTCTGGGTGCTATTGAGGAACAGGAAGGAAATTATTGGGCCCAAGCGCAGCAGTTTGAAGCTGACACCTTACTATGTTGGACTCTGAAAGAAATTTAGCTAGAAAATGTCAGAGAGGTGAAGACAGAAAAAGTGGATATTAGATACATTGCATGCGTTTTTGAAGTAAACCCCTGCTGATGTCTAATGGTTATATTTGGAACCAAAGGTTTACAGGACTGTAACAGCCAAGTATCAATTTAGATTACTGTACACGTTGCTAAGTGTGCAAGAGTGTTTCAACAGGAATCAGGGACAATTCATTCTACAGGTCTTTCCTGACTTCAAATTTCAAACCTATTTTAAATCATTTTTAAAATAAGTTGTAAAAACTTTGTTTTATGCTGTTGTGACCAAAGTTTGCACCATGTTTGCCAAAACTCTCCTTGCAAAGTTGGCTAAGTAATAACCATCTCCAAGTGCTCTGAAATATTTGAATTTAATTAACGTTGAGTTTTTAGAAGGAAAACACCTGTGAAATAGTAATAAGTTGTAACAATAAGTTGTAAAAATAGTAGTGAATATTGCTGCAGTTCATCAGTAGAATTAGTTTTTCTGCTTCTGAGACTGGCTGCCTCAAATAGAAGGAACTGTTAGTGCATATGCAGGCCAGGGCACCTGTGAAATAGCTGGAACATTTTATGGGAACTGTATGGAAGAATACATACCATGCAGTGCAGAAACATTTATTGAGAGAAGCCTTTCAAACATCGTTTTCCTTGGAAACAGTGAGGCAGCCAGTGTTTGTGAACAGGAGTGCTAAGATTCTTTGACATTGGTTGACTTGGTGATGGTGAGGTTTTGTTTATCCTCTAAACATCTGCAGGTGATGTGGTGATTAATAATATCTTTGAGAAGAGGTGGAAAAAGTGACTCAAAAACATGCAAAAACTTTGAAAGCAGCAGTTGAATGGGAAATGTTAACTTCTCTAGCTGGAACAAGGTAACGAGTGGGGTTATCCAAGGGTTAGACTTTTTTTTTTGGGACTGTGCTTATTTGTAAAACATGCTTACATGGCTTGGATGAGGCTATCAGATGTCAGTGCACACACTAAGGCAGTATTGCTCTGTTTTCTTGTGCCTGTTTTGTCCTGACTCAGGGGTGGCTTCATTTTGTGTTTCAGTGTAGGGGAGATAGTCCACAAAACATCAGACCGTGTCAAGGTAAAGGGTAGAACTATTATTTTTAGCAATGTCTGATATCCCTTCTCAGGGAGTACATTTGGGTCTTTCTCTGGGTGCTCCCTTCAGTCTTTGTCTGCTTCTCTTCCTTTCTTTGAAACATGGGAACCACTCATTTTAGCTGTTCTATGTCAGCACACCATTTCTGCCAAGCAAGAGCTCCAGAGAACAGATGAGTTTAATGATGGTGTGGGGGGAAGGGAGGAAGGCGAGAGGGGCCGGCAGAGCTAATGAATCACATAACAGCTTTCAGGGAAATACCGACAGCAAGTCATGTCCTCTTAGAGCCCAGGCAGCAAGCTGTAGACCTTTTGTTCCCAGTGGAGCCAGCAAGCCACAGTTTGCTCTCCAGTGGATAGTTTAATTCCTTAGTCACCTCTTCCTCCCACAAGTCACTCTTGCATGAGGGTTTTACAAATGCTTTCATTCTTCAGAGTAGTAACACATTGCTGATTAAACTAGCATTGAAGGAGATTATTTTCCCCCAGAGAGTAATTTTTACTTGACTTAAGTCTCTCTTCCAAGGCCAGTTAGGGCCAGCTCTGTTGATTAGCTTTGTGATGTGACTCAACTGGAGTGACACTATTAAATCATTTCAGAAATACTGACAAACAGATGTCAAATAGCAGTAGTGTGTTCTGCTCTGTAGGCCAGCGAAATGAGTACAGCCAAGAGACTATGTCACTGTTTGGACAGACCTCTTAGAGGAATTTAGTCATGACTATGAGTAACTAGCTGCCTCTGAAAATATCTGTTTGAGGCAGAGTTAAGTGATAATCAGAGGTCCCCTGATCCCAAGTTGAGAGGCCAGTGAATGCTATATTTGTGGAAGAGATCAGTTAAGTTCTGCTTAATGCAAGGCCCCTTACAACATTTGGCGTAGGCTGGGAGGATGTGCTGAGTGGGAGTACTTTCTCTTGGGGCAGGACTGAAGATCTTACAGAAAGAACTTCTAGGGCACGGCAGGCAGCAGGATGTGGTTTATGGATTTTGTTTTGTGTTAAATTGTTTTGCTGTTGAAAATTAAAACCATTCTTGGAAAAAAAAGCAAGAAAGTTCTGCTGCAGTTGAGGAATCTTACTGGGTGAGGTAGTCAGTGGAGGCTTGTGCTATGGATAGAGCTCTGCACACTGCTTCTTCCCAGCACTGGGGATGTTTTAGAATCTATGAATAGTAGATCCGGTATAACAGTAAAGGTAAAAGCTAACTTTCACACACATCCATGTCCTCTGAGAAGAATCACATCTCTCTCATTTTTTTTTTTCCCTCTACATGCTCTGGTGCTGTCAAAGATGATCAGTGGAAGTAGGACTCCACAGAAGTAATTGGTAAAATTCTTACTTGCTTCAGTAAAGTCCTATTTATTAATGTATGGGAAAGGGGTTTTGGGGCAGAGTGCAGTTAGTGGTTTGACATATGGTGCATATGTTGGCTGACTTATCCTCCTTCTCCTACTGAACTGTAATTTATCCTTCAGTTTGCATTTCTTTGCTATGTACAGTAGATAATATTCAGAATTTTTTTACTCTTCAGAATCTTTTTTTTTACTATTCAGAATTTGCTTTACTCTTCAATTTGCAATGAACTAGTTGTTGCACATGTAATTCGATGAATGGCAATAATCCTGCTTTAAGAAGTTGATTGCTTTCTATGATCAGTTCCATTTCTAAACAAAATAATATCTAGAAATAAAATGGTTACTTAAAAGCAAACAAAGCAAGAATAAAGCACACAAAATATTTCTGAATGAACTTAATCACTGAGGATGCTGCCCTTCTGCACAGCTTCTGCCTCAGAATGCAGCAGGCATCTCAAATTCAGAGGATTTTCTGCTGTATTTTTAACACCCTAAAGGTCTTCTGCAATTTTCACATTGCAACATTTATAATGAAGATGTGGAATCCTCATAATACTGTGTAATTATGCCCCATGTAATCACTTTTGCAGGGATTGTTTCTACAAGGGTGTGGATAACAATAAATTTGTTGGCACAAACCAAGTTCTCTGCAAGACAGGGAAGAGAAGACCTTCAAAAGCATATGTGAATGTTTACTTTTATAGACAAAAACACAAAACAAAACAGAGGTAATTCCTCAGAAAGGTGCAGAAAAGAGCCAGCTCAGCAGTAAGTTCAATCAGTCACAATTAGCATGGATGAGACATGTGGATGAGACAGCTTTCATGAACGCCAGTCATTGCAGGGTTGGGTATTCTCCTCTCAGGGAAAGCACGCACAGCACCAGCCTGCTGAGTGCAAGAGCCCTGCTGTTTTCCTACCACTGACATGATAAAATCATTGGTAAGCAGCAGCCTGTAGAGAAAATGTTTTCTGTGGGTGAAATTCTCAAAATCCTGTTTTCTCAGAAAACAAAAAGACACACATCTGTTTGATCGTATACATTTTTAATGCTTTTTCTAAGTCTTGTTCCCAAGAATATATAATGTCAGCAATGATGCTGGTACTCCAGCACTAGGCAGGCATGACACACTGGTGTCATACCCATCTCCACTGGCTAATGTCGTGCTGTGGGTAGGAAATGTGCTCCCAAAAGCTGATGCAGTTTGTGTAAATCTTTAAACATGTTTAAGCCCTCATATAACAGAAGGTTGTGTGCCTGGTTTTATCAGGCTAAAGCAACGTGCAAACATTTTGGCTTATGTTTGCAGCCTCTTTAAGTACATGGCAATAGCTTTGTTTAACCTGACGTGTTATCAGCACTGGGTTTACTGTCCATTTTAAGGAGGGAGGCACATGGCTCTGATAATATTTTTCCAGGCTTCTCCTGAGCAAAAGCTGGTGGTGATCAGTCATCTGAAGTAAAGGGACAGCACTATTTGAGGAGCTGGAGATATTTCCATGATCCTTATCTATTTTTGAGAAATCCTGCTCTTACAAAACCTTGTTGACTTTGAAGAATGGGCTAATCAAGTTAGAAATTGGCCTCTCCCTCCTCCACTCACAATTTCTTTGAGGCTGCTTGACTGTGGAAAATCTTTGACTGATCTTTTAATTAAAAGTGCTTTTTTATTTTTCTTTTTTTTTTTTTTAACCAAGTATTTGAAGCTCTTCCTGCTTTGAAGTGGGCAACTTTTTATAGATAAACATCTCATTATGTTATGAGATTTCTTCCTCTCTGTCCTTCTGTCTCATTCCTTGATGCATCTCATCCTGTGTTGATGGAGTTTTAATGATTTCAGCCTTGTTCCCAGTGTCGCTCTTCAAGACAGTGCTCTTTGGCTCCCTTCTTGCTCTGCTCGGCAGAGCTAAGGCTCTAGATGAGCTGTGGAAACTAAACACAGTTCTGGTCCCTACTCCCTCACTGCAGCAAGCTGGAAACAGCAATAAAACTGGGTTTATTATGTGGTCATCACATTTTAATAAACAAAAAGCAGTTGTAATAGCAGTGCAATGTGTACTGGTATTAAGTATTAAGCAAAGTATTAAGTATTATTCAAAATGTAAAGGCCTCTATTTGTTAAGTTCTGCCTTCTGTTTTGTACAAGAAGGAGGAACCCTTTTTCATATCTTAATTTTTGTTCCGTTCCTTCCCAGTCTATCTGGATTAGCAGGGTTTGAGAATTCGTGAGGAGAGAAATTATTTTGGCTCAGTCAGCCATGGCCTTTTGGCCAAGTGTGGGGCAGCATTCCTGAACTGGAGGATTCGGGTCATGGTTTCCTAATACAAAGCACTCAGCAGCAGCACTGACCAAAGGCATTTTCAGCTGCTTCATTCCTCTGTAGTGGCTTGCTGCTCCCTCAGTGGGATGAGCTCAAGTGTTTATGGGAATGACAGTGAATTAGATCAGGGTCTGTCTTTAACAAAGAAAGGTGAAGGAGAAGAAGCTTGTAGATAATTCTACAGCCAGTGTAATTCCCTGAGTCAGCTCTCAACCTGGCCTCCTGAGCAGTTAAATAGACTGAATTCTGCAAATGTTGATGTCAAGCATTTCCCTACTCACGATCACTTTTTGGTTATCCTTTGTGCATGCAGATGCATCAGTTGGGTCTTTGGTTCAGGTGATACACAGCATTGAAGTGTGTCTGGAAGTAGCAAGGTTCTGTTCGCTTCTCTTCCCTGTTGGATTCTTGGACCAGGAGGCCTTGAGCAACTATTCTTCTTTTGTGACCACCAGACACAGCTCAGATGTTAATGCACAGCTGTGACAGCCACTGTACATGCACTGTGTGCATAGGAATGTGTCTACTTGCTACTCAGCAATGACCATTACTAACTAAATTTACATGGTTTGTTTGTGTTTTAATTTCCTGTATTTCTTGAAACACTTAAAGCTGGTATTCTATCTGATTTAATTGCGTTTCCCAGAAATGGGGGAGTTTAGCTGTCATGTTACCACTGTTAATTCAGCAGTGCCTGAGTGACAGACTGCTGGGCTTCATTAGTAAGGAGGTAACTTTCTGAGCTGAAGACAATTCTCTACTGGTTTACAGACAAGAATAGAGGAATATCCTGGAATTCTTAATAGAACTAATAGTCATATGCAGTACAGGCATCTCATTCAGAAAATAGCTGGGTTTCTGTAAATTCCACCAGATTAATTTTGATACAATGCTATGTAAAACATTTTAGTCATCCTTTCTAGGAGGAGACAAGGGTTATAGTCAGCAGGTGACTGTGTTTTTGGCAGACCCACAGGTATTAACAGTTCCTAAATAAAGTAGACTTGAGTTTACAGGAGGACATGCCAGTGAGCATACATGTGATATAGAGTTTCTCTCAACATTTGCTAGACCATTTGCTTTGGTTATCTGTTTGTTATGCCAGGTTGCTGGGTACTCTTAAATACAACGCAGTCCAGTGGTAGATGGCAGTTACACTCCTTGTCTGCACCCAGATTGGCAGAGATGACAAACTTTGGTTAATTTGTGGGGTTTTGTTTACTTCATTTTAAAGGTAAACACTGTGGTATGCTCGTGTATGTCATGGTGCAAGAGGCTTATGGCACAGTGAAGGCTCAGGTACGAAATTGTATTATCTTCAAAATAGGCGTATCCAAGCTTGAGTTTTCATTTGAGACTTAACAAACCTCCAGAAAATCCAAGCAGATATCTGAAGGAATGGTCAGAGAAATTCTGCTTTGTATGGACATTGGTGTGTCTGTCAGGATTAAGAGATTTTAGCTACGGCTGTGGTTATTCAGAGAGGAATTCTATATGAACAGACCAACAGAGAGGAAAGGAAGTTCATATTGTAACCAGTCTTTAGTCTCTATTTAATGAAAGAGTGAAGGTGCTATTTGAACAGATGCTTCTATATAGTTAGTGTTAGATTATCAAAACCACCTTTGTTATTCTGCAGCCATCCCTTTGTCTCTTTTAAAGTGGGGTGGAGTCCAGGTGAACCTTCCCAAAGATTTGCTGACCTGCAAAGGTGTTGGCTCTATGACTAATGTTCTGCAAACAGACTCATTCAGGAGAACCACAACTGGCCAAGCCTAGATCTGCTTTGTTTGCTGTTGCATAAAGACTGGGTAACAGAGAGCATTGCCTTTCTGCAGGGAAGCTCTGAAAGAGATGGAAAACAACATATTCTTTTTGTTACTGAGGAATATCCAAAGGAGTGTCTAGCAGTGTGGTCACTCAGAACTGCTGACAGGCTAACCCATTCAGCTTGTTCCTTTGATCAAGCAGATCAAGCTGTAATTGTTTGTTGCTGTGCAATAGTGTCACTCTTTATCCTAATTTTTTACCTAGGTGGACCAGATGTTTTAAACATTTTGCTCTTGAATATGAAATTCTAAACAACTTAAGCAATTTTGAAAATAACAGTAGGTGATGATCTGTCTCTTGACACCATTCTCTGGAAATCTGGCCTTCTGCATCCAGTCTTGCTCTCATTTGAAGCTACAAGAAGCACTTAACAACTTATTCAGATCTTAAGTTGATTCCGTCACATGCATTCACTCAGTATTCATTATCAAACTGTCTTGCTGTCAGCATGCCCAAAGGATTTGGAATACAAACATTAAATAACATGGCAGACTAGTTACTATGGATAGGGATCTGTCTCTGTGCATATCTCCATGGAAGACTTTAGTCCACTAGAGGATTGCTGTTATGTCTGCCCTCCTTTATAGCAGTTACGCTTTTTGTCTTTCCACCCTGAAATGTATCAGTGTTTCCCTCCTGTGGAAACTGTTTCCTGTTAATTAGGAGATGGAAGATCTCTGGATAGCAGGGAAATTGTTTTTTTTTTTTGTTTGTTTGTTTTTTAACTTTTTCATTTTCTTTAAGCAAAGCAACGTAAGAACATGGAAAAATAGAGCATTTTAATTACGTAGACACCTGTGCAAAATTTCTCAATAAAAAGAGTACTTAAGAGTCAAATGTACACCAGTCATTCTTCTGTGCTGTATAGTCATCCTTTCCCAAAACACAGTTGTGGTTCACCCTTCACCAATCTCAGATAGGAGCAGTGGTGGAGAGAGGAAGGAGAAAGAAAATTGCAAAGTCACCTAGACTTTCCATTCAAATTTGAGCTCTTAATGGCTCATCTGCTTTTGGGAAAAGTCATATTGAGCACCAGGTTAATCAGGATCTTGTCAATTCAGAATAACATTTTCAAAAGGCAGCAGAATGGGTGGCTCATCTCCTTTCAATATGTACTACTTTATAGCAGGGAATCAACTGGGAATAAGATGGCTCTAAGGCAGTACTGTCTTATTTTGAGTTGCCAACCAATTAATTGCTATCAGTGATCTCATGAAGTTGTGTATTAATTCACTGCATTAAGTCACCGTTCATTTTGTGGTTGGAAGTTACCCAAGTGGTACTTGGGTACTGAAACAATTTTGAAAACGATGCATAAAAGCTGTTATTACCCATCTTGGAACATCAGCTTCTAAATCTGTTGTGAAATTATGACAGTTCAATTTGATGTCTAGCACCATGTCAGATGTCTTCAGACATCACAGCTGCTCTCTTGGTGCCTCTCTGGCAGAGTACATATCTCCCATAGGTGCTGTCAACTCTTTCAGGTCAGTGGGGGTATTTTAAAAGTACCTAAAGAGCATCCAAAGTGACACTAGACATCTATATTTTGGCTTCCTACATTGTGTCATAAATTGGGTGAGATTAAGGTATGTCTGTGGCCCATATTTGTCCAGTTTGGTTAAAAATAGTAGTAGAACACAGGCAAGAATGAACACACGTAATTACATGGTTGCATTACTGTTTGTTAACAATCTGCTGTGGATCCTCAGCAATCTTAGCAAACCCTGGATAGGTGCAAGCAATGCTGAGTTCAGGATCTACCTTGCAAGTCACAGTCAGAGGATAAGATGAAAGCCAAAGCTGATGAGTGGGACTGTTTCAGCTAAACCACGTGTAATAGAGCAAAGTAAAATGGTATGGGGACGTTTAATAACTCTTTTTATTTGCTGTGCAAACATGGGCTGTTAATAGTATTGTCTTAACTTAGCCATTCTAAATGCTCACAGCACATAGGATGATGTTTTTCCTCCAGGTTTCATGATAATCACTTTTCTGTCTGACAGACAGAAACCTGTGAGCTCTGTGTAGGAAAATTGATTAAAAAATCATAGTGCCTGGGAATAGAATTCCAGAGCAACAAAAGAAGCAGTCTTCTTTGTTGGCAGAGAGGCTATGAATTTAGCCCATAATTTCTTGCTTCTTTGTCCTTTATTTCTTTTTCCCTTTGAAGCCTTTTTGAGATGGGAGGGATGGCAAGGAAACACGCAAGACAGTGAAATTGTTTGTTTGTTGCAAGTGTGGGAGAAAGAATGAGAGAGACGTGAAATTGTTGAGCAGCAGATGATCATGAGAGTGCAGATTTGTCTGCAGGCAAGTCTGCCTTTTTCTGAAATACGACTTCTAACATTACAGAGTGCTGTGAATAGTTTTATTTCTTGTTTTGCTGCCCTTGCAATTCGAATAAGGTATCCATTGTTCTAAAAAATCACACCCAAAAATGTGTCTGTCTTCATGGTTTAGGTTTACATGACTGAAGTGCTTTCTGAAATGAATCAGTGACCAGCATGCTTAAATTACATAGATGAATTCTATTCCTACTCAAGCTATGGAAACATGAATTATTAACGTGGATTTTTAAACATGCTAGAGAAGAAACTGCATGCTTGTATTGTTGTTAGTTTAAGAGTTGTCAGGATTGCAATTTGGGAAGAACTTACAAATGGAACTTTCCATGTTAATTTAACCTTGGAAGAACTGAAGTCCATGGCATTAATCTTTGGGTTATTAGAATGTTGACAGAGGGGAGGATTAAGAAAAGGGCAGGTTGTGGGACACGAATGACACAAAGACCAGAGGAAAAATAGTCTTGTAGTGACTCCAGTTCTAAAAAATAGACTCAGTAGAGAAATCAGAACTTACTGCAAGGTGATTCTGTGGTCAAATGAAATCAGTTCCCGAAAGAGATGCTTCCTCTGCACTGGGATTGGAGAAGCAAGTATTTGAACCAGTTCTACTTAAGAATCAAGTAAAATAAATGTAAGTTCAAGGCTTTACTGAAGAGGCAGTGATATGTTATCTTAGAGCATACAAAACTTGAGGATTGACAGTCTCGATGGAATCTTCATTCCTAAACGTCACATATGATCCCTCTGTGCCTATGGTAAAATGTTTGCCACCTCCCCTGCCTTGCTATGCTAGTGCTGTAACTGTGTTAGCTCTCTTGCAGGAATTTGACTTCTGAACAGCAGTGTGTTCCACCTTCTGGGTTAGGAACTGATTCTCTCCATTCTCTCCTTGTTATGGCTGCCCTTATGGGAGCTGATGCAACAGGTGCTGGGAGCTTAGATCCGATATAGATCAGAGGCATTCTGTGGAAAAATTAAAGAGCAATCCTGATCCTTCCTTCTGTGGAATACAATGTAGTTGTGCTGCAAATGGGATTAAAATGGCTAAAGATCATCATGAGGGGTCAACTTTTATCTCATTAAAGTTCCACTTTGTTTCTGACGCCAGCTGAAAGGCTGTGAGTGTTCCCTGGTGAGCAGTAAGGCAGCACAGCAGGCTGTGAGCCAGCAGCTCTGGGGGCCTAATCCTTACTGATGTAGCATGACCTTGGGCAAGGCGTTCCTGTGCATCTCTCTTTTGTAATCTAGAGGTCGCAATTGTATTTATCTGTAGATTTGAGCATTAAATTGTTGTTAATTTTAAGGTATTTTGAAGATTAGAGGTACTATGCAACTTTAATCCCTTGTGCCTGGATACTAAGTAGGCAGATCCTGAAAATGGAGGAGTTCAGTGCTCCTCCTGGGCACCAAAGTGAGAAATGTGACAGTAAGGTGACTCCAGTTTGTCCAAAACTGGTTTTCAGGAAATAACTCCCAGTGGATTATTTGGGGATAATTCCTAGCTCCTCTGATATGGAGGAACACAAGCTGAGCCCATTGGCAAGCTGGGTGCTGTGCTGGGGAATAGGTTAAGCATGGTGCAAAGGGAAGTACATGGAACTGTACTGTAGATTGGAGGTGATGGATGTAGGCATGAGTTGGGTGTACAAAGCAGTGGTATGGAGCTGTGCTCAAATTTGTCAAGAGAATAGTTGAGCTAACAGGGCAGGCAGGGTAGATAAATGGTGGAAATGCGAATGAGATACCATAGCACCATTTGAACAAACAGAAAGATATGTAAGGGTTTGGGATTTTTTTCTAGATTGTCACCCTTGAGATGCAGGACTGAATTCTTTCTTGTTTGTTTATATTGTTTGTTTTTTTCCTGCTCAAAGCTCTCCCTTGAAAGTGCAGTTCCATGAGATGCCAACCACTTTAAAATCAAAACATAAGCAACAACAAAAAAAGTAGTAGTATTAATCAGCTCTAAAACAGGGTCTGCAGCTTGACAGCATGCTCTGTCTGGAATCTCCTTAAGACCTTAACTGGTATGGGATGTAGAGCTGATGGTCACCAGGGAGACTGTGCAGCTCTAAGTACAGTTCCTGCATAGTGGGTGCCTCGGGCACTGTGGCTGGCAGTTCCATTTATAACTACACTGCTCAATTTCAAGGTCGTTCAAGGGGGGGTTGCCCATAAAATAGACTTGATATCCATGCTTATGTTTGTTTTGGTGCTTTCTGTTCAGCTTATGCCTTGAGAGGTGCCTCTTTTCTATGTTCTCTTTGGTTTTTTAGTACTTTGTGGAGCTGTTTCCTGGAGAAAGGAAAATACAGAAACACTCGTATATCAAGAAAAAACACACAGGTTAATTAGTGGTTCTTGATAGATTGCAAATGCTTTATGATTTATGATGGAACAGGTCAGCAGAGTATGGACTCTTACAAAACATGTGGGGCAAGCTGAGTAAGCTTGATGGCTGGGACTGGTTGGCAGCCTGGTGAAGTACAGATAATCCCTGTTAAGTATGCTTGATAGTTGTCCTTATATATATATCTTCCATTGCTCAGGATCATGTTGCAATTGTAAGCAGGTGGCAATTAGAAGCATGCTGGCATTGCTACCAGAGCTGCTACATTTCTCTCAGGGAAAAGGGGTTTTTCTCATAGTGCTGCAGAATTTGTATCAGTGTGCAGCAGCATTTTCTTGTTGTAGTGTGTGTTACACTGCCTAGTCAATGCTACCCACTGCTTATATAACACTCCCCTGTCATGTGCTGACCAGATGACAGTCATGCAGACAGGCATAAGCCTCAGCATTGCAAGAAACAGATGAGTTATTTGGGGCACTTTGTCATAAAATTGCATTATAACAGTAGGAAAACCTTTTGGATTGAATAAAAGAGTAGAATGTAATGGAAGGCTTTCAAAGCATACCTTCCTTAGATTCCATCGAGAAACGTTTCTGGCCATGTGCAATGTATGCTGTACATCTTTAATCTGCAGTATGGCTATAGCTCATCTGAGTACTGCTTCTCTACTTGGGACTCCTGTACAAATGTCTGCTCAAGGGATGGATGCTCTCTGCTGTACTCCTGTGAATCTCCAAGTGAACCTCTGCTTCTGTGCTGAGCTGATGCTTCTCTGCTGGAAGCAACACATCACATCAGTCCGTTCATTTCCCCTCTCATCCTTCATCTTACAGCATTAGCTGCATCAATACTAAAAGCTTTGTGTGGCAAGCTCACTATGAGTACATTTTACAGATGCCACGTTGTGGCAGTTGGGAGCCCATGAGTTTGGAAACAAGACGAGCAGTGAGGCCAGGGCCTTCAGACCCCCTCCCAAATGAAGGAGTTTTCTGGCCAGGGGCAGCAGCAGCCACCATTTGAGTCACAGCAGCAAACTCCTCTTTCTGCCTGTGCTGCACTTCTTGCTGGGGAGCGCGGTGCTGCCTGGATCCTTCATCTCCTGCAGATGCAGATGGCTAAATGAAGCTGTGTGGGCTGCTGGCTCTCCAGCCAGCCTGTCCCTGCTATCTCTTCCCATAAACACTGAACCCTTTGTCTCCGGCCTTATCGTGCCCCTGCCATCACAGAGCCCTTTCTGTGCTCTCCTCCCAGCACAGCCACTGTGTTCAGGGGTCTTTTCTTCAGCTGCTCTTTGTCTCTGGGTGTTTATTGTGCCTGCTGCAGAGTGTGTTTGTTGGGAAAGAGGAGGAGGGGCTCCTGTTTGTGTGGGTTTTATAAACCCAGTGCAGTCTTAAAAGAGATGCTGAGCAAACTGGGTGGTGGTAATATTAACCCCTACTTTACTGACTGCAAAACTGTGATAAGGTTTCCTCAGTGGGTGGAAAATATTTTGGGAGGCTTACAGAGTTGTATTGCTGTGGGAGGCAGTAGGCGTGCAGTGTTGTAGCAGGGGGTCTGCTCCCTTTTTGGTCTCAACAGACCTTTGATTTTCTGTGAATTTTGCACATGTACGTCAGCAAAGTGAGCCTTCCAAATGTGGGGAGATGGAGCTGATTGTAGTATTTATGCCCAGAGTGCTTCTGGAACTTGTTTTTACTGCAAACACTGGATTGGTAGCCTCTCCTGTTTGCTTAACTGATTTGTGCATCCTGTCTATGTTGCTGCATCAGGCAGTATCTCTTTGTTGTACCATGTTCCAAAACTTTCTGACTCTGTACTTTAAGGATTTCCTTTTGAGGAAGGTCCTGAAAACAGAAACTTGAACATACTTCTTTTCTTTAATCAGTTAGTTAATACTTTCAAGGTTAGAATGGCTGTTATTGTTTATTCAGTACCTGTGATACCATATTCATTATTCAAGTCTTCTAGAATATCAGTTGCTCAGAACTTTTCCCTTGTAATCACATAATGCTTTGTTACTAGGTTTAACGTAATGATACTAAATAACATTAAAAAGGAAAAGCATCAATTTTCTAACCTCTTCTTGTTCTTCCATGATAATGGAGAATGGAATTTATAACATGAAAAGTCTTTTGTTCAGCTCTGAGAAACTGCTGCACTACCACTGTTGGAGACAGTTTTCTATTTGAGACTTCATATCACTGCAAGTACAGTCAGAATAAGGGTTTCCAGGTTTTCTCATGATTCTGTCCTGCATAAATTGAGTGTAATGCAGATACATTAATTTAATGTGTGATAACATAGTTGTGTGACTAGAAAATAATGTATTTTATAATCAAGGATCATGTTTTTTCCTACGTTATTGAAACTTCTGCCAGAAATTAATAGATTAAACTTGTCTTTTCACAAGGTGTGTCATAAAGAATGTTTTCATTTTCAAATAATTAGCATCCTGGTATTGGGAGGGTTGCAGTTTGTGTATCACAGCATCTGCATGCTATATTATTACATTGGGAAGAACTTCAGCAGATTGTGTTCCCTTTGCAGGAGGTAGCAGGGGAGGAAATGCAAAACAGTACAAGCCTTCGTGAAACATGAATCCACACTCATCATGACTAAACCTATTCAAACATTCAGGTGTTTTTTTCCAAGACTGCTGTAGTGTTGTCGTCGTGTGATTTGTTTTCATGAACTCAATTTGCCTCATCTTTTTGTTTTCAAGGAACAGTTTCAACTGCAAAGCGCACAGGGATTCCAGCCCCCCGAGAAATATCATCCTCTGTATCAAGGGAGAGAGCTGTACTGCGTGGCCAAGCCAATACGAGGAAAACTCAGCCCAGCCCCACCTCTTCTGGTACACCGACTCCTACCAAACATGTGCGCCCCACTAGCAAGTCCAAGCAAGAGAGTGAAACTGGTGACAAGGCTGTTTTGGAATCTCAGGTTAAAGAACTCCTGGCAGAAGCAAAGACAAAAGATTCTGAAATAACCAAACTCCGTTGTGAACTGAAGAAATGCAAAGAGAAAGGGTCACTTAATCCTGAAGGGATGGGTGCTTCAGACCAAAATGTAGAAACCTTGTCACCTGTTGACATAGATCCACTGATACGGACCCTTCAGGAAAAGAACAGGACTTTTCAAAAAGAGCTTGCTAGCCTGGGGGAAGAAAATCGTGTTTTGAAAGAGAAATTGCTTTATCTAGAGAACTCTCCTCTGTCAGACACAACAACAAGCAGTGGCGGTGACAGCAGCCTCCCTACCCCAACTACACAAGAATCCAGCTTTGGAAGTCCATCAAAAAATGTACTGAGAGGTGAAACAGTTGAGCACAGGCAGCGAGTGAATGGGGGCACGCTGCGCAATTCCGCCTCTTCCAGCAGCGATGTAACTAAAGCTTCCTTGTCACCTGATGCGTCTGATTTTGAACATATAGCAGATATACCTTCCAGGCCAGCATCCTCCAACAGCAACCACTTCAAAGGCTCCAAATGTTCCACTACAGGAAGTTCTCCAAACAATATTAGTGACCTTTCTGTTGCATCTCTTACGGAGAAAATACAAAAAATGGAGGAGAATCACCATAGCACAGCAGAAGAATTACAAGCCACTCTGCAGGAGCTGTCTGATCAGCAACAAATGGTGCAGGAACTGACAGCAGAAAATGAGAAGCTGGTGGAAGAGAAAGCTCTCCTGGAGACTTCTTTTCGCCAACATAGAGATAGAGCAGAACAGCTGGGTCAAGAAAATGAAAAGCTAATGACTCTCCTCCAAGAGCGATCCAAGAGTGAAGAAAGCAGAGCTCAGGAGGGAAAAGTCCTTGAACTGGAACAGAAGTGTGCAGAAGTTCTTGAAAAAGCACAATTTGAAAGAGAGAAATTGCTCAACATTCAGCAACAATTAACCAGCAGCCTACGAAGCTTGGAAAGGGAGCATCAAGATGCCCAGCAAGTAATTAAAGGCCTGAGAGATGAAAATGAAAAACTGCTTAAACTTCTAGAAGTGGAACAGCAGAGCAACAGCACAGTGACAAAAACTCTGGAGGACTGCAAAATTGCGTTGGAAGGTCTAAAAATTGAGAATGGATCTCTAAAAACGCAGCTGGAGAGTGAGAAACAAAAGGCTGCAGAAATCAATGCCATGGGATGCACTACTGACAACTCTGAGGTGCAAGAGCTGCTGAAAGTAGCCCATGCAGAAAAGGATCAGCTGGAAGCATCTTGCACTGAACTTAAGCAAGAGCTGCTGAAGGCAAACAGTGAACTGAAGCATGTTCAGGGTCTCCTATCTAAGGTAAGGCAGTAGCAGCTGTACAATGTAACAGTTGTTTATCTGTCTTTTTCCATAAATAAGCAATTGTTGGTCTGTGAATTGCTATTGATCAGCTGATTTCAGTACTAATTATTTCAATTGCATTCATTACTGTTGAATGGAAGCTGGGATGATTACAGTATTTTCTATTTCTTTTGCTATGTGCGTGTTTTTCCAGGAATAACTGTTAGCAAAACTGGGCTTACAAGTTCAAAATTTATTTCATGTATAGTATCTTCTGCAGAATATTGCAGAATTTTAGGTGAACAGAAATATACTTACCAAATTGAAGCAAAAGAACAGGTTAATAAAAATGTACTTTGACATTATGTCAACAAATATTAGTGAAAGTTACTTTGTAGTCTGGGTAGAGAGAAGGACCTAAGTAATTATCAGCAAATATTAAATTTCCGATAAATGATAAAGGACCAGCTAATAAGTAGTGAATTATAGATGTCACTGAGCACAAAAACACAGGAGCATGAGTTAATACTCAAAGTTGATACTTACAGTGACAATGTACAGTCAAGCTCCAGATGAGATTATTTTGGTAAAACTTAAGGTATTGTTACAATACTGAAAAGTACTCTGTTTGGAGATAGGTAAAGTAATGGCAAAAAATAAATATATTTTGGAACAGATTTCTCTGTCATTTGGTGGCTTGTAGTTTTGCTCCAAGCAAGCTTAAGTCAATCGTTGGTTCTATTTTCTGTCTGATCCTGGGTGTTCCAAAGAGAGTTGCAATGCAGGGTGTCACAGAACAAGCATTAATATAGTGCCAGCCAGTGATTAATGTCCCATCACTGCAGAACGAGTGATAAGCAATGTGTGCAGCCTTTCCTGTATGGGGAAGAGGTCATGGGAAGAACTGTAGAGTTGGCTAGCTGCAGAGGAAGACAGCATTGCCAAAAAGCACCTCAATGGTTTGTGTGTTTTAGAAAATCCAGGTGTCCTTTCAGCTTAAATAGGTGACCACAGCAAACAGGGTTGCAGAGGAAGTTCCCTAGTGTTTCTGAGTGCTTGCTAGTGCTGGAGTGTGTGAAGAATAAATGAGAAACTGCTGAGTTCTCAGACTCTGCTCTGAACTTTTATTGCTTGGTTTTGAAACCACAGATTTCCTCCTTTTTACTCTTCCCTTGAATTAAGCTGTTTTGAATCAATGGTTATTTGTCACACCCAAGCAAGACCACAGGCTTCTGTAAGGCTGCCCTTCAGTCAGCCTGTGCCAATGCTGCTTGCTGAGTTGGCAGCCTACATCTTGCTTTTGCATAGGTTGTTCATACTCAGAGGTCTCCCCCAACCCTGGAAGCATTGATCTGTGGGCCTGAGCCAACAAACTGAAGTACAGCATATTCCCCCTTCAGTAATTCCAGCTGTCCTATATCCAGAAAATATACTTATCTGTAGTAGCTAGCCTTCCCACATGTGTTTCACAATCCATCAGAAATGTGTGTGGTAAAAGCAGCAGAATTGTTAATATGGACAAACTGATTACTCTCATCCCTAAGGCTGCTCTATCATTCTCATAATATAATACATGATTAGATTTGGAGCTTTCCAGAAATACCATTCTTCCGTTCATTACCTGCAGAGAGTGGTTTGGAATAACAGTTACCCAATAGAAAACTTCATTTCCTTCCTAGTATCTTCTTTTGTTATCTTTATGTCTGGGGAGGAACACTGACATTCATAGCTTGTGTATGTTTCTTGAAACTGTCTCGTTAGTGTTGAAACTCAGTTTCCACAAAGCAGGTTCAATTCTTAAGTTCATGACATCGTAAAATATCTAACAAGTTATATCCTTAAGAAATAAGGACAGTCAAGCAGTTTTCTTTCCTTATTTCTAGGCTGAGAATGAGTGTGGTCAGCTGAAGGAGGTGTGTGAGCGGCAGGCTGAGCAACTGAGCAGAACCAGCCAGAAGCTGCAGGAAAAAACATCAGAGAATGAAGCAGATATAAAGAACCTAAAGGAGACAATTTTCGAGTTGGAGGACCAGGTGGAACAACATCGTGCTATCAAACTTCACAACAACCAGATCATCAGTGACTTAGAAAGTAGGTGGAGCTGAAAAAAGGGTTTAAGTGAACTTATTCTGGAGGCTCAGATGTGGCCAGAACCAGGAGGAGGAGGCAGCATGTCCTGATGTGTGACAAGAGCCTCACTTCAGAATTATTTGTATTTCAACCAATCCTTTCTGTTTGTGTGCAAGTCACTGTTTTAACAGTTAGCGCTATGGAAATAATATTACAGACATTTTCCAAACTTACTGTTTAGCGACAGATGTATCACCCGTTCCAGAACCTGCAGTTACTGGCCTTTTGAGGAGCCTTCGGATAAAACTGCTGGTAGGAACTGGGAAGTCGAGTTTGCTGCTGTTGTGTGGGAGAGGAGCTGCCACCTGGTGGAATGAGTTGCTCATTTCACTTACCAGTATTAAACTATTTCCTGACTGTGCATACTGACAAGTGATCCTGCACTTGCAGTTCTGTTAATTTAAAAGCCTGCTTTAGTATCACAAAATAATGAACTGCTTTGGAGATATTTGAATAAAAAATCTGTTGTTGATTCTATTCCTGATCCACTCACAGAGTATCTTAATTTCCATTTAATCTCTGTTAGTGACGCAAAATCAGAGGCAAAATCAAATAGGCTTTTCTTTTTTTTAAACTGTTTCTAGGTAAAACTATGAAGCTGGAAGAGCAAAAACAAGATATAGAGAAGCAGCTGAAGACTCTGACTAAGCAAATGAAGGTAAGGCTCAGATGCCACGAAAAGCTAGGCTGAACTTTTATTGTAATACTGGATTTCATTTAGGCATTGCAATTTTTAGAGCATTTATAGAAAGTTCATCTTCCTCTCATTCTCTGTTCCTTGTTTATAGCTGATTCTTTGCCAGTGAGGTAAACTATAATCTTTGCAAATTACTTCTAATTTTTCTACCAGTGAACTTCTAACTTCTACTACTTGTCCAAAGTAGTTTGGAGCATGTTCCTGCTTCCTGAACCATCAGCAGCAGTGAGCTCTTTTCAGCAACAATCCTTGTAGTAGTATCACAATTCTGAATGATCAACAGCTATAGGAAGGACTTTGATTCTACTTTTTGAATTGGAATGTGGAGCTTAGGGTCAGTTGTCAACTTCTTTGGCAATCTAGTCAAAACTGTAAAGACACTAGTATTAAGTTTGACCTCAACATCTTGAAATTGTGCTGAAATCCTGTTCTCTTTTGATCACTGAAAGAGAGGTCAATAATTAAGTGCTTAAGTGGCATTTTTACAGCAGTTTGTGGTTGTAATTATTCTTTCTAGGAGGATACAGAAGAATGGAAGCGTTTTCAAGCTGATCTACAGACTGCAGTGGTTGTAGCCAATGATATCAAGTGTGAAGCCCAGCAGGAGCTCCGTGTGGTAAAGAGAAAGCTTCAGGAGGAAGAGGAGAAGAGTGCCAGGCTGCAGAAGGAGCTTGATGAAGTGAAGGGCAACAACAGGTCGGTTACTTACAAAGGCCAAGATCTGATCTCTGTGACTGCTAACATGCATGCAAACAGTGCTTTGTCAATAACTATTCATTGGCTTGGATGTGTATGTTGTCTGTTTTTAACTCTTCTGATAGATTTTGTTGTCTTTTATTCTAAGATGTTCTGTTCTTTTCTCTTTTTTGATAATCTAGTTCTGTCACCTAGGCCTTGAAGGTTGTAATAAGCAAATATGAAGTAATAACAATTGCCAATATCCTTTCTTAACTTTATTCTCTCTACTGTATTCCACTGTTTTATTGCCTTCGTAACTCTGCACATCTGCATTAAACCATCTGTGAAAAGCTTGTCTGGCTACATATGGGACATCCAGAAGAGAACTTCTGAAGTGAGGATTAGCTGAACTCTTTGTTCTGCAAGTCTGATACATGCTGATTAAATGAATAATGCAAGTACTAGGATTCTTCACCTCCTGTCCTTAAGTCAAAATCTGTTGTGTGGTTAAATGAGCTGGACTGTGGCCTGGTTTAACATCCTAGAAGTGATTTTTGTTGTGCAGCAGACCCTCTTGAAAATCAGTGTCTGTAGTCTGTGGTTGGGCAGGGAGCAGTAAATATGAGCTATTTAGAGAAATACCCAGCATGGTGAGGTTCCATGGAAGCATGGTAAGATCAAGTGACTTTACAATTGAAATTGGAATCAGCATAACTGCCTTACAGTGTGGCTTTTATGCCATGCAGGATGCTTTATTTATGACATTTTATTCCAGAAGTCATACTACAATTGAAGTACTAAATAATATAGGATGGAAAACAAAATGTATGTTATGAGGGGCAACTAAAATTTATAAAGGAGGCAATGCTGTACTTCTTTTTTATTGCATCGGCACAAGCAGAATTAGAGCTACAGGAATGAAAATTTGTACAAGGGAAATGATGAAAAACAACACACACAGTGATGCTGCTTACCATCAATATGCTAAATGAGCTCTGCTCCTCTACATTTTTCCAGTTAATCTCTCTGCTGCCAGGTTCAAGACCATTATTAGAATAGCCACAGGAACACAGAAAACACTCTCCTTTCTTTCAGGTAGAATAACAGTCCAGATTAACACTGGTTGCATTTATTCACTATTTTCCATTCAGGAGCTTCCACAGCAGCTGTACAGTAGATAGGTGTACAAAGATGGGAAGACTTTTGTGAGGTATATGGTTCAGAATTGATGGATAGAACAGAAATCCATTTTTGTCAGGAGAAGAAAATGTGTTTAACTTCCAATTTTGTTATTGGTGTGTCCAATAAAGAAAAACTATTAGGTGCAGTGCATTAAGACAGAGTGATTACCAGACAGTACTTAAATTCTAAGCTCTGTTTTTATTCTTAATTTATTCTTAATCAAATTTCTCATGTGGAATAGGGCAATGTTCATCTGTACATAAAATATCAATTTTCAGACATTAATCCATATGAAGATGTATTTAGTATTCAAACTGAATAGAAGATGACCTGCTAATTTGCAAACTGGGCTTTTTATCTTACATGTATAGGGAACTTGCCTGCATTGTTGGTTCTTTGGCATAAGAAGCCTGAGCTGAAAATACTAATTTTGAAATTAGACCATGGAAATGTATACATACGTAGCTTCAGAAGAAGGCATTCAGACTTGTATTTGAGTCAGTTTTGGCATTTGTCTCGCTTTTTCTCATACGTACAGAAAGATATGTCTGTCTTTTGCATTGCCTTGGTTGTCTGTATAGCTTGCTTTGAGTATTACTTTGGTCTTGGAGCCAGACATGCTGTCTGCGGTGGATAATGTATTTTCTCTTTCACAGGCAGGTGTTGAGATTTTGCATCTGTTAATTTAGGTTTAACAAACTTGACTGTGGATATCAGTGTCCATGCAGAGAGTACTCAGGCAAAGTTTCAGTACTGAGTGGTATAGAGAAATTAATGAAGTCTATATAAGTCATTACTCAACTCATTGATCAGCAGAAAAGCAGTGAAATTATAAAACTGACCTATAAAACAAAGCCTTGACGTTGCCAAGAGCAAGTCCTACACTTCCCTACACGGTTGTTTTTGGATTCCTGAGGTTGCTGTGTTACCTAGCACCTCAACTTCTTTTATGTGGAAAGATCTGGGACATTCTCCTCATTTCTGTTAGTGATCATTTCACAAATGCTATTACTCAGAATCAGCAGTAGATTCTGGTGCCCGTGGTGATTTTAAATGCATGCTCAGCACTGGTGAAAACAGTTTGTAGCACAACACCTTAACACATTATGTAAAGTGTCCCTCCTATTTGTTAATTCTGAGCAGCTGTGCACTCAGCTGAATGTCTGAGAAAGTTTCCTGTCTGATTTTTGAACTCCAATTGTAAATGTACCTAGTTGTTGCTGCTCAAAGGTTTTTTGGCAAAACCTCATCCATCTCTTGAGGGTCAGTAGACTCCACTCATAAATTGATCTTGAAGCCAGTTTTCTCCTACAACATCCTGCCATTTTAATGTTTGTCTGTGGCTGCCTGAATTCCTGCCTCCAACACTGATTTCACCATTACATTCTTCTAATCAGACAAAAAGTCACTTTTGGTTCAGGAACAGCCAAAGAACTTGCAGAAAAAATCCTGATGAGGTCATCAGAGTTCATCTGAACGAAGGTAAGAGCCTCCCAAAGGCGACTTTAACACAGATTAAATGTCTAATTCTATGACTAAGAATGCTGGGGGGAGGTTGGTCCACCATCGAACAAGTGGAACAAAGAAGAGAGATGTTCACTTGTCCCAAATTACTGATTAAAACCTACAAATTGATTATCACATTTCAAACAGACTTATGATACTTTACATTGTAATTAATGCTATTTCTCTGCAGTTATATGCAGAAGTTTACCATCCACTGTTGTGTAACTTTTCTCAGACATGGTAGACATTGAGATAACAGTCTCCATCCTTGGAGGTTTTCAAGACCAGACTGGATAAGGCCCTGGGTAACCTGGTCTGACCTCATAGCTGATTCTGCTTTGAACAGGCAGTTGGAAAAGGTCCCTTTCAGCCTAAATTATTCTGTCATCCTGTAGCAAGTCTCATCTTTTCAAAAAACTCACCTTCGAAATAAACTTACATTTTGTAGCTATTTTAGGATCAAATATTTAACTGGAGATAAAGTACTATATTGGGTTTGTAACACAACAAACACATTGGCTGCTGAGTGCATCCAAATTTTGAGTGGCCCTTTATGGCTTCGTGCATATGCATTTTGGAGCCTTTCTAGCAATACAGTGTTTAGCAACAGAGAAAGTTTATAGGTGTGCCTTTGACTCTTTCCCTCCCTTTTCTTCACAAAATTATGTTGGAACTATAATATTAAGTACCTTAAATCAAGAGCATGGTGGGAAAATAGTTGGGCTGGGAGCAGTGTTCAGAAGACAGAGAAATTATAGCTGGAATTAAATGAGCCACTTCCTATAATAATAATAATAATAATAAAATCTAACCAAGTCCTCAAAAGAAGGCCTGAAATGAAGCTTGTGATGTATCCCACTAATTTGCTTCTGTTCTTCCTCCTAAAGTCTCAAATGCTGCAGCATGGCAGTGTTACATGCTTTTTCTCCTGGAAATAAGCTTGTACTCTATGTGTATTAAACCCTTATGTCAGTCTTTATGTGCTGATGTGCTGCTCATTTGTGCCTGTGTTTTGCAGCTGTTCTGTCTTTTAGAGGTTTGATAGTTCATTCTGCTCTCACTTTAAGAAAGCACAGTAGGATTTTAGAGCAGGGTTCTTGAAGTATTGTTTGCTCTAATCAACTGATTAGTTGATTAGCTCTTTAGAGTTTTTGGTACCAACTGAGATTGCCTTGGGCCCTTCAGTGGAAGGACCCTGACTAAACTTGGATTGAGGGTAGTGCATTTCTAATTACTTGAGCAGGTTCACATACCCATTTTGAATGAATAGCCCTAACTGAATATAGGCAAAGAAAGCCAGGTATGCAACCACCCTTGTCCTTTGAAACTTGTTCCTTGGCTCTAAGTACTTTATTCTTTCCTATCTGAGCAATGCAGATTTACATTATTGATGGTTGCTCATTGTGTCCCAAAGCAGAGTTAGTGGAGTGTTAAGGCACTCCTGTAAGACTGGTCTTGCACCCGTATATCATTCTTTCCCCTTTATTTAGTGATGATGGGATGATTAACTGTATAATACAGAGAGCTGTACCTCGGAATGGGCATTGTACTACTTCTTTTAACTTCTCCCATTGTTGTCTGTATCTCCTAGGTGCCTGATCTCTACCAGCTAACACAGCCCTGGATGGATGCATAGCCAGGCCTGTGAGACACTTCAGGACATGCCTTCAACTTGCAGCTGAAAAAGGGAAGTTTCAATTGGAGAAAAGCACCCCCAGTTTTTTATTGCCTGCAAAAGTCGAGTGTATCACCAAGTGTGAATGTGCTCAGGTCCACCTTCTCCCCATGGGCAAGAGCTGATTTCTTTGTTTCAAAATGCTTCTCTCTTCAGAAGACTCCATGCGGCAGGAAAAAGTTCTGAATTAATTTAAAACCTACTAGAAGTAATCACAGAGATTTGGGAGACTGAAATAACTGATGCCCCGTTTGGAGTGATGGGGCTATTTGCATTTGAACAGAAGTTCAAATGCTCTATTTTAAGCTTAAACAAAAATAAAACTGTGTGTATGTCTAATTTGTAAAATTTAATAAGCATACACATTTGTTCTTCATATAATATTCTATTCATAAATCTTTGTGTCTAAATACACGTGCATACAGATCTGTATGTAAAAATGCACACAAACTCTAGTGATTCCCACCTTTGCACCTGGGGTGAGTTGCTCATGGAAATTAATTACTGAAATCCAACAGGAAAATTAAATAGAAATATTATGCTTTTTAATTGGTATCAGCTGTTTTGTTGGTTTCAGTTTTTTAATATTGTGTTGCACTCACCACTTGGTGGCATGTCTGACTCAGTGTGTGCAAGGAAGCAGGATGATGCTCAAGGAGCACGATGTCCTTATCCGATTTTCACAGGCTGTGTCCCACAGGGGAGAGATTTGTCCTTGCTATGAGAATTGCAGGTGAAGAGATCCAAAAGGAAAGGCAACGGATATGTCAAGCTCTAATCATCATCCTCTCAGAAGGAGTTTTTCTCATGCCCTTTACTCAGGTGAAGTGTATAATCAGGGAGAACTTGTTTTGCTACTGGAGACACCTGAAGAGAGCTTTACTTGGATGCTGATGAGAAACTGAAAAGTCACAGTCTCTACCAGGATATCATCAGGATTTGTTACAGGACTGGGATTACATATTTTGGCTATGGGATTCCTTCCTTTTCTCCTGGATGTGAAGACCTAGCAGGGGCCTGATCTCAGAGGAGGCTGAGCTAGAGAATTCTGCAGGATTCTGGGACAGCCTTCACCTATGTGCCATTCTACTGGAGTGTATGCATATATGCACACTTGTGTTGCCTTTCTTTACTGTGCTGGCAGCTGTTAAATGTTGGTTTTTATGTTTAAGAAATTATATATATTGAAGTGCCAAATAAATGTTTGTGTTTGGAATTGTCTGCTGCCTACTCTTGGCTTCTCTTCTGTTCTGTGCATCAGCAGCTGTGTGTCGTCTTTGTGTCACTTGGAGTTCAGGAGGATTCACAACAATGTAATGTAATGAAGACTAGATTACAGAGTAATTATTTCTGAAAACATGGTTCTGCTGTCCTGGGCCACTTGTAATGAAGAGATAATCAGAGCAGTTCAGAAGCCTTCAAAAGCTTGATGGCTGCTCTTGCAAAAAATCTATATATTAAGCACAGAAAGACTTGTACCTTGCTGGCTATTGTCCACATATTCCAAACCCAGAAAACAAGCAGAGTAACTCGTCTTTAGAGAAAAGCTCATGACATCTGTTTCTCTCTTCAGTGAATGAAACTAAGCAGTGGTTTTGTGAAAAGAACTCTGCATGTTTCAATTTCTTGTGGCTAAAGTGCTCTGCTTCATGCTGTATGTGCTTCACTTAAGCCAGCTGCACTTGCAGCTTTTAGCTGTGCAAACCATTTATTCTTGTTTCAAGGTAAGCATATAGCAGATGCTGACATTTTGCTTAACTCCATCCTCTTAGTAGCAGGACTTAGTCTTCTTGGCTAGACTAGTCTGTGCAGTGTGAGCTTTTCTCAGACTTAAATCCTGCTCAATGATTCCAGTCTGGCTGAGACTTGTCATTAATACTGGCAGCCATCAGTCCTTTCCAGTGTTTTGTGCTCCCATGTAGTATGGTTTCTTTCTGACTAAATAAAATCTGGGTCCAGCTTCCACTTTTCTGCTGAAATGGTGGCTGTCCACAAACCTTGTACTTTGTTGTTCTTACCTGGTAAACCAGACAGAACTCTTACATAGTGCCCTTTTTAATTCTTGAAAACAAAATGGATTGCACTGGTTGACTTAGTCTCCTGAGGCAGAAATCTATTCTCTTTGTGTTTTCTTACAATGAAGTGCAGATGCTATCACCTGATGATTTGTTATTTATATCTTAAAAAGCCGTGAAAGAAAAAGTGAAGGATTGAGGTTAAAATTAGCCAGTAAAACACTGGCTCCCTCAGAGCTCTGTGGATCTTATCCAGTTTGCTTTTCCTCCTTATTGGATTAAATGGAGAATGGAACTGAAATGGCTTTTTCTCTAGCCATCTGCCTCTGCGGTCCCTTCTGGCACACAAGGAGCTTGAATGAATTAGCAAAGAAATGCCTACTTAAAGACAGCACCTCCTTAAGCTCTGCCAAAAATAGAAGCATTAGTCACTCTTATTCTCTTATTCATTGACACCCTTTAGCCCTTTGCATTTTGTAGGCTGTGATGCCAAAAGGGAAATAAGAAGACTCCAAGTTCTATTTTTAACTAACAGAAGTTGTTCAGTCTCATGGGTACTTGCCTGTTGGAGTCTTCCAGGCGCCCTGTGAAATCTTTTCTGTTTTTCTGTTCATGTAGCCCTTGGTGCCCACCTTACTGCACAGTAGGGGAATGATGATGCCTCAGCTTCTGTAGATCAGTGTGCATTTCTTTAGCTGCTAGGAGATAGGGAAAACCACGTAATAAAGACTCTCTTTTTTATGTCACTAGGCTTTGTTGTCTAATTACAGCTTTCCTAAACTAAAGCTAGGTAATTACACTCGAAGTCTGCCTGAGCACTGTAGGTAAGTACAATGTCAGTGCTAAGCCACTTCATCCAGATCCATAAAATGCATGACTAGAACCATCAGTTATACTTACAATTATGTTTGCAGTTTTTATGCAATGTGGACTTTTCTGTATTAATTTCTTTCAAGTTCGCCACTCCTGACTTTAAAATTTCCTATCAATGGAATAACTGAATGATCTTTACTGTTAAAACAGGGGCCTTACTTCTATTTTGAGTATGTCTATCTTCATTACCGCTGAATTTTGGTATTCCTCTGTCTGTTAGGATGAAGCACTTTTAAGTTTTTTTCCCTATATATTTGCTTAGAGGTGGCGATTGAGGGTTTACTGGTTTAGCAGATGTTTTTGTTGATAAATTGTAAGAGTTGAATTTCAGTGTTTTTCATTATAAAGCATGTTTCTGGTTTAACTTTTGTGGTTCTTTTCTGAACCCTGTCCTGCTAATTATTTTTTTCCAGTTATGAGATTTTAAGTGATAATAATGATGCCAGCAGACATTGCATCAATTGAAAACATAGAACATAACATCTTTCTGCTTAGATATTTTCCTTCTTATATACCAAGTACCACATTAGCCCATTGGCCCCAGTGTTGTATTGAATGCCAGTCTTCAGGTGATGCTCTGTGGTGACCTGAATTTCATAAAACTCTTTTTCCATGATAACTCTCTCTCTTGTGAGAAGATGAGAAATGGGGATGATACAGCTAACAACAGAAAGAATTGTTAATACACAGTGATTTCATGTTTGTTAGGCTCTATACGATGACAGATGCTGTCCAACACTCCAAAACTCTCCACTCCACTCTCCAAACACTTCAAAAAATGAGCGTGAGCATTATAACAGTGGGTTTATATTTGGGTATTACAATATAAGATGTGCATCGTTAGATTTGCCCTACATATGAAGACCTGCACTTTCTGTCTGTGTTTCCTGTTGCCACTGACTTTGTTCTGGTTTCTGCTTTGCAGGCTGACAGCTGAAGAGGTAGAATCTATAGAGGCAGATACAGCCAACCGTTGGCAAGGAGTTTGCATTAGCAGGGCATCTCCCACACCATCAGAATCTGCAGCCACTGTGAAGTCGCTGATAAAATCATTTGACTTAGGATGTTCAGGTATGCTGTATACTTAGTATTTTTTTTTTCTTTTTGAGTGATAAATATGTATTTTTTGTCATTTTGTGTTGCTGCTTATGGAAATTTTCTGTCAGTGCTTGGTTCAGAAGTACTATCTGTGGAATGTCTCTGTGTCATTGGTTCCCTGTTCTGCTGAGAGGAAGATGGCTGGTTTTGAAACAATTGTTTCCATGCTTTTTCTTTAAAGGTAGCACTGGACAAAACATCACAGTTCAAAAGGTCCCTAGAAGCCCTCTAAGTGGAATTCCAGTGAGGACAGCCCCTGCAGCTGCTGTTTCCCCCATGCAGGTACGAGGTACTCTTTCAATCACTGGAGTATTTGAATGGATAGATGCCATGTTTGAATGACACAGCTTCAGTGTGCCAACATATGTAAGCTGACAAGGGGAAAGGGAAACTCATCTGTTTATTTGCTGTGAAACATCAAATGCTTTAGTACTAACAAATAGGATCAAAGTTTGCCTTTGACTTCAGTTTAGAGGTCTCAGTGGACGGATGTGAACTCCTTGGAATACAATTCTGAACTTTAATCACAATTATCTAGAAATTAAGTTTTAGTTATTGGTAGAGAGAATGAGCATCAGCATGAGCATGATGGCTAGTATTTTTTAATTTTCTTATACATTTTTTTGTTTCACAGAGACATTCTGTTTATAATAACACAAAGCCAGCCAGCAAAGGTGTTGTCAAGCACACAGATCTTTCAGACCTTCCACTTGCAGGTAAATTGCAGTAAAGGTACAAATATTGTATACAAATATTCTTTGCCAGCATTGTCATTAACTGTTAGTCCTTCTGGGCCACTTTTCCTCTTCACGTATGGTCAAAGAAAACATGAAAATATGTCTTTAGACTCTGTTTTAAGGAGCTTATTGATTTTGTCATGTTCCCATTCCCATCTTGATTGTAGCCTTAGGAAAAGAAAAAAAAAAACAACTGATGCACTAGGGTTTGCCAACACAAACTTGCCGTCTTTATTCCGACGTATCCGTGGCACCTCTCTAATCCATGCTGTGGAACTGGAGAGGGTTGAATTTTGTTCAGTATATGTGTGTTTGGAACAAGTCCAGAACACTGTCTTTTGGGGGCCTGATTATTTTTGAATTGAGCTTCATTTGAAATACATCAAACATTACAGATACAGATGGGACTGTTTTAGGAGCAGTCATTTTGGGGCTTGAAAGAGTTTGTTTTGAGAATTCTCAAGAGATGCATTTGTTTTCATTTCGCACTTCTGTTCTCTTGTCATTTAACATTCTTTTCTACTAGTGTTTGTTTCCACTTTTCTCTGGGGCCCTTTATTTTGCTTATCTAGTCTTGAATTTAATTATTGCACTGGAATCGAAGTTGGTATCAATAGACGACCGAATCTGTAAGGACAGATGAAAAATTATATTTGTGTAGTCAAACTGAAACTATAGGGAGAGAAAAAAGGATCAGTCAACTTCTTCAGTGGTAGACTGAATTTTCTGCAGTAAGTTTGCTAACACGGGGAGAAATTGGAACCCGCTTTCATTTTTAAACTCTTCAGATAATTTGGTAAAATGCCCTTTCCTCCATTCAAAAATGAAGAGATACTGGATCTGAACAGCAAAACAGCTTATAAGGATGGCAACATAAATAACATCTTGTCTGTGCTACCAGCTTCTGTATGAGTAAATGATAATCAAGCAGAGGTTATTAGTGGAACAGATAGTTTACTTGTATTTATCAATTGATATCCAGAAAATCCCTTGCATGAAAATATGCTCTGATCCTACACAGAACATAAAACTCTTAAAATCTCTATTGATTTATTCCACAGTGAAGCAATCTGTCAACTGTGATGTATTTCGAGTCCTTAATAATACATATCCTAGTTCAGGATGTGGATAATTGCTGTTATTACCTATAAACAATTGTTCTATGGAAATCTGTTGAAATCAACATTTCATATTTTATTAACTATTGTGTGTTAAAATTTATGGTCGCTTACCTAATGAGTTCCTATGTCTATCATTTCTCTTTGTACCTGGATTTGATTTAGCCCCAGTAATTCATTGCAAATGCTTTCTCACTATGAAGTTGTAATAGCTCTGGTTCCAATCTAAATAACCCTAGAAGGCTGTTGATCCAAGTCCTATGCAAACAAGACTGAATTAAAAAATATCCCCAAGGAAATTTAGAGTTGAAGTAGTCTCCATGATAATAATCTTCTGGCTGATTCTATCTGACTAATATTACAGCAGTGTCCTGTGATGTCCTTAATCTGACCCAAATGTGATGTGGTTGAAGAGGAGAGTAGATTACTTTGCAGGAGAGAGATGATCTACGAGTATGATCTTTTCAGTTAGAATCAGGAGTTGACTGATTCTGTCCTGGAGTTTCTAGCAGCACAAAGCAAGTCAGAGGAAGTGTATTATTCATGCAAGTGAGACGCAAAGTACAGAGCTGGATAGCATTGCCTGCACCACTTCAGGCACTACTGTATAATTTAAGCCAGTAACCACAGAGTTTGTTTTAATTCATGCAAACTGATCATGCTAACAGGATGTGATTTTTTTTCCATAATCATGTTGCATATTTTTCATATGATTATTATCCCTTTTCTTTTTCCAAATTGCTCCTTATATGCCCTCATCTTCCCCTTCTTTTCTTTGTAGCTATGTGCTTCCAATAGCTTTTATTCCTGTCTGGGAGCCATCCTTTTCTTTCTTGCACTATGCTTGAATGCATCCTGAATAGTTGGCTCAGCATTTCCTATTTGGATCATGCCATTAGCCAAGCTCAATTATGCTAATGACAGTTTAACAGTGCACTTCCTTACAGGCTAGTGAGAAACCTTCATTCCTTTTCATAATGTTTGAGTTTTATTTATTGATATGCCCTTTGTTGTAGATCTGTTTCTCTAAACAGAATATTCTAAAGTTTAAAAAGGTTCCAGAGCCTGGAACAAAAGTGCTTGTCTGGCAAATGCTGTAACACTTCTGCTGAAAATAAATGTAGGACTGATGCAGTGATAGTGCAGTTTGCTGAAACAAAGATAAGAAGAGGAATTCATACCCTTAGGCATTAATTATTTAATAATTAATATGGGGAAGTAACTGTGAAGGGAGAGAGAACATTAAATGATCTGCATTCACTTAATTTTTGATAACAACTCAGTGTCCTGGCTTGTTGACAGTTAGTCTACAGAAAAGAAAGCACCAGTTTTCCCAACATTATCCATCGCTCTACTTGATAATCGAGAGGCATGAAGATAATTTAATTTCTATGATCTCCTTAGCTTCTGTTCAAAAACTTATCAACTTTGGATTCCATGTCTACTAATCCTGTTGATTTTATATATGATATATATGATATGCTTACATATCATAAAAACAATATAATATATATATAAATGCATAATATATGTAAATAATAATACAGCTGCATTTCCTATGAACGTATTGAGAGCTCCCAAAGTCATATTACATAGGATGGCAAGCATCATGTGCTAATAAATGCCTTTTACTGCTGCCTTGAACTGGTTGCATTCAGGAGGGAAGAAGCTTTCATGTTACATGTCTGCTAGTGGCAGGGAAAAGCAAGTATTATACTAGGGTTGGTCAGACCTCTGGTGAAGATATCTGGTAATCAGCTTTTGAACCTTTAAGTTTGTAGATTTTGGTATTTCCCCTCATTCACCTGAGGCCCCTACCCCCCAGCAGGAATATCAATCACAGGAAACCAGGCAGTCCGTATTGTTGAAGTCATCAAAGCCATTCCTTGTTATGATCACCTCTAATCTGCTCAAGGTTTCCTAGCCCCATGTGTGTTTAATGAACAAATGAGTACATTTGTTTAGAATCAAAACAACAGACTGCATATTGTGTGCTGGGTGGCAGGACAGTGATTAATCAAATTCCTCAGACCGCAAGCTGGCAGCTTTTTTTTTTTTTTTTAATTCCCACAGACCTTCTGAAGGGGAGAAATGAAGAGCTGAAACCAGACCATTACCTCCGTAAAAGCCCCTCCCTGGAATCCCTGAGCAAACCCCCTATGGCCTTCAGCAGCAGAATGCTTAACTCTACCCCCAGCAGCTTGAAACCCCAAAGCAAACTCAGGTACCAGCTAAGTCTCCTGGGAAAAAAGCACACTGGAAAGATTTGATGTATTATCTGGAACCAAGATTGATGTTTTAATTAATAGACTCTTGTCTCCAGTAGAAAGCCTGTTGGCTACTCTGTCTAGCTCTGAATTACCAGACTGTATAAACTATACTCGATTCAAATTTCAGAATTCAGACTATAGTAAAAACAATTATCTGTAAGATGAGCAATCATGACAAAATGAGGATAACAAATTTTCAGGAGCTATTTAGTTGTATGCCAGAATACCATCATTATCTTACTGTAGCTTTGCACATTATAGTGAGTTAAAAGCTAAAAGCTTTGAGGCCTATGGGAGAGCCAGACACATAATTTTCCTCTGATCTCCACCATTATTCTCAAAAGTAAAAGCTGTAGGGTAGAGACTGTGCAAATTTTGATTGTTGGCCTTTAACAATCCTCTAGGCCTTGACAGCAATACAGACTGCAGTTATTTCAGTTAAATCAAATATTTGTTCTGCAGCACCTCAATTGTACAGATTCTTTAAGTAGAATGTATGCTCTGAAGTCTATTATAGTATGGTTTCCATTTAGGTTCTGTGCTGCCATCCTATTTTATCATATGGATATTATTTTCAATAACACTGAATCACACAATCACTGATTAGTCCTTAGGTATAGGGGTACAGGTTTCACATGGGGAAGAGCAAACAATCCTCCTTCCACATGTTCAAGTCCAAGTTTGATGGAGCTGTGTGCAACCTGATTGAGCAGGTGGTAACCCTGCCCAAGGCAGGGCTTTTGAACTGGGTAATCCTTAAGGTCCCTTCTGACCCCAGCCACTCTGTGATGAAGCCTCCCTCATTTTTACCTCGAACCCAAGTTGCTGGATTGACTTTATGTACAGGAAGACCCTGAGCTGAGATCTGGCTAGAGAATCATCAGACCCCCTGCATACAGTGGAGATCTTCAAGACCCATTTGGGTGCTTTTCTGCTCAACCTCCTGTAGCGAACCTGCTTTTAGCAGGGAAGTTGGACTCAATTATCTCCAGAAGTCCCTTCTAATCCCTATGATTCTATTTGTACAACAGAGGGGGGGAAAAAAAAGAGACTTAAAACTTATTTGTCTTCTTCTCCCTTACGCTCCCTTGGATTAGTGTGGAGAGAAAGGACCCATTGGCAGCCCTAGCCCGGGAGTATGGCGGTTCGAAGAGGAATGCTCTGTTGAAATGGTGCCAAAAAAAGACCGAGGGCTACCAGGTACATTTTCACTTTTCTTTAGAAAATAATTCATGATTTATTTATTTTTTTTGTCTGCATGAAGTAAGCAATGTCATTTCAAAGAAATATGTGCATTTCAGTCTGCTGATTTTTACATGTTTATTTCTGCTGGATGTTTCTGTCCTTTTCCTTCAGATTTTTTAGCATTGCTAAAGTCACTAGTATTACTATTAGTTGTTGTAAGTTGTTCAAGGTGAAATGTTTCCTGCATCAAAGATAACTGATGTTCAGAATTAGTGTGTATCAGCAGCAGCTTTGATTTGATACCACTTTTTAAAATGACATTTTAATACATTTTTGTGTGTTACAAAATTTATGTATTTACTTGTGTGGACTTGACAAAATTGCACTTTAGGACGTCACTTTCTCATCTGCTGCAGTTTAACAGAATTCTGCAAAGCGAGTTTTGACTGCTTGAGAATGTGTAATTTCTTTGTGGAGTGATTTTTCACTGCAAAACAGGCATTAATTTTGTTCAGTTCTTGTATGGCTGTTGCTGTGCTCATTAAGCTCGGACTTGTGTTTGTATACAGATGAGCTAGACCTTTGACTCTGCTTCTAACTGAGCTGGAGAAGGCAGTTTTAGACAACAGTTCATCCTGTGCTATATGCTGGCTGTGCAGGACAGTCTTGGTTTGATATAATGTTGAGATTTTTTTTTTCCTTAAGAAAAATATTGTTTGTTATTTAGAACAGAAGACAAAAGCAGTTATCACCACATGATATGCACCCTGGAGCATTTCTTTAATAAAAGCAGAGTCCAACTTTTAAAGTAAATAATATTTTTTTCTTCACAACATCTCTTTATGAAGCATTAGCTACAGGGGGCAGAAGATTGGAAGAAAAGACAGTAGCTTTTCCTTTAATAAGCCAATCTATAGAAGTTCAAGTTGTTTCTTAGCACTGGCATATTTATCTGATTTGCACATACTTCAGAGAAGGACAATCAGCAGAGAAAGCTCTTGACTTCAGACACACCTTACAAGCACTAAAGCCAAGGTTAGATTGCCTCCAATCATGTGATGCTGCCTGGAAAGCCTTTGCACTGTTCTGCAATGTTGCATCCTCTTCTCTGTTGAATTTATACTCATTTGTATCTCACCTTTTGAAATTCTCCTGGTCTTTGATTAGAACGTACTGGGGGAATATTTCCATCCAGTATTCAGAAAATGATTGGCAAAATACAACTTTCCCAAGCCTAACTTGTATTAAACCAGTAAGACCATCTCTCGGGTTAGACTTTCTCCTGATGGTATCTTTTTTTTTTTGTTTTAAATGTCAGATAAAGTGAACTTCCTCCACTTCTCTTAAAACAAGCAAACTCATCAGAGTTCACTGTAAGGAAGGCAGTCTGTAGTTTCCTTTGTATAGTTACACCCAGGTAGGACTAATGGTAATACTTTTAGAAGTTATTGTGTGGCTTTGTGAATACACAGGCCTGGTGCTGTAGGTACCAGTCTGGTAACTAGAATGACACGTATTCCCTCTGTGACAAAGTAGAAAAGGAGTTTTGTTTTTCTGTGCTGAACCCAAGTGGTGGAGCTAACTGTGTATCAGATAGCAGGCCACACAGGAGGTATGCAGTCTATTTGTTTTTCCTTTTGGTATTAGCTTCTGGAGGAAAGTATGTCCATGGGTCAGAGGACAATGCATGTCTTTGCTTTATATGTGGCTGCTGGATATTCAGAAGATGTTTCAGGAAAAAAAAACTTTGTCATTTTGATTCCTGTTCTGATGAGACTCTTGTTGTGTCAGTGGCTGTCCTCCATCATTACCATTTCTAATGCAGCAGAATGAGTCTTCGGCAGTTTTCATAAAGAGCAGGTATGGTGCTGAACAAGCACTGTAAGTCAGGAGAGCCCAAGAAGTTCAGCTCATGATGGGGGGGGCCTTATTGCTCAGAGCATAAAATTTCAGAGTAGAAATTGAAATCAAATGAACCAAAGGATAAACAATTCACTGATTTATGGTGAGAGTTTTGCCTGTCTATCCTTATTGCTTCATTTTGAAGCATTCTCTTGGACATTCTTCTTCAGATTTTTGTTTCCATCGGGCCCTCTGTGGTGTATTCACTGACTTCTCTTGAACTGGCTTTACCCTGACCCTTGCACTCATATGATAAGTCTGATATTAAGCTCCACAGGGAGTTTTTTTTTCATTCCTGAGTACAGAGCACTGGAGTGGAGTAAAGAACGTCATCCTCCTTCCTGCCTTAGCCGTGGCTCTGGTGGGAATGAAGTAATGAACTCTAGCAAGCAGAGCCCTGATGACATGCGTGACTCTTTTCTGTGCATAATATCCTTGTCTGTGAGGTATCATCTGTGCAAGTTCCTGTATATTCTGTCATGTTCTTTCTAACATGAAGCCCAGAACCACAAGTCGCTTTGGAAGCAAGCTATTTTCATCTTGGTGATGCAGTGGAAGGAGTGAAAATGAGACTTGATGCTTAGCTGCCTAACTTCTTTTTCCCATTGACACCATTGATTCCCATGCCTTCCAACATCTAATATTGACAATTATAATGTGAGCTGGCAAGGAGGAGGGGAATTCCTTTCTGTTTATATTATGGAGATACCAGATTTCATTAAATGATACAAGTAAAATGAATTAGAATAGCTAATATGCTCATGAGCTTCTACTACCCATGTCCCAGATTCCTGGAGGAAAGCTGGATTAGTGACCTAGGAGAGTATTTGGGGATAAGACCTAGGAAACAGTGCACGAGGCTCCACTTTTAAATGCTTTAATCCATACAAGGCTTATACTATAGATAGAAATTTACATCCTGCTGCTGGCATATATCCTTACACTGACTACAGTGGAACATTCCTTGGCTTTTAGCTTCAGTGTGCTGTTCCCCTGGAGGCAATCTCATAAAACAAGAGAGGAACATTGGAGGGAGTTGAGAGAAATGCGACATAAATGAATGTTGGCCTGGAGAGTTTGATTTATTTTTGAAAAAAAAATAAAAATTGCATGAGTTTCCAGTAACTGGGAAAAAACACGAAAGCATCTGTGACTCTGATCTGCTATCATTTCTAAGATCCCTATTCAAACAGTGATTTGATATCAAAAAGATATGAACACTAAGGAGAGAGTAATTATTTAGAAAGTGAAGAAGCTCTAGAATGAAAATAGAGTTGAAGTTCAGCTTAATGGCTGCCAAAAAAATACATGAAATGTCAAACACTATGGTATGTTCTACCATATGATTTCAATTGTCATATTTCAATGCCTGGGTGAATACCTTCTGGCATTTTAGGCATCGATTTTTGAATAACTGCGCAGAAGTGCTAAAAAAAAATGGCAGCAGCAAGAAGAATTGCAGTGAAATCAGGCTTTGGGCTCAGCAGCTTTTTGCAAAACCTCTCTGGGGAAAAACTCCAGCTTGGAAAAAAAAACAAACACCCTTAATCTAAAGTATGGTTCCCTGTAAGAATCTTGCACTGGCACATCTCTGGCTAGACAGATATAGACTGCTCCTTCTTACTCTGAATTTGCTGATATCATGGTTTATAATGTAGGGTGATGAGACACTTGAGTACTGCTTTTGTGGTTCTGAAGCTCAATTACTACAAGTCCTTTCAACCACAGAGCCTGCTGAGAGTAAGTCATTTGTGTTAAAATAGCTGTTGTTCTGTTGTCTAGTGTTTTTAGTTTTTCATTTATTTTAACGTTATACATCATAGCAACAATGTGAAGCAGAAGTTGGGTGCCTCTGTTCTAATAGAGGCTCTGTTCCCATGAGCCGTAATTCCTGGAAGCTGCTGAAAGTCATTCTTGTTGCATTATCACCTCCCATAATCATATCATTAGTGACTGTGGTGTTATTTAAGTGCTCAGGTTCTATTTGCTCTCTGTGGAGACCATTTGTCAAGAGTCCAAACCTCTCTAGATTAAGTCTATTGCTATCCACAGATGTATTGTGAACACATGGAACATCAAGAGGCACTTAACCCACTATCATTAGAGTTCAGGATTATTGTTTCTGCCACATACTCTCCTTAGAGAGGGGTAGGAGCTGCTGCCATGTTAATAAATATCATTTGCTTAGAAGAACTGTTTTCACATTTTTTCCAGCAACTATGCCTCCATCCTATGGCACAGAGGAAAAGAAAATCTGAGACTTTTCTCTAAAAGTACCGTCGTGGTAATTACTTTAAGCAATATTAAACTGAGTTTAATGGGCCCCATTCAGGATCTGCTTCTTGAAGAACTACCATCCTTTATAATGAAACCATCTGTGTGGTTGTCTTAAGTAGAGGGATGTGGAATAGGAGGTGGTAAAGAACACTCTAGAACAGGCAGGGAAAAATAGCAGCTATGCCTCTGAAGATGTTTTTATGTCATAGTTTCCCTACCTGTGCATGCAAGCCATTGCTTTGTAACTTACAACAGTGTGAGCACATCAGCTCACATATAGGGCAGTGCTACCCAAATTCATGCCCCTGGAAAAATCACACCAGCACGCAGAAAGTCTTTAGTAGCATGATATTTACCTAACTTTCACAGCTGCTTCTGGAAAAAGTAATTCCTTTTCATTATTCTGCACAAAATGTGCTAGCAACTATGAGCAAAGCTAGAAGAAAATGATTTATTTGTTTTCCTGCCTTATTTGGAGTCACTTAATGTTGTAGTACGTTCCAAGAACACTGTGCTGTTTCAAAAAGTATTCTTAGGAGCATGTAGAAACTATTTTTAGGGCAATACTCTCTGACATTGTATTGTTTGGTCTGAATTAGCAAAGTACAAAAATCTGTACCCCCAGCATCCTGAATATTTGTATGGAAAGTTATGAATTGTTTTCTGAAGCTTCAATTTCTTAAGACATGGGAGTTTTAGGGCTCTGGTGAAATATCCCAAGGGTATCTGTGTTCTACGTAGCTTCTAGAAATACAGAATGGCATGGAGAAGAGTCTGAGTACTTCAGCCTTCGTCTTTGCTGTATGTATTAATAGGAGTGCCTTTCAGATGTGCTTCAGGTAGCTATTCAAAAAGAAGAAAAAGGCCTATCCTGAAGTATTCCTGCTATTATAGCTATCTTAGCCTTGAGAGACAGAAATTGGAAACAAATTTCTTCCAAGCATAACCTAAAAGTCATTAAGTGTAATTCTGAGTGCCCTTACTGCATGAAGCTGGTATATCAGACCATGTAAAAGTTGTAGCATTGTTATTACGTCCTTCATGTAGTAAGGATGCAAAAGTGTGGGTAGAAAAACAAGGGCTGTGTCAATGTGTGCTGTTTGTCAAGTAATCATAGCAAGAAACAGGTTGACCAGTGACTTGGCAACAGTTACAAAGCTTTTTGTCCTTTTATATTTGTTTTAACTATCACCCAAAGATGTACAAATGCACATAGGCTGATGAGGGTATAAAGTTCACTTTGGACTGGTGGTCAGAGGCCAATGCATTTGCATTAGGGAGATGGATGCTGCTGCTGGACCAAGCAGACAAGATGCTTATTTCTCAGCAGCTGGTACAGCATGCAGATGTATTAAAGGGCTGTGTGTTTTGGAAAGAGAACCAAAAAGCTCCTTCGTGATCAGTTGTACATGAAGATGGCTGAAGAAGAACACTGAAAAAAACACCTCCAGATTGAAATGACAGCCATCTATTAATTAATTAATATAAAACAGGAACTCTTCTGTGAATTCCTATTTCTTCTGCCACACCAAACTGCGTGTTTTGGATTAGAAGCATATGAGCAGAGCCTGCTGAGTAAAAAAAAAAAGCTATCTGTCTTAGTATTTACCAATGCCATTAATGGATAAGAGTTCTTCTCTGCTGTACAATGGCATTTGTTCTAAAGTACCACACACTAGCAGATCTGTTCTGGTATGAGAAGGTGCACATGTTTGTAATAGCACTGCACCCACAGTGCTCAACACATTTTGACATTTAGAAGTGGAACGTGTGTGCAGTGAGGTTTTGTAGGAAGTGGTGTACTTGGTCTATTTCTGAGAACTGGTTAAAATTTCTGCCTGAGTTTTTTTAATTACTGCAGAAAATATTTTTGTTTAATGAAGAGGATGTTGACTTCAGAGAGACTTTTCCTATCTATGCAATAATTGAAGGGAATCTTGGGAAAAGCCATTGAAATGGGAGGATCTACCCCATGTTTAAATAAAAATTGATAATAGGGTGATAGGAGTTTTGCTCCTGAGTCTGTTTTGGGTCACCTCTGATTGTGGCAGTCTTACATAATATTGCCTTGGTTTCCCAGGCTGTTAAAATACAGATCATCTTGTCATCTCAGTGGATAATGATGAGTTTCAGTCATGTCTGGAAAGGTGTTCTGATAACAGGGCAATACTGAGGGGTTTTAATAATGGAAAATGAGTTTGAATTTTCAAGATATTCCTGATTCTTTTCCAGAATAATTCTTTTCTTATTCTACATAAAAGCACTTAGATAGCTGACTGGGTATATGCAGTTTCTCTTTATGTCCCAGCTGAAGCCAGGGCTGGGTCTGGAAAACACGTGTAGCACCCAAATCTTCACATGTTGGGAATAATCCATTTCATTACTCATCTGCAAGCCCCCTTTCCAGTGGTGCCAATTCCTAAATGTGCTTCTCCAATGCAGACAACTAATTTGAGGTGAGTTCTACCATCCCCCCCTCCCCCCCCCCCCCCCACACAAGGGGCTTTATCCTTTAAGCAAATAAAGTCTTTCGATTGGAAGGATAAAATAAATGCTGTGCAGCACTCTCACACGTAACTTTCTATCCTGCTGGGTAATTTTAAAAATAGCATTTACATTCTATCCATCCCAAAGTCCAAGACATTTTCCTTGTGTTGCCTGGATGCAGTGACAATCAGTGAAAACACTGATTGGTCACCAGCTGGAACAACTCCAAGCTGTAGATTTAAGTGGGAGAGCTGAGCCCTGTTGCTTCTTCCATCAATACTCTGTGCTACTGGGACCTTCTCCTACCTTATTTCCATCCTTTTCCATGAGCCTACCATAGTCTGCAGCCTAACCCTCTGCCCAGGAATTGCAGGACGTGGCTAATGGCACAACTGTCCATACAGATAATGAGCAATAACTGTGGGAGCGGTCACTGTGCTCGTTAGCAATTCTGTGCCAGGCTGCTGGCAGGAAGTAGCCAAGCTGCTGCCTTGGACACAGAGGGCAGCGTGTACCTCCCCAGCTCCCTCCTTTCCTTCCCAGAATGTCTGTGTGGCCATCGGAGCTCTGCTGCTGCATCTTTACTCTTGCAGCCTTGGCAATGAAAGAACACAGCCCAGCCTGTTTCATCTCTGCAGCTTGCAGCTGTGTGGTGCTTTATGTGAGATGTGAGAAAAGTGATGCAAGTGTTAGCTTTGTAGCAGGAAAGGAATTGGCTTTCAGCAGGTAAGCATAACAAATATAATTTATACTGAAGAGCAGAGAAGAGGTGCATGAGAAGAACTAATTGCTTCCTGGCCTTGCTGTGTAATTCACCTCTGCCTCTCCAGACACAGCTAACTCTCTCCCTCTGCTCTCCTCTCCCAAAGCTGGAGTGCAAAGAGATAGTTAAGTCCCACAGTGAGGAAGATGTACAAAATCCTGTTACTTTACTAGCCTCTAGAGAGTTCTTTGAAGTAGGTGACCTTAGTAATGAGAATGTTTTCATAGGGTAATTGGTATTCAAAGCAGCTTGTGTTATTTGCTAGGAAAAGTTCACATGCATTGTGTGTTATGTGTGCTGTGCCAGCAATGTGTCTCAAGCTTTTTCCTGATTTACCAGAATTTACTTTCTTTTTAAGAAGTTGATGTTAATACATTACAATGAAAAGAAAACCCAAAAACAAATCATAGTGAAATGTTTACCAGTCCACACAGTGCTGGGAGCAATACAGCCGATGGGCATGAACAGATGCTGCTTGGCTCATTAAGGTGGTTATTTGTATTTACAATTACAGTGATGATATCCATGTCAGTTGCAGCTGTATTTCACCTTGCAAGCCAAGGAAGCGGGTAGTTACATAGTTATGTTATCACATATTACTGTAAGTATCTCCCATTTGGTGCCACTTTTGCTTTTATTCTTATGACAACTTCAGTTACAGCAGCAGCACATCTACAACCAGAACAACAGAGTGAAGCTGCCTTGTAGTGGTCACAGACCTCCTCAATACTTCATGAAAGAAGAGCTGAGCTTGAAGAATACACAGATTATTTTATAATGCCCTTACAATCTAAATCTGAGTGGTATCCCTAAGACAACTTATGTCAGATTAGATTGTGCAGAGCTGTAGGGAGCACTGTTACCTATTCTTGCCAGTTTGATCCAATCTGGAAAGGTAATGAAGAACGTGAGACACACCTGACTTTCTGCTGTCTTCTTAGAAATCTTGTTTTAGAGAGACTTGCAGTGATTGGGAGCTAAGAAGAAACCTATGTTTAGTGCATGATGATAAGCTTGTTAATTTTTTGCTTTTTAATCATCCCTCCTCCCTGTGGCTATTCTAGTCATCCGATGTAAGAGAGCTGGGTGCTCCTGGGGAAAACAAAAAGTCACAAACTCGTTTGCAAACATACTAGATGAGATAGCCCTTAAAGAGCTGACACCACTTCCTTACATTGTTTCATACATATAATCAGCAGTAAGGTGCACGACTTACTGACGTGTCTTACATTTCTAGAAATGTGTTAGAAATACAGAAGGAGGGGATGGAAACACTGAGTTTCAAAGAGGTTAAAACAATCCTAATTGAGACTGCAGCTGCCCAAACCACTTGAACTGGGGCTATTAATATAGCCTGGAGGACAGAAGGTCATTTGGTTCCCCTTCCAATCTTGGCTAGCAATTTTATCACTATACAATAAATAGTATTGGTGTTCCACAAGCTATTCTCGATTGATTTTCTTTTTTTTTAATCAAGAGGTATTATTTTATATATTCCATTTATGACTAAAAGATTTGTAAGAAAATTCAAGAAGTTTCCTGGTAATAGATTGGCATTTTAAACGTGAAAGGTAAATCACTTTAGATTTGCAGCCATCCATTTAAAATAGTTGTGTGCAATTGTCCAAGCCATCTGGGTGCACCCTGTAATTACAGAAGAATCCAGGCAGTCTTCAATTTTAGGCATTAATGCCTCCCATCCATGTTAACTGGACCTGACCATATTTCCAATTCACCTATATTTCCAGTGAGCTGCCCAGATGTTTCATATATTTGGAGCATTTCAGATGAACTGGAGAATTCTGTTTGCTCAGATTAGGTCATGCTAAGAGGAGCCCTTCTTGTATTACTGCTTAGGTGATGTTTAGTACTCACCTAATCAGGGCTTAGAGTTTATGTGCTTCCTTCCAATGTGGTTCCTTTGGTAGAACCACTTTGGCTGAAGCCAAAACTTGTCCCCCACCAGTTAGGGTGAAATAAATCCAAATTAGATTTGCAGTTTCACACGGCTGTTGTTGAAGATGGATGAGTGGAGGTGGTCCTTGGGAATTGTCTTTCAAGGTACCTTGAGCAGATTTTGTATTGGAAATGTCAGCATCAGGATTTGCTGAGATATGTAGCCCATGGAAGGGAGGATTTTGTCCAGGCAAATATATAGTCTAAATATAATGACTTAAAAGCACCATACGTTGAGACTTTTGGTTTGTGAATGTGATGTAGGTCTTTGATTATTGATAGGGAGGAAGAATTCTAGAAAGCTGAGCTAATTAAGGGGGAACTGCTCTTAAAAACAGCTATTTTCCTTTGACTTATTCAATACATTTAACTAGTTCTGTCTTCAGTATTGAAGTTTATATTTTCTTTGGACTGAAATTCAGTGATTAGCCACTCTGGTGCATTCCAGGTCTGCTGTTCTGAGAGGCAGGAGGGCAACTTGTTTGCTGGGGGTGGCTGGGAAGGGAGATGCTAAGGATGTATTTATTGCAGTCTTCCTTCCGCAGAGTTCCAGTTTAGCTTCAAGCTGATTCATGTTTATAATTCATAATTCTGGGTCTTACAGAGAAAATTATGACTCAGAGAGCCATTGCTGCAGGCACAGGATCTGCATGGTGGGAATATCTTGGGTCAGTATTTAACATACTGAGGCTGTAATGAGGAGCATGTGATGTCATTGTTGCTTTTTGCTGAAGACTCAAAGATCCAGTGAAATCTGATGGGGTGGTTGTTTTTTGCTCAGACAAACAAGGAATTGTTTTTAGTGAGAAGAGATCACACAGATTTCCCTGTGGGTCCTTGGGTGGCTCTTGCAGTGCTCTGTTATCTGCAAGCAAAGGTCCTGGTCCTGGAGTGGGGGGGGGGCTGAGGTTAATGACTTGCAGGTGTTCGGTGCCTTTTGGACTTGGCATGTCACTAATGCTATAGATAATACATATGATCTCTAAATAACATTGCCTGGACTTGTTCTTATTATTTTTTGCTTTGCCTTATGTCAGGTAGATACACAGAAATGAACCATGCTGAGTCCTTTCAGACAGTCAAGCTCCCTGTGTGCTTCTAGATCCATCTTGTATTGTTCCCACTGCACATATGAACTTTCTTTTGAAGTGAGTGGAGTGTTTTCTCTGACAAGAAACCTGGCTGCTACCCTGGAAATAGCTTTGTCTGGATTACCCTTACGCTATTAGCAGTTCTCTACCACTGCCCCAGCAAACCTTACACTCAGGTCTTTCTGTGCTCCTGTTTTGCCACTCCACTGGGCATGTAAAGATTCTTGTGTCATTCTCTTGTGGCCTATCTTGGTGTTAGGCTGTTTGCTGATAACATGTACTGGCCTCAGTAAATTTAACACTTCAGTAATTTGGAGGTCAATCCTTTCCCACTAACTGCAGATTGATAAATAATATGTACTTTTTCCATCAGAAACTTCACTTCCTGTTGCAACTTTATGGCTTAGGCAATGCCAGGATAGTTCTCAGAGTAAAATATTTCTTTCTTGCAATGGTATTCAACTACTATGTCTCTTTTATCTCCACTGACAGATGTGCTTAGCCCAAAATGCAATCTGGTGGCTAGTACAGTAATGACTGCTGATGATAACCTGCTTGCTCAGTTCATTAGGCTTGTAGATTTATTACTGCAGGAGTATTTTAACTTGAAATATTCTGAACTCTTTCAGTTCATATTTTATTGTAGATATTAACTTCTAATCTGAAATCCTGAATGGACAGAGTCCAGGTTGGACAACTAATCAATGAGGCATAAGTGAAAAGCATATGCTGAAATACTTATCAGCTGGGTTTTAGTGCTCTGCATGAGGTTTTGTATGAGAAATGCAGTAAAAGATGTGTTCTGGGGGGAATCTTGAAAGAGGACAGAAAATAGCTAAATAAATAAAGTTAAGTAGCAGAGAGTGAGAGCCGACATTCAGTGCACTGAAGATCTGGCTAAAAGGGGATTTCAGGATGTCTGAGCACCTGTCATGATGTGAGAGATGGTGCACTACTGTTGTATCCTGGAGCCTTCCATGCTTTGAACATTTGGAACTTTTCTAACCACAATCCCTATTATATTTTTAGCTTGTTGTTGGAACTACAGCAATAAAACCTAGCCTTGAGGATTCCTGGGCACACTGGTATGGCTCCATCAGTGCATTCAAGAACGTTAGAAAGGTCACTTTGTTCACAGAATCAGATGGGACCACGAGTGCATGTTTAACTGTAGCTCTGCTCACAAGAGAATCTGTGTGAAGAACCCTGGGTGCACTCTGTGTCCCAGTAATATTTTTATTTTAAAGGTGTTCTTAAAGGTGGCTGATTTTAAAACATCTGTTTCTGTTCCTGCAATTGCTTATTTGAGCAAACTCAGGATTGCTGTCATGTTAGGAAAATGTGTGTCAATAATGTTTAAGTATTTATTTCTGTTCTGTCAGGATCTTGTACTCGTTACCAGGGTCTCTGTCACCTTTATTTGTCAGCAGCTATAGAAGTAGGAGAGTGAGCATCAGGAAAATCTGATTCATCCTCAACTGTACTTAGGGCTCGTTTTGTGAATTTGGATAGATGATCAAATTCTGTATCTCTGACTTCCCGTTCTTTATCCACCTTTTGTTCAGTTCCCTGTGACGTGCAAATGAAAGCTGCTGCATTGACAGAGAATATAAGAATGCAGACGTGCCTTCATGCAAACAACTCTGCAAATTAGGCACATCTGCCCAGCTCCTGGAAAGCTGCCCACTCAGCTGCTGGTGCTGCCAATTTGGAGCCTCTCTCTCATACAAACAAGCACATTCTTTCTTTAGGGCTTGAGAACTAGGTTATATATTACCAGTCTGATATGGTTTTTGATAAGAAACTGAATCTTGTTGATTACACATTCTCATTAAAGCATGTATCTGTGTGAAGGTAGCATGAGGTCAAATACACAGCATCACAGAATGGTTGAGGTTGAAAGGGACACCTGGAGGTCACCTGGTCTGGCCTCCCTGTTCAAGTGTTCAAGTGGCACTGTTAAGGAATGGTTTGTTTCCTCTTACAGAATATTGATATTACCAACTTCAGCAGCAGCTGGAGTGATGGGCTGGCCTTCTGTGCTCTGCTGCACACGTATTTGCCTGCACATATTCCTTACCAAGAGCTCAACAGCCAGGATAAAGTAAGTTTTGTTGTACTTAATCGTAAACAATCTGCTGAATGCACAGTGAACATTATCCATTTTGATGGAGACACAGTGCTCCAAGATCTTGGTATTAATTCATAGAAAATAAAAAGGTGGGAGCAGCAATAAGAGGCAAGTGTCATTTAAGAACTCAGCAGATAAACTGCAGCTTTTTTTTTTTTTACCTGGGACCTGATCTAGCTGCTTTGTCTGTGAAAATACCAAGCCTGGTGTTTTTCAGTATTCAGGTGTTTGTCACCTGCTTATTTAAATTTACTGTTTGTTCCAGACACAAAGTAGAATTCCAGAATCATACTTTGATAATCCTTTTGAACCTTCGTTTTATTTTTACAGAAGAGAAATCTGCTGTTAGCATTTCAAGCTGCCGAAAGTGTGGGCATCAAACCCAGCTTGGTGAGTAATCAACTTTTAGCAAAGGAAGAATTGCTGCCTACATCATTCCAAAGATTTGTTGCCATGTGGCTTGTCAGTCAACTTGCACTGAAAATGCTCATTGTGTGCTAGGGAATGTGCAGCACCATCTCTGAAAGTTTGTGTTGTTTTGAGAAGTCCCAGCAGACCAAATCTGTAGTGTCGTTGAATTAATACAACTTAAAGTAACTTCTGGGAGTCATCTGGTATTAAAATTGAGAGTATTGATTATGTCTTCCTCTCAGAAGCTTATTCGAGAAAATGATTCCTGTTTGCATGGGCAGAGCCCTGTATCAGCCTGCTAGATTGTTTGCTTTCCTTTTGTTTTACAGTTTTAAGAAACAGAAGGATAATTTTCTTGTTAAACTGTTTAAAAAGCCTTTGCTTAAATCAACAATTTAATGGCAAGAAAGGTAAGATTAATATGAAGGAGGAAATATTATGGGTTCATAAGCTAAATTACAGAATCAAGGACATGCAAAGAAGCAGTAATTTAAATAAAATGAAATTACATAGAGAATTAATCTTTGATTACAGATGGAAGAGACCTTTTCAGGATGTACAGTGTTTAAATAGTTTGTTCTTTGGCTGGAGTTGTACAATTGCAGTCAGCCAATAGATTGTTCCCATGGACTTTTGTTCAGTTATGTGGCTTTAACATGCTCTGGAATGGAAGCAGTAGTGTTCAGTAACAACAGCTACTCAGAGGACCCAGGGATGCTCTCAGTGGAGGTGCTTGACTAAATTTTGACAATATGTCCTATGCAGGAACTCAGTGAGATGATGTACACAGACCGGCCAGACTGGCAGAGTGTGATGCAGTACGTCGCCCAGATTTACAAGTACTTTGAGACCTGAGATGCAGAGCAAGAGGTGGACACAAGTGGGGAAGAGAATAAAGAATGCCACAGATGCACTCGATCACTTTAAAAATCCCCTTGCTCCTCTTCCACAACCAACCTATGCTCTTAGTTTGAAAGAAAGCTCTTCCATAGTTTTGATTACATCTGGGATTAAACCAAATAAATAACTGTTGTCCATATATTCAAACCAAATTCATCTGCAATTTTGTTTCTGAAGAGGATTCCTTGTGCTAAACAATGTTTACCACAAACCAATCTCTACCAACAGGAGACCTGCCACAACATGAAGTTTTAAATCAATGTGGACTATGCTGGTACTTAAGGGAAGCTGGGAGATTAATTCTAATGCAAAATCTCACAAAAATGCTCTTCTCGCCCAAATATTTTTAATTCATTCCAAATATGTCTTGTTTTCTTCCCTCTGTGTATTTTATGAGATGCCATGACAAATGCATGTGTGTAGAACTTTAACCTGAGTTATTCTCACACATCTGACCCAGTCAGTCTGCTTGTTTTTTTGCCATAGCTTATCCAGTAGGATAACAACACCATCATTTGTAACTTGGAAACCATGCTCTGTTCCACCACCAGTTGGTGAGAGAACTCTGGAAGATACTGTTACTTACTGGCACTCCATTTCAGATCAAACAGATGTCATTTCAGAGAAAAACAGCTTTATTACAACAGTTTCATTACTATAGCTTGACTGTTAAAGGAAAATGGAGCCTTGTTTCACAGCTGTCTATACAGACACTGTTAGCATAGGAATATTGCAAATGCAAGTTACTAGCTTTAGTTTACAAGGTGCCAGTAATCAGGTGGTGACTCTCTAAGCAGTATATTGACATCTCAGTAGTTCATGTTTTTGTGAACTGAGTAGAGCAACTTCTCTTTTCTGCACTGATCTTCTGTAATCAGCACAAATAAGTAAATTCTATATAGAAACATAAATCTTGAGACAGCTTATGCCCTTTGAGATGAAATGTAGTCCACAGGGCACTGTTTAAATGCTTAGAAGTTACATTACCCTGTAAAGGAACACAGTAATGTATTGGTAACAATAGAAGTTGCAATTTCACTCTGCAAATTGCAGAATATTACTGTGTTCCCCTCTGGGTTTCTTGGATATCTTTAAGGTGCCAGAGAATAGCCTTTCAGCTCAGTAATACTATCAGTAAGATGTCCGAAGTATGCTGTTTAATTTACTGTTTCTCTTATTTCACCCCATGAAGCTAAATTTTATGTTGTCTCCAATGGTGAAAGGATCAAACTCAAATAAAGGCTACTTAGTTTGTTCTAGGAGCAGGTCTTAGAGAATATGCTGTACAGGATCTCACAGAAGGCTGCTAGCCGCTTTAGATTATGCTGCTAGAAGAAAGGAGTTGTTTAGTTAGCGTGTTTAACCCTGTGACCCAGACCTGATGCTCCATGAATGTTAATCATAGGCAGCTAGGGATCATTTTTCTCTTACAAAAGTTAATAGTGTATGCTTGCTGCTCTTAGCACTTGAAAAGAGCTCATGAAATGGAAATAGATGATTTCACAGAAGAAACATGATTTTTCTGGGGCACTGCAGGTGCCTGATCTCAGCCTCTGGCTTCCCCATAGTACTTAATTGGGTTTGTTTATTTGTCTTTTTTTTTTTTTTAATTAGTAAACAAGCTATTTCAGACTTTGGTTTTCTCACAGCAAAATCAAGATTTAGGGGGTAGATGACAGCAGCCAAGGTCAGTGAGTGCCTTGAACAGAAAGGAAGCTGGAAGAATACAGAGTATGCCTGTTTCACAGGAGCAGGAAAGCAGCACTTGCTGAGTTCCAGTTTGACACTTATTCTAATCCATCACCTTCAGGAGAAAGTGATTGTAAATGCTTGGGCAGAGTTCCTTCCTTGCAAGAGAGTGCTTTCTAGATTAAATTAAGCCTGCAATAATTTTCAGCATACACTCTGACATCTCTAGAGAGCAGGGGATGCATTGCTCTAAATGTTCTCAAATATAAGTTTCCTGTTATATGATAAGATGGAAGAGAAAAATAGTTGCTAAGCAGATTTCGTTTAGGAAGGGAGCCACACTGCACAACTCCTTTGCCTTGTGGATGCAGCAGGCTCTTTTCCCTTGAGGTATCCATTGGCAGAGATCCCAACTCACCAACAAGCTGTAGTTCAAAGCATAGTGAAGTCAACACAGAAAATTCCATATTCCTCAGTGGGCTTTGGATCAGGCACTTGGACAGATGACAAAAACTGTTTTCATTCCCAGAGTCTGGAAAACATTTCAAAGTCAGAGGGCTCCACGTGATCCAGAAAAGAAGGATCATCTTAACCCTCTGATCACTGGAAGTGCATGTGTGCCGTGTGGCTGTCCAGATGTAAGCTACATACATATGTTATCTAATATGTCAGTTCCATTTGCTTCAAGCACTGTTTTGACACTTATTCTAATCTGTTTCCCCAAGACTTACTAGCTTTACAAAGCATTCTGCTGCTTGATCTGATGGCTTTTAGTTTTTAAATCAATTTTACAAAGCACTGTTTCTGTCTCTTTGCAGCTTATTTTCTCATGCCTCCCCCAACAGCATAGTCCAAACTCTAATTCTACGCAGTTCTAATTGTATATTCATGAGAACATTCCCTTACCTGGGAGTTGGAACAAGGAGTTGTCTGTCTGTAGAGAACAAGGTATCGGTTTTACCATTTGCTCTGTGTTACTTTCCAGCCTTTAAACCTGCAAAACATCTCACTTGGAAGTGCTGATAATTGGAGATTGAGATACTCTTCCGAGTTATTTTCTGAGATGAAGAATTGGATTTATGGGTTCATTTAAGCTGCTACATTGTTGTGTTTGTTTTTTTTTTTTCCTTTGGAATGTTGCACCATTACACCTGCAGACCTAGATTTTTAGAAAAGGCTATTGCTTTTTGAGGCTGCCTAAAAGTTTGAATATAAATTTACGTTTGTCCCATATAAGGTGCTGCAGAGCAGTGTGGTGTTCAGAAAATACATAGTGTCTGTGAGTTCTTTTAAGGCATCTCAAATTGGAATTTGAAAAATTAAAGTTCTAGCTGCCATTGATGTTACAGGACTTATTAAGGTAAGCTACAGTGTATAGGAATATTCTTGCTAAATTGGAACACACAATGCTGTGATACGGATGGTATCAGCAACAGCTTGCCTAAGCTACCTAAATCCTTTCTGACTTTGCCTCTTAGGAGTAATAGATGTTTTCCCTGATGCAGGCAGATGGAATTGCTTTAGCATGTGCTCCTTAAATGTACAGTAGCTCTAAAACATAACTGCATTTATTTGTGTCCTGGGGTAGTCTGTCAGACTCCAAGAAATCAAAAAGCTGATTTTGGTTGAGCATGTGAGAAAAATGTTTAGGATGGGGATTTCAGTGGAGTTCCAAGGAGGGATATTGCATTGTGTGATTGTTTCACTACAGCTGCTAGAGGAAAGGGAATTAAATGTGTGGAAAGTGATCTGACTTCCAGAACTTGTGGTGATTTGTAGAAGGTACAGAGTATATCATGATTTGGGAAGATACAGGGTAATGGAGAAGGAAGTCAAGAGTCAGCTCTCTAAGAAGGTTTTCTAGAAGGACTGATGAGCTGTTTCTGAAAGTATGCAATGAAACTGCCTGGAGTGAAAGTCCAGTATGTGAGGAGAGGGAACAAGATGGAAAATTAATACCTGTACCTGTATGGACAGCAAAGGATGCGGATGTCTGTAGGATTTCAGCTTGAGAGTCCCGACTGACCGACCTCTTGAGTGCAGCCTGGGATGGCCCTTGGAAGATGAAGAGGGAAGAGAACCCAGAGCTCACTGCATTTGCCAGGTTTTCCTTCCTGTGACTGTGATATTCATGGGAATGTCCAAGAGCCAAAGATTCACTGTTTTTCTTGTGCTGCAGTAAGGCAGCCACATTAAGCAGACTCATTTTTGACTTAAGCAGGTTCTCCAGTTTCCATTCAGTGAGACACATTGTGCTGTTTGAGTTTTGGCAGGTTTCTTTTCTTTTCTTTTCAGGCTTTCTGTATGATTTTTCTTGTTCTGTGTGTGCAACCAGTATTTGTGAGTTTTCTGTCCAAACCAAATAGGTGCATGCTGACAGAAGGATTGATTCTGCCCTATTTGATTCCTGACCCGGAGCTCTTCAAAGTCCAGCTTTTGGCTTCACTGCCTTAACTCTCACTTCCTTGGCAATGACAATAAGAGTGTGTTGGCTCATCTGGCTGTAGGTTGTTTGCACCTCTCTCATCTTTCTCTGCTAATGGTACCAGGGCTTCCATTTGGAAGTATCTGACAGGTCCAGCTGTTTGCAAAGCTGCACCTTGTTGTCTATCTGATGACATGCAGAGTCCGTATGGGATGAGATTATGCATTTTCCTGTCAGAAGAGGGCTTTTGCCTAAGAAGACTCAGGGCACTGAGCATTAAGACATATTTTTAAACCCAGCAATAACTTCTACTATGCTAGACTCTGTTGTTTTTTATCAACTCCAGTGCCATTTAGACTCACCCACAAATGCTGCGTAGGAACAAGTTTATGATTTAACTACAATTAACATTTTTCACAACTGATGGTCTCTACGTTTTTAACTTGCATGTGTGCCAAGTTCCATTGGGTGGTGCTGGACACAATGTTTTTATTGACTATTGGTCCAGACTTGAGTTTATCTTGTGGCATAATCATCTCTAACAGTTGAGTACTTTTAGCTTTCTCTATTGGATACAGATGTTACATCGTGATCTAATTTATACAAAGAGCACATTAGAATGTATATACAAGGCATTGCCAGATTCGGACATGCTAATATTTAAAGATTAACATTATTGAAATGTATGATGAAAAAAAAAAAAAAGTAATATTTCTAATAAATCTTTCTCTGTTTCTGATGTTTCTGTAATGTTTCAAATATCTACATACAAACCTGATTCATCTGCAGACTGCTGGGAAGCAGGGCTCCCAGGAGAGGCTTTAAAACATCCTCATGGTTCATTGTTTCTCCTACACCGGTAGCAGAGAAAATTTGATCAGAAGCTTCATTTCATAAATACATCAATTTCCATTTTTTAAGTAGATGCATTTGGATGCCTTTCAGAAGATTGTCTTGGGGATAAAGGAGTGTCAGATTCTGAAACAGACTGTATTGAAGACACAGTAAGAAACCATCCTAATGCAAAGGAAAGGAAGGAACACAGGAGACACCGGTATGTTTCTGCATCAGGAGAGCTTAAATGACTTAGAGGATTTAGGAAGAAGCAGTCAAAAATTGAAAGCCAAGGATGTGTGACTGGAATACGTATAAAGGTATAAGCAAGTCACCAGTAAGGTGGCAAAATGAGTTACAGCCTGCAAAGAGCACTCCACCTGATGCTGTTACACGTGATGCTGAGGAGTAGCAGTGAGAAGCTGTGTAAATGAAAGCTTGTGAGAAAGATTCTCATTTGCATAATCCAAATTTCTTTGCTTTTCCCCTCCTATATATCATGTTTCAGCCATGGATTTTCAACACAGGGTTGGTCCCTCCTTGTGGCAATGTCACAGGGAAAGCAGTGTTGTTTTGATGATTTCTCTGATTCAGACAGCTTTACCTCCTGGACATAGCATGACCAAGTAAAATGGAAAGAAGAGTTTCCAATTTTTTCAGGCAACCACTTTATTTAAAAATCTTGCAGTAGCTCACTTAGAAAGCACTAGATTCGGTATTTGTATCTCTGTGGTCTTCTGCAAAGAACTTCTCAGAATCAGCCTTGTCTTGCCCTCCGGAGATCTCACCATCATCAGGAATGTGTTATGCACAAAGAGCAGGACTCTGCGTTCATCAATTGGATGATCTTGGATTAAAGCAGTTCATGTCAGTCTATCTAAAGCTCCAATCCATCATCAATCTATTTTATCCTTTTGTCTGTCCTCATTTTTCAGCCATTAATTCTTTAGGGCAATGACTGTTTTTGCTAGAAGTTTATTTAGCCTCTAACCACAATCTGAGTCAACGTGCAGTATAGTAATATGACTAATTAATAATCAGGTCAGACTGATTTTGTGATGTTTCACCTCAGGGATGTGAAATCCTGCTTGTCTGTCTCACAGACTGGTGAGCAAAAATTGCACCTACCAAAGTCTCAGTTCCATTCTCTGTCTATAAAACAATATGAATCCCTTGATAGCATGTTGTCAGAGTTCATCCATTCTTTGTACAGTATGGAGATACCAATGGCTAGCAAGATACATGTTATTGCAGCTACTTTAGATCATGTTTGCTTTGTTTCTGAGCAAGTGATCAAGCATACTACATCTATTTGCTGCTCTTTAAAATCTGTCACCATATTCCTTGCTTGAAATGTAATTGCTACAAAACACAAAGTCATGCTATCACAGATTGTCTCAAAGCTTAAGCCAAACAAGCGCTCATAAAAAGATATAAATGTTGAAATGGAGACACTCCTCTGCCACTTGACTTCAGTATCTCGACTAAACTGATGCCACTGCCTTTGCCCTGGTAAGTATACACTGAGAATCCTGCAAAAATCAATAGTCTTTCCATCAGGTTCTACAGGCTGTAAGATCATTCTTTTTTTATCAGAATTTACTATATTCGGTTGTGTATTAATGTCTTCAAATTCCCTTATTATCTTTCAGCAAATAGATCCTACATAGGATCAGTTGGTGCTGTCCCTTCTGCCAGACTTGGTATTTCTGTTACTGAAGGAAGCTGTGAGATGCTTGCAGGCTCTGCTGCCTCAGCTCTTTTCACAACATACTCCAGTTGCTTTGATTTATTTGTTGGAAAAAGCTGGATTCTCTGTGGAAAATGTCTGTGAGTAATCCATGCTGATATGTTTGCAAGTGGTTCAGCAAGAGACTGGAAATGAGAGTTCAGGCCAATGTTTTTCCAGGATTGTTTGTGGCTGGTTGTAGATGAGTGAAATGAGAAGATTTAGGGCTGCTTTGCTGCTAAGTTTGGTTTCACTACCAGGTGTTTCCTAATGCTTAGAGAGCATAGATTGGACTGGAAGGAAAAATTCCTTTCCTTCCTGGTGCACATTCATCTATCTGAGATGGAGAGGTTTTTATTTGTTTGTATCAGTGCAGTGCCCATGTCATGAACCTCTCTGAGAGCTCACAGACCTGCTCCAAAGATAGATCCCAGCACTTGGAGGTTCATATCCAGCTGGAGCCCTGGCAGAGGCAGATAAAAGCATAGTGCCATGACCTAATCTATATTTGAAGCTGAAGAAAACACAGTCGGTGCAGTAAGGCTTAAAGCCCAGTATGAGCCCTGGGAAGTCTTGGTTTGCATTCCCAAAATGGTCACAGACCCTCCCTGGGAACTGAGGCAGGTGTGCTAATCACAAACATGGTTTGAACCTATGGGAACTCACTTGTGGTTCCCCAAGATGTGATGAAAAGGAAACTCTTGGTTTTGGGAAAAGCTTATTATGTTTTTCAGTCGCACCCACCTCTGAGCCAACCCTTTCATGTCTCCTCTTAGTCATTAATAATGCTAATTTTGCCTAATATTCCCAGGATTCTGCTAACTAAATGGACAGGACCTCAGATCCTGGTTCTCTTACAACTCCTGAAAAGTAGCTCAGAAGAAAGGAAAAAAGAAGTGAGGTGCAGTGTAGAGGAAGCAGTTTCTTACTGAATCACATAGTGAACAGCTTTCAGAGACAGGCAAGTGTCATACCACGTTTTCCTGGGCTGCCCAGCCACCCATGGGTGTAAAATAATTACTCTGTGTTTCCTCTTTTTAGGCTACAACAGATGTAGTGATGCTTGAACAGGAGATGCAAGTGAGCATTAGTTAAGGAGCTGAATGGGCTTGAGAGTCATGGACCATAATAGATGGCAGAGAAACGTGAGCAATACTGATGGTATGAGAAGCAAGTCTTCCAGATGGAGAGTCTGCAAGGGTCAGAACCAGGTGGCTGAATTCTCACAGGTGAAGTTTTGCATTATTTGATGCTGAAATAGTATTGGCACAAGCCGTGTGTAGCAGGACTCTGAAGTAAATGTCACTCAGAAAAGATGGCATTAGGATTATGGGGGCAATCAGTGTTTTTTATTGAGCATAGCAGGAAGAAAATGAAAGCTGTAAAATGCCAGTGTGGGTAAACATTATTCACATATGTAGAATATGAACTTCTGTCCCTTCTTAAGTACATAGCAATGACCGAGCTTTTATCCTTACCTGCACATCATGAGTTTAAGCTGGTTAAAGAGAAACTAACAAGACTAGAGAATTAAAATGAGAACAAGTGTTTTTCCAAACCTGCTCTGTAGCAAACAGCCCAGCACAGAGGAACCTCCTGTAATGCCAATGTGACTGGAAAAGGCCAATTGCTGGTATGAGCTGCAGGGAGTGGAATCCAGCAGAAAACACCTCCTGGGGATGGCTCTCATTAGGGACACTGCTGCCCAACCCCCTTTGAAGGAACCTGCAAAAATTTGAATTTCTGCTTATAATTTCCTTCCCTGGAGGGCAGTTACAGTGAAAGCAGTGCACGCAGTCTATTCCTATTTGTAATGCAGCTACTGGTGTTCAGTTCCCACAACCCAGTGTGTCTGAGTAGCACAGCAATAATATCATATGCATAGCTTAGCCCTTGAGAGTAGTTGTATTGCTGAGACCCTGGAGAGCCATTCAGGGATGGAAGAGTTCATTTTGAAGCTTTGCAAAGGGACTCATAATACTGATAATAAATAACACACTGATCCATGAAGGTTCTCCCCTTCACCTGGGATTAAGACAGTGCTTTCCGAGCAATTAAATGAGGGTCTGAAAAGTCATGCAGGGACGGACATTAAGTTACTGTGTTCTGAAGGTGTTTAGCAGCAGGTTTATGTCGTGCTTTTGCAAGTGGACAAACAGGATCCAAAGGAAGTGAGGTTTCTGTATATTGGTGCTCAGTCTCTGAAGGAAGATGGCATTCAGTGTGTCACCATCCCTCCAAGGGCAGGACCCTCCCGTGCTGAGCAGACTCCAAGAAATTCTTTTTGTAATGGAGGAGTGCAGCAGGAGCTGTGGTAAAGATACTTGGAATCAAATGGGTTTTGAGCACAAATTCAGTGTTTGCTGTGTTGAGACAGTGAGACAGGAAGGCTGTGGTACTTCCTTCACATTGCCTGACCTGATTTTTTGTGTGTATCCTGCAGGTTTCACTGTGTCACAACTAAGGCACCCTTTTACTCATTAGAGGCTGCATGGGTCTGTCTGTGAAAGGAGAATGGGAATTAGAGGCTAAAGATGGCTCCAAGGTGTCATGGGACTTGGAACATGATGGGCTTCTCTATTCAGTACGGCTGTGTTGCATTAATTCAAGTCTCCTCAGTCTGTTCAGTTGAAACTCAAATGTCCCATTTTTGCATAAAGCCAAACAGCTTTGATCTCTGGTGTAAGAGCAAATTTCCGTGCCCTGTCAGAGTTTGGCAAGGAACAGAATCACTTCTCCTTATTGTTACTGTGAAGTATTGATGGAGAGCAAACTTCTGAGTTAGACTCCTGCAGCAGACATTTAGCAAGGCTGTGTTGTTAGGGGCAAGAAGATGTGAAGGCTTTGCCCAGGAAGCGCTGGCTGTGAATGAGGCAATCTCGGGTTGTTTGAATTGCAAACGGCATCGCTGCCTGTCCTGCTTCACCCTGGGCTTTCCACTGCTGGTGTTGGCCTGGAAACAAAACGACACTTCCTACGGATTTCTCTGGGGAAGTTGCTGTACCCTCAGCACGAGTGAGGCAACCCACACCCTGTGAGCCCTGTGTGGCTTAATGCACTTCTGGAAAAACTGCAGCTTTCACTTACTGCTGAGAAGGGTGCTTGGCTTTGCATCATACGAGGTGCTTAGTAAGTAAAATCAAACACAGAGATAAACTAAAACATTCTTTAAAATGCTGTCCTCACTGCCTGGCCCTCTGCTCAGCCAAAATCCTTCCTTTTTAACTTCTCTGCTCTTAATAGTTTATTTTGATTTTTCAGTCTTGTGGTGACTTTTTTTTGTTTTCTAATGAAAGGTGTAAGATATAACTCACCATTTATAAAGAACTCACACACCTGCATTGTTGCAGGATGCAGGTAATTTAGGCGCTGGTTTTACATTCCACAATAATTTACGTTTATTATCTGGCAGTGACCCCAGATCTTGGAAAAACCAGGTTTGTTGATCTGCAGTTTACAATCTTGCCATAATTTTTTGTTTCATCTCTCAAGCACTTTGCAGACTTCCTGAGGTCTCCAGCATGGAAATAGTTTTCTCTGGAGTTTTGCTCTCTGCTTTACACTTTCCCTTCCCTTCTGGAAAAACACCCACAGCAATAAAGGGCAAACCTCACCTTGAATCATGCACCTCCACAACTTCAGAGCTCATCTGGATCTTTGGCATGGTAATGCTCAGTGCGGAGGTGCAAGCAATGAATATTCGGGCAGAGCAACACTTCACCTGCTGCACACCATATTGCACTCAAAAATGGTGTTTCCTTCACCCAGCTCATGCAGGCAACACACAACTCAGACTGCCAGTGGAAGCACCACTTTGAAGAGGACTTCTGTACCAGCTGCCTGGTTTGCAGGTTATATTATGCCTTGGGAACCCTTCCTTAGAGCCAAGATCAGGACAAGCTGTGTCTTGTCCTGCAGAGCAGTTCAGAAGTGCCAGTGGAGACTTGAGAAGCAGTGGGGCCTCAATTCAGAAGGCTGTGCCAGTATACCAAGCAGTCAGACACAGCCTCACAGAATCATTAAGGTTCAAAACGACCTCTAGGGTCATCTAGTCCAAGCATCTGCCTAAAACCAATTCTGCCCACTAGACTGTGTCCCTAAGTACTGCATCTCCACGGACCTGTCACTGGTCATTCCCCCTGGCCGATGCAAGCAGTTCAAAGAGATTAGGAATGTTTCTCCCGAGGAGGTGTGTGTGTGTTTTGAGGTCTGTGCTGAAGGCTGGAGGGAGAGAGAACCTCTGGGCCTACGTGATTGTCAAACTTGCATGCTCAGCAACGCACAAAGGGCTGTGGGCTGCCATCCAGGAACTGCTCAGGCAGCAGGTGTGGTGCTGTCTACAGGCCCGAGGGCTCACTAAGCCACGTGGCAGGGCTCTGACCAGGCTTAGAGCCCTGAAGGTGTCAAAACAGAGACGACCAAGGGCAGCCCTCAACCTGAGCCTTGCTCAAAAGATCACAGCGGCCGCAGGAAGCTGCCTCCAGCATGGCGGCTCTGCTCCCCCGGGAGCGCAGCGACAGAGGAACGGCACGTACGAGCTGCAAGCCTCTGCCAAGCCGTAGCCCAGCAGGCTGCTGGGGTTGTCTCCCACTGTATCACACACGGCACGTGTTTAAAGCTGCTTCCCTCTGAACAAAGGAGCCCGAGTCGTGCTGGCACTTGAAAGGAGCAGCTCACCGCTGGTGTCGCTTCCTATGGGAGCACTGAGCAGCAAGTCCCCGGAGTCGAATAAATCCAGGAAAGTAATGGTGGTGATGATTTACTTGTCACTCAGCGACATCTTTGTGCCAAACAGTGCTCTGTTCTTAATGTTTTCCAGCTCTTGAATAGATTCTGTAGCCTGTGGGCTGCCTTTACCTGCGTGACTGCATAGAATCACAGAGTATCCTGAGTTGGAAGGAACCCATAAGGATCACTTACTGACTCCTGTACACAAATGCACGCTGCACACATTTTAATCTAAGGATCATCGTCCTCTCAGCCACAGGAATGAGTTTCACAGCGCCTGCTCAGCTGGTTGCTTTACAAGGCCAGCATGCTCCAGTGGTGTTTGGTGGTAGATTCTATGGTGCTATACTTCTTAAAACAGGGTTTGAAGAATGCAGCCAGAGGGCACGGGCTGGGAGCTGCGTGTCTCTGGCTGGGGAGGGGCTCATCCTGCTCTCCTGCCTGCAGGTTTAACTGCATTTCTACAGCAGAGCTCAGCACACTTCTCTTTGGCCACACTTGCAGCAAAGTTGTGTTCGGAGTGAGTTCAGCTGCATCAGCTAACGCCAAAAGAAACCACCAGGCCTTGGCAGAGGTTTCTGTGCATTGCAGGGCCATGAATCTCAGCATAATGCAAAATCCACAATGTTCACAGTGCTTTGTTACCTGCCTTGCAGACCTCCTTCTCCAGAACAGCCCATTCATCACAGCCTGCGGAGGATCGCTGCTCTGTTCACATCTGACTTGGTAAACCAAAATTTCCATGGGATCAGCCTGTAAGAAGTGCTTCTGTGGTCACCACAGAAGATTCCTCTCTAGTGAAATGCAAAGAAGGCCCTTTCCGTTGCACTGAAGTGCTGTAAAGCAGCAACAGGCTTCTGTTGGCGTGTATTATAGAGCTAGGAAAACAGCGTGTAAAAAACCCTGATGTAGATCCATTGCTTTGGGGTAAAAAGTGCTTTTCCATGACTGTTAACCTTTGTTTACATGATTATAACAGCCTCCCCATGAGCGGAGCTCTGCCTATCCCCAAATAATAAATAAACCAAACCAGTGCAGGCAGGTTCAGGACCCAGGCAGGGCTGGGGAGGACCTGAAGCACATGGGAGTATTTCTATTCCCTCCACAAAATAAGCATTTATATAGTACTTTTCCCATGTGTTTTTCTTCTGCTTCAGCTTCAGATCCCCGGAAAGCTTTCCCTCCCACAGGTTTTTCTTCCAGAGTTTGTTTTAAAAAAGCAACTGCCGTTTCTTTTACTTTCTGTTTGCAATGGCCAGACCTGAGGTTGAACATCAGCGCAGTTTTGTGGCATCCAGTAGTGCTCAGCCAACAGGATGGACAGAGGTAACGACCCCAGCAGTTCACTTTGCTCAGTCCCAGCTCTGGCTGCGTTTTGATGGCACACACAGCATACAGAAGGTGCAGTGGAAAGGTGTTATTGGATAGGTGCTGTATTTCAGCCCCACTGCTGCATACAGCCCCTTTGTTTTGGCGATTGCCTCGGGTTTTGGTGTGTTCCACACTCTGTAGCCCCACGCAAAGCCTCTGCAGCCCTGTGAGTAACAGTCAGCTTTGGTAACCGTTATGTTTTGCCACTTCTTACATCAGGGAACATTACGTTGTGTGATAACCGTCCGCAGACGAAGTGCTATTATGATTTATGAAATAGTTCTCTTTTTTTTTTTTTTTTTTTTTTTCCAGCTCATCGCGGGGATTTTTCTCCGTGTGGCAACACCGCACGGCGGTGTCCCAACGCGCTTAGCAATGCGGTGCGGGAGAAGCGCGGTGCTGAACGCCGGGGGGAACTTTCTGCTCGGGGCACCTGCGGGGCGGGCGGGGGCAGCGGCCGGGCGGAGCGGTGCGGAGCGGAGCGGAGAGGTGCGGGGGTGCCGGTCCGGGGCCCGCCCGCCTCGGCCAATCGTGGCCGCTCCGCACACTCCCCGCCCCGCTCCGTTCGCCCCATGTGCAGAAATAGCCGCGGCGGCGGTTTCCGCAGGGAGCGGGGCGAGCGGGCGGCGGCGAGCATCCCCGGCCGGAGCGGAGGAACCGTCCCGTCCCGTCCCGTCCCGTCCCGTCCCGTCCCGTCCCGATCCATCCCGTCCCGACCGGCCCCGATGGCCCCGCGACGGCCGAGCCCCGCGGTGGAGGGCGGGCGGTGATCGCTGCCGGCGAAGCTCGGATGCCCCCCGGGGGACGGGGGCTGCGGGCAGCGGGGGGCCGAGGCGCGGGGCTCGGCGCGCCCCTCCGGCCCCCCACGGCCCCATCGGTGGGGCCGGACATGGGAATTGGGCTCCGGGAGCCGCTGCCCCGTGGCCTGCCGGTACCTGCGGTGGAAAGTCCCTTCTGCTTGTGAACCTTTCGAGCTCCTCGCCCCGGGCTCTCGCCATGAACACTATGAAAACCACCTACATCGTGCTGGAGCTCATCATCGCCGTGCTGTCCATTGCTGGCAACGTCCTGGTGTGCTGGGCTGTGGCCATCAACAGCACCTTGAAGAACGCGACCAACTATTTCCTGGTGTCTCTGGCGGTGGCCGACATCGCCGTGGGTTTGCTGGCCATCCCTTTCGCCATCACCATCAGCATCGGCTTCCATGTGGATTTTCACAGCTGCCTCTTCTTCGCCTGCTTCGTGCTGGTGCTGACCCAAAGCTCCATCTTCAGCTTGCTGGCGGTGGCCATCGACCGGTACCTGGCCATCAAGATCCCCCTGAGGTAAGAGACCCTGCACCTGGCAGCTGCCCCATCCCACCTCTCTCGTGGGAACTTCCTCTCTCTCACATTACCATGCGGTCTGCTGCCCAAAGCTGATGATAGTGAAAGTGTCGGTGATTCGCCGTTACTTGCTCTGGGATTGGGTTGTCAGTGTCCCATCTCTTATTCAGAGTTATAACTGTGGGCTCAGTTTCTGGAAGTTATTTGCCTTGGGTGGGTTGGCAGCGGCTCCACAGTGGTGTGGTAGCGAGGGACAGCTCCAGCTCATCTATGGAGGTATTTGTACAGCCCCCATTCCTGTGGTATCTGGGCTTCTCTGGGTCATTAGGCACGAGAGCAGCTGTGCAGGCTGCTCCCAGCTCGGGTCATGATACCTTCAGCAAGGCTGAAATTCAGCCCTAGGATCTGCTGTGATACTGTGCATGCTTCACGTCATTAACTTGCACTAGAGCTAACGAGGCTTTTTCCAGGTTTTAGAGGGAATGTAATGAATAGAAAGTGCAGTTTGTTGCAGCAAGTATTGGGTACTGTAAGTACATTTCTGCACTCACACATGGGCCTGTTCCTTCCGAGTGTGCACACCGGGGAATATCAGGAGCTGTCAGCTCTGTGAGGGGAGAGCAGCAGGGGGGTCAGAAACCGCTGTGTGGTTTTCAGAAACACACAGTTCATGTTTTTGTCAAAGCGTGGTTTCAAGGCCAGGAATTGGCTTCCTTCTTGTTCATTGCAATGCACTGGGAAAGTGTGTGAAATATATTTTACAAGTGCTTTCCCTAAGTGCAGCAAAACCCCAAAGTCTGTATCACGACTGACCGGAGTCTGTCAGCCTGCTCTCTTGTCTCCACTGTCCCTCCCCCAGAACCAGACATCGATGCAGCCCGGTGAGCCCCAGGAGCACTGGGACTGCCAGCAGTGTTGGTGTGGTCATGGCAGCTCCGGCACAGGGACCTCAGCTGAACCACACCAGCTGCAGCTTCCCTGGGCTCTGCTCACTTCTAGCTCCCCTGCACCAGTGATGAATTCATCCTCAAGTGACTTAGAGGACCCCACCCACCCACCCTCTTCTGGCACCTTGCAGCACAGAACTCCCATATGTGGGGCAAACTTTAGTCATCGGGCAGATGATAAAACTATCTGGGTGGTGAAATTGCATGTATCCTGAGTGGCTGTGTGTCAGCAGAGCGTGGAAATTCCATGGGATGCAGAGTGTTGTACAGGGACAGCAGGGCTCAACTCTTGCACACTTCTGGCTCTGGCTGCTGAGCTCCCAGCCTCCAGCACAGGACTCTGTTTGGACAATGCTTCAGCGCCCAATCCATCTGTTGGCACTGAGGCTCTTGGAGTGGGCTTTGACAGCACAGAGCCCCTCCAGATAGGGTGAGAGCAGTAAAACCCCATTACAAGGATGGGAACAGGGCAGTGCCTCAGCAGCAGCAGGTTTAGGGACTGTGCTGAAGGGCTGTACTTGTGCAGCACAAGTTGGTGCCCAGCTGCAGCCTGCATCGCCTGAGCTCAGCACACCATGTTCCCTCTGGTAACCTGTGCGGGGATGCTGAGGATGGAGCCTGACGCATAATTCAGTATTATTTAAGGGATGTTTCAACCCACAGAGGCCAGGTAGGGCTGCAGGCAGGGCTGTGCATTACAGCCAGGCTTGTAATGGATTTTTCAGTTCTGTGGCTGAACCGAGAAATCCCATGGGAGAAGAGGCAAATTACTTCAGTCTGACTGAAGCAGCAGTGGTAGGGGGTGGCAGTGAAACAGAGGGTCCCAACTGACTGTGCAGATCACATTTGGGCTGCTTGCCCTTCTGCTGCTTTCTGAAATGGAGGCACATAGGAAGGAGCTGATGAGCCCCCTACCTAGAGTGCAGCAAAACAACTGTTTTGTTGAATCTCAAACTGGTTCTTTGGAACCCTCCCTCGTCTGGCTAAAAATATTTGCTTAATTTGGCCACAGTCTCATGAATTCTTTTTGTCCCTTGAAACTCTATTTTTTATTTGTTTGTTTCACAAATTTACTATTTCCTGAGGAGTCCCCTGCACCATTCCAGCATGTGTGGCCACAGCCCTGAGCCACTTCCCAGCTCCTTTCTCCCCAGGACACAACTTTTGACTGCCTCTTCTCCTGCTGTCCCTATGCCCATCAGTGCTGCCCTGCAGTGCCTCTAAGTCCCCTGCCCATCCCATTGGTGGCCAGCACTATTACTGCTGGTTTATAACCTCAGCATGCATCAGGCCAGAAAAGTGTGCCCAGTGCAGGGGGGAAATAGCAGCTATTTTTAGGTGTGAGCAGTCTGATTTCCTAAAATATGTCCCAAATTTTTCTATTTTTCCTGCACCTCAGGGGTCATTTCCCTCCCTGGCAAAAAACAAAATCCCGACAGGATGTGAATTGTCCCCAGGACCTCTGCACTCCTGGAGCAGCTGTGGGGGCAGCAGGGATGTCAGGGAGCACACAGCTGCTTCCAGGCTGTGGCTTGGGGTATGGAGCTGGGCTGAGCCAGGAACCGGAGCCTTGAGATTGTTCAGGGTTTCTTTCAGCTCAGGTCAGATCGATCTGTTATAATAACCCCAATATTGTGTTAATTTTTAATTATGTTAATTTTTGTGCTGTTTTATTGTCTCTCAGGGCCGTGCTGCCCTGACCCTGATGGCAGTCACTCTGCAGTGGGATGTGAGGCTTCAGCGGAGCTTCGTGCAGGGTCAGTGCTGCCAGCTGTGCCGTCCCCATCTGCTCCCAGAGCCTGCCGAAGGCCGGCGGGGCTCAGGGAATTTGCACGCGCCAAAGAGCGGATTATCCCCCTATAATCCCACTGATGACTTCGGGCCTGCCAGGAGCTACAAATAACCCACATCCTGCCTTGTGTTCCTGGGGTGTGGCTATGCCCTGTGAGCACCGTCTGGTGCTGGGAAAGCAGTCAGGTGCTGAGGAGCAGGGGAGCTGCTGTACCTCTGTTCTGCAGGGGACAAGGGGCAGCAATGGCCACATCCTCGCCCCCCTCTGCTGAAGGCCTGTTGCCTGCTGTGTTACCCAAGAAGTGATCTCACTGCCACCCACCACCTTGCCCTTATCTGCTATCTGCGTGCACAGGGCTCCCAGGCATGGGAGGGGTTGCACCGCTGTCCTATATACGGGTTTGCACCGACACAGCCACAGCTCCTATCTCCCTTCTGCACCACAAGGAGTGCCTGGGGGCTGGAAATGAGAGAAATCCTCATCCCCAGGCATGGAGGGACTGATAGCAACACCCTCAAGAAGGCTGGGAGGGTGCTGCAGCCGAGCTCAGGGGATGCTGCAATGCCAACTGCCGCCCATGGGCACACAGTCAGCACAGCACTCACTGTTGGCTGCCCTCACTGTGCCCCCCAGCCCCATATAACCGGCAGGAAGGCCGAGAGCACGAGCAGGGGATGCTGCTGCCTTCCCATGTGCACAATAGGGACAGATGCAGGAGGAAGTGATTTGTCTGCCACTGGATGCGGACGCGCGCAGATGTCCAGCTTCCTCGGCCGATGCTGTAACACCGATCAGATTTCTCATTCTCGCCGCCAACTCCTTCCTGGTTGGACAGCCCTGCTTTCTCCTTTTCTTTTTTTCTTTCTTCCCTCTAAAGTGCAGTTTATGATTCATTTAAAATGTCCTGCCAGGGTGTGCTGTCTGGTGTGTGATCTCAAGCAGCCCAACAGCACTGGAGCTGAAAAAAAAAAAAGGGAGTGTGATGCAAAGTACAGCTGCAAGTGGATGATGGGGACACAATGCTTGGCAGTCAGAAGGCCTTCACCCTTGTGAATGGAGGTGTCTGTGTGTTTTTCTTCACACTTAAAATAGAAACATGTAAATTATCACCACGTGTTTGTATCAAAGCACCTGCATAGGATGAGTTCTGCACTCCCGGCTGCTCGTGTCCCTGCAGCCAGCACTGGGCACAGGCAGATGGGGAGGACGCAGCACAGCACCGCAGGCACAGCCCCAACCAGGGACCCAAAGGGCAGGACAGGGGCTGGGATGCTCCTGTCTCTGCTCTGCAGAAGGCAGTGATGTCCCTGTCGGGCTGCTTGGAGCAGCAGCCCCACGGCACTCCATCATTAGAGAAATTCCTCCTGATTGGAAAGGTAATGCTGCAACGTCAGCAGTGTGTTCCATACACAAGAGGAGCATTTAAACACTCAGTAGCTCTATGTGGCTTTCATGTCTCTGGTGTTCAGTACAACTATTTGAGAACTGGTACCAGTGATGGGGTGGCACTGGTGCTCCTCCAATGTGCAATGGGCAGCAGTGGGCGGGAGCTGAGTAATTAGCAGTCTGACACTGATTAGGTTGGGAAGGTGACTGTGCCTGCCTGTGTGAGGGGAACTAATGCATTGCTGGGTTATTTAATCTCAATAAATCATTTTAAAATATTTCGCTGTTATTTACATTAAAGCAGCACTTGATGCCTTTTGGCAGAAGCATAGAGGAGATTCAATATTTGTTGTCCATTAATTGAGCAGACTTCAGCGAGTAAATTTACTTTAATTGTTTCTTGCCTGATAATATTAAGCCTAAAAGAGCAAAGGAGGGATTTAGTGGTGCGTTCAGAGCTGTGGAAACGCATCAGCTCCCCACTGCCTGCTCATGTTGTATGTGCATGGGATGAGCTCGGCCTTGCAGTTGCCACTGCCATTGCTGCTGTTGCCATTGGTTTGTGGCGGCTCGAGGCTCTGACCTTGCCAAGATTTCTGGGGTTTTGCCTCTAATCAAACCAAGTTTCAGAGCAGGTGGAGCTCCTGAAGACAGGCACAGGGCTTTGAAAAAAAAGGGCTTGGCCTCACAGCTGGCCTCTCGGATAACTTCTCAGCTGAAGCAGTGCTTAGTAATGAGGAGAGGAAGGTGCAGGGGCACCCAAATCTGCCCTGTGAGCTCCATCGGGTGTGTGTGCAGCCGTGCAGGGCTGCTGCCTGCGGCCGTGGCTCCCAGCAGGGGATGGCCGCGTGCGCACGGAGGCAACGGCAGCGTGATTCAGATGCACAGCTGTGGGTCTGTGGGAATCCAACCCTCCCTGCCTCACGGGCCGGAAGAAAATGAGAACAAGCGTTCTTAGGAAAGGAGGAGCAGAGTAATGGAGCCAGAGTAAACAAGCACTGAGAGGAGGGTGTGGGAAGGGGGGACACGTATGTCGGCCAGTGGACGCTAGCTGGCAGTGGACGGGACAATAATGGGTTTCTCATGTTGTCTTTCTGGCACTCACTGAGCTCTTTGTATCCCCAAAAAGAGAACTGAGCAGCACTTTGATGCTGCTGTCTGTTCTAATTACACCCAACTAGCCTGCCCTTCCTGCTGTTCTCACTGCTCTGTGCACCTGGGCCTGGGGGAGCACTTGGCTTTCCTAACTCAGGATTTGGGATAAGGAGAGGTGTAGGGCAACACATGGCTCTGTGCCCCTCAGTCCCACACCAGCTTGACCCTCTGCCATAGCTGAAATTTTTTATAACTCATGAGAAGCCAAGGAAAGCATTTGCTTAGAAACCCAGCTTTTTGCAACCACACAGGAGCAGCCCTGGTGGCCCGGGGGAAGCTGTCCACATTGACAGGAGGGCAGGAGGAGGGAGAAGATCCCAGCGCTCCTGGCTCCCTGCTCCGTGCCTGGATGCAAGTCTCGGAATAGAGACACAACCCCTGGCTTCTAAATCTGAGCAATCCATCATTAGCAGATGCTGGCTTGGAGCAGTCTCCCAGGGTGTTTGTTATCCAGCCACAACAGGCTTGCGTGGGCTGCAGCCTGGCATGTGTAAGCCAGCTATCGCCCTGTTTGGGAAGCTAATAGGATCCGTGGTTTCCAGAGACATGGATACTTCCCACGTTACTGTATGAGGTAGCACGGGGACGGACATCACACTACTGCACCGTGGCAATCTCCAGTCAGCCAGCACTGCTGCAGGTCTAAGAACAGCCCAAGCTGAAGCAAGCTGCCCATTGTACAGAGGCTGTAAGACCATGTGGTGATGTTGGTTAGGTTTTAGCTGCCCGGTACAGTGTGCAAGTGAGAGCCAGCAGCAGCTCAGCCCTGCAGGTCAGGTAGCCCAGCAGCATGCTGGAGCGTGCCTGTGCTGGGAGCCAGGTGCTGGCTGCAGTGCTTTGTGCCCTCCTGGTGGGTTAGGTTCATAATGACAAAGCCTTGTTTAGAACTCTCAGTCCTTACCTCCAGCTGAAGGCAGTGCTGAGCACCCCTCGGTGACTCAGCTCCCTGATCACATCATGTGGGCATAGAGGTGAGATTTTGTACCCCGGGGCCATCACAGAGGTGAGGTTCCTGTGAGTTCACATGGGGCTTTTGTGGCCTCCACCAAAATGCCAATGACTTGAACTGCAGGGAGGTCACAAGCGCTCCTTCAGTTAATGGCTCTGTCCTGGTTCTGATGCTGCAGGTACAACAGCCTGGTGACTGGCAAGCGGGCGCGAGGACTCATCGCTGTGCTGTGGCTCCTGTCCTTTGTGATCGGGCTGACCCCACTTATGGGGTGGAACAAAGCCATGAGTGGTTGTCCCAACTCCACCAACGAGACAGGGGCTGACCGCGGGGCAGGGCACCACGGCTGCTTCATCTCGTGTCTCTTTGAGAATGTGGTGACTATGAGCTACATGGTGTACTTCAACTTCTTCGGCTGCGTGCTGCTTCCACTCATCATCATGCTGGGAATCTACATCAAGATCTTCATGGTAGCCTGCAAGCAGCTGCATCAAATTGAGCTGATGGGCAACTCCAGGACCACGCTGCAGAAGGAGGTCCATGCAGCCAAGTCTCTGGCCATCATCGTAGGACTTTTTGCCTTCTGTTGGCTGCCCCTGCATATCTTGAACTGCATCACTCATTTCCACGAGGAGTTCTCCAAGTCCAAGCCAGAGTGGGTGATGTATATGGCCATCATCCTCTCACATGCCAACTCGGTCATCAACCCCATCATCTACGCCTACAGGATCAGGGACTTCCGCTACACCTTCCGCAAGATCATTTCCAAGATCCTCTGCAAGACGGACGACTTTCCCAAGTGCACCACTGACAACAACCAGCACCTGACCGTCACCAACGTGAACGCTCCGGCCGCCTCGGTGACCATATGACCTCGCACGTCCCGCTCCCAGCCTGTCCCCAACGCTACCCCTCCCTGTGCCTATGTGAACAGTTACAGCCAGCTCCTATGGGAGTGCTCAGAAATGACCACTATGCAGTTCCGCAGCTGTATTTTTATGTTTGTAATTAACGTAGTGCCTCCTAGGGGGATAACCTGACCAAGGAGACTGAGTGCACTTCACCCTCTACTGTTAACCAGGTTGCGTGAGTGCTGGTGACCGTGCTGTACTTCCTTGCCAGGTCAGGTGCTGACTGTGGAAGTCCCACCTGCCGGGGGTGTTTCCCCAGTTGTGCTGCTCATGTCAAGTCCTCGGATCTTTATTTTAATTAATGTTATTATTTTTTAATCTCTTGATTGATAGGAGTTATAATTTAGTGTCTGTTTTTTTGGGTTGTTCATACTTGCCAGCACTTTGGTAATACCCTAATTTTTATTCCATCAATTGTTTGATGCAGCTAGTATTCTCTGATGGGAAAAAGTCTTAGCCCAGTTGCTGGTGTGAAACCGGATCTGTGTTCCAGGCTCTGAGGGACACGACTGTGCTGATGGCAAACAGATCACACCTGGCCATATTTTTGGCCTCAGAATGAGAGCCCTACTTACTAAAACAGAGAACTTTAGGGAAAGGGCTGACTGAAGTTTTAGAACAGCAGTTTTATTGCCTTTAAGTCACTTTGTTCTATAGTACGTACTAACTTGTGCAGCTGAACGCATCAGGTTTGATTTCTCGTTATTGAAATGCAGAAGGCAGATGTGCCCCAGCAGTCATGGTTGGTCTGCTCTGAAGCCACCAAGGGCCATGGAAACACTCCCTTGGTGACAGGACCTTTTTTGTTTCCTTTCAGTTACTTCAAGTGCTCACCTCGCCCAGAGGCCAGTTTGCTGGCAGTGGTGGACTCAGCTCCTGTAAGGCAGCTGAACCATCAAAGCCAGCCACAAAGCTTGGTGAAGCACCAGTGTGCTCTGACGGGGTCTGTGCAATGCCCACATTTGGCTCGGTATCTTGGCATTTCCAAGATGAATCTAAACAGTTAAAGCTAGTCTGAAGGATTTCTTTTTTACTATCTCCATTCAGCTTTGCTGCATCTGCCTTGGTCATGGTCCAGCTAACACATGTAGCCACCTCCTGCCATTTAGGCAGGCTTTGGCTCTCCTTTTAGTCCTTCCCTTCACTATTATCTTTGGCTGTGTTCTTCCTTCCGTTAATCATGGCTAGAAACAAGTAGAGTTTCACCTGCACGTCTGGCAGAGTTGCAAAGTGGTTGCAAGCCACATTTATCCTTACAACAAAGAATTCAATTCCTCCCCTCATGCAGGCTGAAAATGAACCAAACTCTTAACAGCACAGAGCAGAGACAGAGCCAGTCCCAGGACACTGCCTGCGTGTGACAGCACTGCAGAGTGGCACTCACTACTGCTACCCTTCTTATGCCACTTATGAGCCAGAAGTCCATAGACAGACAGGTTGTTCACTTTGTGTGAATGTGCTACCAAGTTATTGGCCATCGTTAACTATGGCCTGGGTCACCATGGTATTTAGGCACATGAAGTGCCTTTCTGGATCTGAGCCAAAGTCATTTCAAGGAAAAATAAAAACAGGACATCCTCTCACCCCTCCTCAAAAAAAGCTCAGAACATTACTATAAAAATGTGAAGTGAAAATAACAGAGGACCTTTCTGTAGAGTGTAGCTGTGGACCCTGAGCTATCACTCTTTACTGCTCTGATGTACATAGGATGGATGTGTTTTCCTCACGTTGCTCGGATTTTGTATTTGCCATAACTTTGTTATTTACATACAGAATGCTTAATCTACCACTACACAACCTGGCTCAGCCTGTGTGCAGTCATTTTGTGCAGTGTTGTGTTCACATGGTGTGTCATACAAATCCACACTGTACCTGGAGAGGAGGCCAACCTCAGAGCAGGACCAGGAGTCACAGAGCTGGTTCCTGAGAGATCCAAGACCTGCTTCAAACATCTTCAGAAGTCCCAAGAATAGCTTAATGAAACTGAAGTCAGCACAAGCTTCTTACAATTTATTATATATCAGTGCAAAGCTGCTAATTAAGTCACACTTGGTTACAGCACAAGAATAAGCCTAGCAGCCACAATGGACATTTGACAGCCTTGTAGGCAAGAAAAATGCTGGCTATGCCAGGAGGTATACAGAAATCACATCTGCATGTGATCTGAGTCTTTCATCCTTCATCCTCTTCCTCAGCCAGTAAGATGCTTGTGAGCTGCTCCTCAGAGACAGTCAGCTCCTGACAGGCTCCCATGGCCTGGCTGAGGTAGACGGCAAGTATATGTTTGCACTGCAAATAACAGAGTGGAAAAGTTAACAGCAAGAGCAACACAGAAATGTCATGCTATACCTGGAAGCCACAGCAAACCACCCAGGCCAGAATGCACCTAATGAAGTTCTCAGCTTGCAGGAACATGGCTCCCTCTTGTCACACCAAGTCCTGGCACAGTCTGCAGCTCCAGTTTGCCCAGGTCAGCCTTCCCAGGCTCAGGGGGGAGATATCAGCACGGCCATCTCCCCTTGCTCCCTGCTCCCCAGGTTAAGGCAGACAGCTTACCAGAAGGCTCTCACTCTTCTGCAGTACAGTGAAACCAAAAGCAGGACACGTGCAGAAGTGGCAGGAACTGTAGCAGGTGTAGAGTTTGCCTGAGCTCCCAAGGACCTGAAATAAATGCAGTCAGGGGGAAGGAGGAACTCAGGATAAGCATTCGGTATAATTTGTCTGACTATCAGCCTGTATCTGCCCAATGTCCTCTCCACAGAGACTCAGCTCTCAGCAGGAAAGCAGGGGCCTCAAACACTGCAGAGATCCACACTTGAAAACTCCTCAGCTTTCCATGCCTCTGTGCATTTGTCTCCCTGCAGAGAAACACTCCTGTACGTACACCCATGTTCCCAACAGACCTCAGATCCAGCGACTTGTCTGGGGGAAAAGGGCAATGCCACAAAGCACTAAGACCCATCCCAGTTGCCTGGCTTCCCTCCAGCCAGCTTCTTCCCTGTACTGGTAGACACTGGATGGTCAAAGATGACCAAAACTCTTTCTCACAAATTCACATGGGTGAATTCAGGGCCACTGATGACACTGGGACTGAGGGCGAGCAGCAGTAAGCACTTGCACTGAGGCTTTTTCTAACCAGCTCCAGGAACTGGAGGCTGCTGCAGCATTCTGTGCCAGGATCTGCTGCTCTAATCCTCATGATGGGTCAGGCTGCCACAGAGTTCTAGGAAATCAATTTTAAAATACATATTTAAGAAGAAACCAGGATGTGAGCAACGGAAGTGACAGCTGGCAGCAGGGCTAGAGCACAGATTCTCTCCCTGCTAACTGCCTTCACTCCTGCAGATCACAGCTTTTTCACAATTTAGGCAGTGCCAATGTGTGCCCCGACTGCTGCTCACCCCTTAATGTCCAGCATGCTCCAGCATCAGCCAGCAGTGGCTGCTCTGCATATCCCTCAGCCATATTCCTGACCAGGAATACACAGGGCTGGCTGTAGCCTGCAGTGTAGGCAAATACTATACAAGCCCTTCTAGGATGATTACCAACTGTGAAATAACAGCCTTTGAACACCCAGTCAGTGCCATCCCTCTATTAAGTAGCAAGAGCATTAATGCCTGGGCATTGAAAGACAAATCAATTTTCACTCAAATGAGGGCTTTTTCTACTCCCATCTCAGTTTCTGAGGGAAAAAGCTGTCTACACTACAAACTACAAGTCTTAAAGCTTGTCTGAGCAGAGGCATTTTCCCCTGAAGCAGTGCCCGAGATGTGCTGGGTGATATGGAACACAAACAGCATTTTATAGTCTGTGAAGTATCAACATCTCAGATTTGGCTCTGAGGACTCGGAGGAGTTTCACAACAGGACCAACCTTATGGCCACAACAAACAGAGCTCCCTGGATCCAGCTGCAAGTGAAAGCACATTCCAGCTCAACCACATCTGGGTGCAGCCAGGAGGGCAGAGCTTTCAGGTCAGTGAGATGGATGTGTGCAGGCAGTCACAGACATCCCCCAACCCCCACTGCACTGGGCGTGCTTTTCTGCAGAGGGAGAAGTGCACACAGCTGGGATCTGTACCACACACAGACACGAGCTGAGGGCCAATGACATTACCCAGCCACCATGTGTCCCACTCAGAGCTTCAGTTTCTACAGCCCCAGCCTGCACTCCTGTCAGAGCTCCAGCTAGCAGCCCTGGGGAAGGTTCTGCTCTGTTTCTGCATCTCAGACAGATGTGCTGAGGAAGAATTTTGCAATAGGACCGTTCTCACGCCTCCAGAGAAAATAGCTTTGCAAATTCTTCTCTAACTGAACTCATCAGAGTGGCCTTAATCAGCAGGGTGAAGAGCAATGCTGCTCTGAAGCAGCGCAGCACAGCTGTGGGCAGGGAGCATTTCCTGCAGACTGTGGATCAGCCCAGAGGATGCAGGCACATACCTGGCTGATGCTGGACACCCACACCATAACCACAGTGCCAGGCTGAAGGCCAGGCCTTTCTTGCTTTAGCTCCAGGTGACCAGCCCTGACCAACCTGCCAAGGTCTGCTAGGGAACCTCCACCTGCAGAGGCAGGACAGCACTTCTCCCACTTGCTCTTTTTTAGCATGCATCAGTTAGGCTCCTGCTGCACTACATGCTGCTTGAGGCAACACACGTTAAGAACGGCCCTGTTCAGAGCAGAACAGGCTGTCAGGGCAGTATGTGGCACATCAAAACCCTCTCACCAGGCTCTTCTGATCTCTTCACCATCTCAAGGGGCTTCCTCCACCCAGGACATGAATATCAAGCTTCTTGAGATTAAGATAACTGCAGAAGTCAAGGGTATGTGAGCACACATTTGGGCTCCTCGAGATGACCAGAGACTCTAGGTGGTCTCCTTTGTCCTCCGCACAAAAAGGGGGAAAGTGATGACTGAACATCCCTGCCTGCCACACTCTGCTTTAGCCCACGAGGCCTGACAAAGCTCTGCAAAGAGAATGTGACCATTTTCTGCTCAGTGACATATTCAACTGAGAAACAGTAAAAAAAGAAAAGCCTTTAAGCATTCAATTACTGAGGCAGCTGCTTCTTAGGCTTTACCAAAAACCCACAGGCAAGCCCTCATCTCAGATTAAAGCCTGTGTTTTTGAATCCTGTGTGTTTATGAATCATGCCTCTTTAGAGGAGCAGATGTCCTCTCCAAGCTCCCAGAAGAGATGAAGATTCCATGTGCAAAGTAAGCAATGCAAGCTCTGAACACGTGAGAAATACTTCTTTCATTACCCAGACCCAGTTTCCCAGCAAAGGTTTAAAGAAGTGCCAATGACTTTTCCTTCAGCTGACGAGCCTCAGCTCCACCTCCAGTCCTGTGCTACACAAGGAGCTTCATCTTCAGGACTAAGATGAGCTCTTCTGTCTATACTGCCATTTTATGAAGATGCTTCTGTGATTCACAGACTTGGCTACAGTGAACCAGTGAACTAGAATGAAAGCCACAGGCTTGGCCTCCACTGCTTCCTTCCAGGCAGCAAGGATCCTATTGGAGGTCACTGGTATCAGAGACACTGAGGATTTGAAGTGCAACAAGGAAAGAAATGCAGTGACTGCAGATAACACTTATTGTATACAGTTTGTCAGGAGGAAGAACTGCTTTTGCTGGATAGGATGAAAATAATGCAGCAAAATCAGCAAATCCTGAAGACCTTCCTGTGACCCTAATGCTCACAAACAAATCAGAAACCATCTCTAGCCAGGAGCTGTAAAGAAAACTGTAGTGCAACATGCTGTTCTCATTCCATTCCGTGGCTACTGCTCTCCAGTAGCACTTGAGGGGTTTGTAAGGCACTGATACTGACTCTGTGTTTGTCTAATTAGTCAGTAGTTGGGTAAAATGTCAACTGGAAACCATCAGAAAGTGAGACTCAGGAGGAAGGACTGTGCTTACCTGATACGCGGTCCTTCCACTGGGGGACACGACTCGGGTGACAGAACGTTGATCCACCAAATCCAAAGCTGGGACAGCAGATGGGCCAAATATGAACTTCAGCCTGAAAGAAAAAGGGTCTCTGTTTATGTCATGCCACAGAAGGAGATCACCTGACCTCGTTTAATCCACAGGACTTAGCCCTGTAGAGGTCTATAGCCAAAGGTTCCCTTTGCATCCCCAAATCCCACCAGTTACAGCTCCACTATCTGTGCTACCAAACAACGTGTGCATTTGTCATTCTCAGCTTTGCTGGCTTTCACCACTGACTGCCAACCCCAGCCCATCTCTGAGACAGCCCCAGATGACAGCCTTGCTCCTGGAAGACACATCTCTGCAAAACTCAATGCAGATTTAATTACAAGGCATTTTAAGGATTTTTTTTTTTAATTATTTTTTTACATAGGACATGCAGTGGTTCCTGTCCTGAACTAAAATGAGACAAAGTGCATCAGAGACACAGCAGTGAGATTTGTACCTCAGCCTCTGACTGTGAGTGGTGTTAGCCATGTAGGTGAGAAGAACATCTGATAAGCTGTATGCCAAACCCAGACAGCTGTAATTCAGTCTATTGTCCAGACAGCTCATGAGACTAACAAGTTATTGTAGAGCTGCACATCCAGCTGCTCTGAGAGCTCAGGGGCAGCTGAGATAATCCTTACACACCTTTTATTCACTGAGAAAAAAAAAATGTGTAGTCTAGATTAGTTGCAAAGGTAACCAACAAAAGAATCAGCAGTGATGAAACAACAGTACAAAACATGAGCAGGAGAAAGAAGAGGAACACTTCCAACTGCCAAAGAGCTGAGGCACAGCCGTCCCAGCAGCGACTGACCTATGAGGCTGAGTCAATCTCACTGATGACAAGCCAAGCAGACAGATTTATTCCAGGAAGAGCAAAACTTCAGTTGTACAAACTCGAGGCAGTAAGGACTGGCCCCATTCGAAGGGCTGAGCAGCGATGGGTGGGGGAACACTGAACGTAGGACATTCCTTAACGATTAGGTGTGGGAATATAAGGGGGCTGAGTTTAATGAGTTTCAGTAACTCAGTTTGAGGGAATTCTTTTTTCATGTATATAATTTGATCAGTCTAACAGGAAATAAGCAAAGGGAATGCCCAAAGGAAATTGAAGTTCTTTAGATATTTGGAAGAGATTCAGAAATGAAATCAGAACACTTCAGATCCCTTGGTTACAGAAAACTGATGGAAATTCAGCTGCCAAGAGTTACCACCCCAGTGTTACTAAACTTAACAAGGGAACTTCTCTTTCTCTTAACTTTTATGACAAGAAGGAAACAAAAAGTTGAGAGTTGTCAAATGTCATCCCACGCTTCAAAGGCCACTGTGGTCCAGAAGGCTTCAGCACACACCTTCCCAAAGGCAGGCCTTTCACAACTGTTATATTAAGTAACTTCACACCCAAAGTTAGTAAGGCCTGAAGAGTTCCTGGTGATCTCCTCCCCTGGCTAACCTTACAGGCTGGCAGGAACACAAAGTTAAATAGGATTTGAAAGAAAAGTTTCTCTCACTGTAGTGGTGCCTCCTCTCTACCTTTGTCACCAATCAGTGAGGACTGGAAGAGTTCTTGGGTCTGCCTGGATATGACATATTCACAAACTTCAATCAGTGCACGGGTGATGAAGCTGACCTAAGAATTCCTCTAGAGAAGAAACCTCTCAAGGCAATCTTCAAAGTAACAATTTGCTGGTACAGAGGGATGAAAAGTTCAACTTTCCCTTTCCATCACACATACGTGTGACTCAAACACATGAGGGGATGGCAGGAAGCTGTTGTGCTCACAGTGATAGGAACATAGAGGAGATGCATTGTTCCAGTGGCATGAATCACTGAAACACAGCCTGCTGCCACAGAAAACTCATTACGGATCAGAAGGTGGACTCAGAGCTCAGGGTAAACATTCTGGGTTTCTGCATGCTTTATCCACCCAAATTAGTGCACATCATTGCAGCAAATTCAGTGATACAGAGACAGTTTCACAAATGTGGAAAAACCCTTGAGATTTCCTCATTCCTACTGCAGTCAAGAGCACTCAGCAACTCTGCACGAGAAGGATTACAGAAGGAAAAAAGAGCAGTGCTGCGCTGAGAACAGATTATCAGCTGTCCTTTAGCAGAACTTGGACAAGAAGCAAAGCAAAAGATACTCACCCCAGCAGCAGGTCATCAGGGACTGCAACAAAAAGAAAAACAGTGATTTTGTTAGCATGAGCCATTGCAAGAAACTTCATCACAGGGAAGAGAAGCTCTCCCTGATCTGCCCCCAGAGGCCTCGCAGAGTGCAGCCCTTCCAGCCCTGAGCCTCCAACGTCCTCCTCTGAGACCAGACCCTCTTTACACAGCAGCACTGTCTCTTCCCAAAGCCCAGGTAATAAACCCCACATCTCGCTCTGCCACTTTAAGAAGTTGGTTAAAAATACATACATTGTTTTCCTTGAAACTCTCTTGGCATCAGCTGAGAACTCTGTGGCATTATAACTTTGTGTTGTTCTTTTCCCAGCACGGTCTTTGAGGGCCCTGCTAGTTTATAGCTCTTATTACAGCACACAGAAACATTTATTTTCGTTTATTGGAACTTCTTGTTAAGATGGAAAATTGCACTTAGGAAAAGCAGTCTCTTTTAGCTAGCAGCTTACACTGATCAGCCAAGCTGATATTTCTGTTATCACAAACAGGACACAGTGTACCATCTCAGTACTCTGCTACACGACTACAGGCCTCCTAACTTTTAAAGCCCTTTCTTCCAACAATTCAAAATATTTTCTCTGACTTAATGCTGTTGGTTTGACTTTTCCAACTTTCTTCTGATTTTATTCTCCAAAGAGGCTGATCAGCTTCCACCCACAGTCACATCCCAGCACACAGCTTTGGTGCTGCAGGGAAAAGTGCATTTCGAAAGGAACGCTTTTTCCTTGTTTACAGAGGGATTTATAAACTGCTTTAAAAAGCCACATGTACGTTTTGGATCTCCTCTAACCTGACAGGAGCCAGACAAGTACAACAAAAAGCAATTGAAGTGGCCACTCTGTTTTGATATGAAGTCTTTGTTCCTTCTGCACTCCAATGCAGTACTCAGCCAGACTTCCCTGAACATTTATTTGGTTGGTTTTAGCACAGCTAAAAGCACGCCTTGCACAGACGCTTTCCTGAGGACTTTCTACCCAGCAACAAACAAAGATTAATATTCTTTCAGCACAGATCACAGAACCGTGTTGGTAATCCAGAATGCAAGGAAGGTAACAGTTCTGATCTGGCTGCTGGAATGGACCAAGCTGTTGGCTGGTGCCTTCTTCCTTCATGCAACATGGAAGCTGCTCTCTGCCACGCGCTGGCCGATGCTGTACCCTCTGCTGGTCGCTGATGAAACACCATCATGCTTAGGAAAATTTCCCTTTCAACTCTGCTTTTGAGTCCATAAAAAGGAGCACCGTGGTAGGCATGACAAAAAAACCCCACGGAAGGAAGCATGGAAACGATCATCCCTCACACACAGCCAGCCGCACGCACCACAAGCTCTGGGCAGGCAGATTTTCCCTAAGTCCCGTGTTGGAAAGCATCCAAACGGGTGTTGTTTTTTAAAGGGGTGCCACTACTCATTATCTCTACTTCAGAGCCCTTTGTGTCGATGCCAGGCAGGGGCACAAAGGCTGGGAGCAGCCCACACGTGACAGCGGCGTGCAAAGGACGCAGATGAGGGCAGGGCACCAACGCTGCTGCGGAGGCTCTGGCCCGGCAGGGATGGACCTGCCGCTCCTTACGTACCGTGCGAGGTCTCCCGAAACGCCTTTCTCATCTCCTTCAGAAGCTCTTCTGCCACCGCTGGCAAGGTGCCACCCGTCCCACAGCACGGCCCTGGGGGCTGCGGGCGAGACAGAGCAGATGAGGAGGCGGTGGGAAGCCGCGAAGGTCCGTTTGTGCGGGCAGCGCTTCGTCCCGGCCTGACACGAGGCCGAGGAGGAGGCACCCAGCCGAACCCCGGCCGCGCTCCGGGCGCTTCTCAGCGCGAAGGGCTGCGCGGGGCGCCGGCGGGCATAAGCGCACCGCGGGGAGAGCGGAGGGGGAGCGGGCAGGAAGAGGCCCGGGCCTGGGGCAGTTCCAGCCATCCTGGCGGCCCGGGGGTCTCGGGGAGCGCCGGCAGCCGCCGGATCCCGGCAGCGGGAACCGAGCCGCAGCCATTCGGGGCCCCGGGCCCGGGCCTACCTGCGGCCGCGTCGCCATAGCAACGGAGCGCGCCGCTCCGCTGACGCGGCGACTCCCGTCACGTGACCAGGGCGAGCTCTTAAAGGGCCCGCGCCCCGGGAAAATGCTGGCGGCGGCGCTGCCGCGGGCTCTGTGCCGCTTGGCCCGGCGCTGCCCCGCGGGGCTCCCGCGACCCCGGCACGGCGGAACCCGGCAGGAGCGGGGCGGCGGCGGCGGCGCGGGGTCCGCCGGGCGGCGGCGGGCTCGGCCGGGCGAGGCTGCGCTGGGCTTCCTCGGAGGTGAGGCGCGGCGGGCCGCGGGCGGGCCGGGCCGGGCGGCGGTCACCTCCGCCCCGCAGCTTTCTCCATCTTTCCCAGGGACGGCGGCGAGGAGGACGGCGAGGACGCCATCATCCTGCTGCTGAAGAAAGCCAAGGTGAGGCGCCGAGCGCGGCGGAAATGGCGGCCGTGCGGTGACGGCTTTCTCCCGCCGGCTGGGCGCGGAGCCCCGCAGGGGAGGGCCGGGATAAAGGCGTTCCGCCGCCCCGAGCCGCTCCGTGCCGCTCTGCCCGCAGCTCAGCGTCGTGAAGGGCGAACTGGACGAGGCCGAGCGGCTGCTGCATCGAGCGCTGCGCCTGGCGCAACGGGCCGACAACAGGACGGCCGTCATCTACACCTACAGCACGGTAAGCAGCCGGGCTGCGGGCCGCGGGAGCCCGGAACCGCCGCGGAGCTGCAGCGCTGTCCGTCTGTTCCAGATGGCAAACGTGGCCTTCATGCGGGGGCAGCTGGACGACGTGAGTAAGTGTGGCGGCCGCTGGTTTCCTCGCTGCGCGGGCTGAGAGCTGAGAGCTGGGATCTGGGAAGCGGGACGTTCAGCTGCGGTCTCGCAGTGCTGCTGAGAACAAGGTTTTCCCAGCTGGGCGTTGGGCTCCGGCATCCGAGGGAAGGATTATTTCTTACTACCGAATGCCACAACCCGTGGCCCGAGGAGAACCCGGGAAGGCACTGAAGAGCCCCGGCTGTGATCCGCTTGTGGGCGCTGGGGGGGTCCTGCAGTTCTAAGAACCTGCCCAGCCGGCGGTCGCGCCAGACTCTGGCTGCCCTTTCACTTCTCACCACTCGTGATAATAACTGTGGCAACACGAATGCCAGAGTTTGAGGCAGATTCCTCCCGGCAGTCTTCCGTTGTAGGGACGCGCTGTCAGCATCCTGCAGTGACTCTTCAACGTTCTCATTTCAGGCAGAAAAGCTGTACAAAGCGACGATGAGCCACTTGCTCGCAGGAGACACGAAGGAGGTGGGTTCTTTTGGTGAAGCTTTTCACTGGGAGCGCGAAGCGCCTTGCTCAGTTCTTTGGTCTGTTTGGTGCGATGCTCTGCCTCCTACCGGGACCTGGCAGCACTGGCTGTGAGCCTGGCAGGAGTTTCCTTTAATGGAAAGCTGCTCTGGAAACAACAGGATGGGCGCATTGCAGGACTTAAGTTTGTTCTCTAGCAAAGTAACGGTTCTACTGGGAAGGTGCAGGAGGAGTAACAGTTGCGTTGTGTGTCCTGGCAGGATGACAATGCAATCCTTGAGATGTCCCTCAAGCTGGCCAGTATCTATGCTGCTCAGAAACAGTGAGTTCTCTGTTAAAGGCATGTTTTGCTTTAATCTCAGCTTCACAGTGGTAATGGTGGCCAAGCAGAGGCTTGTGCCTCTAAGAATAGAGTGCCTAAGGAAGCTCTGATGTGATAAGATACCATCAGTATGAAAGTTCTCACTGACGTGGTATTTGCCTGCTCACCATCATGCAGTGGTGATTGCTGTAATGACCTGCCCAGCTTAGGGCAGAAGTAGCCATAGAAGCCACAGTGCTTAGCCTTAAATCCCCACCTCACAACACAGGCTTTTGAATGCAGTTGGTGTTTGGTAATTTGTAGTTTCTTTTTTTCACAAAAGAGAGAGCATTGGTGGGGGCAGCTTCTGTTTACCTTTTTTTTTTTTTTTGATGGGGCTCCTTCCTCCCTCTTGGGTCCCTTTGCACATGGGTCAGAAGGGTGTACACCAAAATCAAGGAGCAAGCATTGAAGGCAAGAATGGAGGGGTAAAGTCTTACAGGATAAGGAAAGTATTCCCATCCATCCCTCTAGGGATGGAAGAAGTCTTGCACTGCTGAGCTGTTGTACATTGCAGGCACAAATTAGCCCTGGCTGGCTATGAGTTCTGCATCCTGACCTTAGAGGAGAAGATTGCCAAGCAAAAGGACTTGCCTGAGGATGTCTTGCCAGGTGAGAGTGCCTCAACTGCCAAAGGCTTCTTTCATTATCTTTTCTCTGTTTCTCTGTCTTTGCCTAAGCACCACCTTCATGCCAGTCCATTGTCTTCATACTGCTTGGTTTTCCAGCTCTCATAGGAGGTGAACTCATGCTTCATACTGCAGTGTTCACTTCCACTCCTCTCTATTTGCAGCTGAAGAAAAAGCCAACACTCGTCTCTTGCTGGGGATGAGCCTGGACTCTTATGCTCGCTATCTGCTCGACATTAACCAGCTCCCAGTGGCCCAAAAAATGTATGAGAAGGCTCTGCAGATATCACATGAAGTTCAGGGAGAGACTCATCCACAGGTAATGTGTACAGTGGGAGTTAGAAAGAAAAGAAAGGTATAACGGTTGTGAGGGATCAAACGGGGGAGGGCAGTAGCCTTAAAAGCAGCTTTGCTGGCATTGAACATAGACAGTACCATTTTCCTACCAGTAACAGGGAGCATGTATCATGTTGATAGATAGGTGCTTCCTTACCAAAAGCTCCTCTGGGAAGCACTTTTGTTAGTATAACATATGACTGGGGTGCTGCTATAGGCTCAAAGTTCTACACCAGTTTTGCCCTGAGGATTCTTTTTCTGTCCTGCTGCAGACTGTGGTCCTCATGAATGACTTAGCAACTGTACTGGATGCTCAAGGGCACTATGATGAGGCATACTCTCATGTGAAGAGGGCAGCTGAACTGGCAAAGGAGACACAACACCCTGAGGAGTACGTGGTGCTGAATAACCTGGCAGCAATTCTGATGCATAAAAGTAAGTAAATGAATGTCCAGTGTCTCACTTCTGTGCATTCCTGGTTTTAGTTTAATTAGTGAGCCTGCTGACTTCGGGTAGACAACTTGTATTGCATTCAAACCAGAGACAGCTGCTGAAAGGTCTGGTCTAAGGTGAGCCAGCATGTCATCAGAGGGACCTCGTTTGCTTTGTCCTGTACACAGTAGCTGTTCCAAAAAAGACAGAAGACGTTTGTAATTTGTTTCAGAGACCTTGATGCTGAAGCAGCACCTTGACATGTCATTATAGTTGCTATCTGGCTTTCACAGTTGGTGGCAAATACTGAATGTTCTCCAAATCACCCTTGTTCTCTAAGAGTTCCAGGTAGTCCTTTACTCTGCATGTGGGTGATGTGGCTGGTTAGAACCACTTTTTTTCTCTTCTCACAGAAGACTTTCTGCAAGCAAAACAAGTGTATAAAGAAGCTCTGAAACAGGCAGAACAGAAGGGAGATGCTGATTCTGTCCGGCACATCCAGGAAGAATTAGCTGAACTGGCCAAGAGGAGAAAAGGCTCTCAGTGAGTTTGGCCAAAGAGTCCAACAGCAGCAATGGTGGGTGAATACAAGCAGTCTGGGACTAGTTTGGTACAATTCTCCAGAGGAGCAGCAACTAGGAACTTAAGGACAGCTTAATAAGAAGGGCTGTTATTGCCTAACTGTTAAGCCCCAAATAAAGTTCTGAAATCTTAATAGTATTTGAATTTGTGGTGTAATCGACGGGTATAATAATGTAATATACAGATCTTTGTGCTAGAGTGCAGTTTGCCAGCAAAAGTCTAGCCTGTTACTAATACCTGCAGTTAGTCAAGGAGCAGTCATTTGCTATTCCTGACTTTTCACAGTATTCAGTTTCAAAACATGTCTGTTCTAAAGCTATGTTGTGAAAAACAGAACAGCCTGCCATGAGGCAGCACTGACTTAAATTTCAGACTAAGGAAGGAGGATCCAAACTAAGACAGGAATTCTCACTCTTTATGTGCCAGCCAGCAGAGCAGGGTGTACTTATCAGTGCTACAGTTCACTATGTATTAACTGCAGTACAACACTTTCCACCACGTACCCACATTATGACAGAGCTGCAGCCTCTTCATGTTATTTTCAGACAGGTTGCCTGAAGATCAAATGTATATCTTCAAAACGTTTAGCGTGCGAAGATAGAGCCTGCCTTCTCAAAAGAGTAAGAATGTGTTACTAAACCAGAGCTGCCAGCAGAAACAAAAGCCTCTGACTACCTCACTGCAGCAGCCAGAGCACTAAATACCAGTTTTTCCTCTGCTAGGACACAATGTGGTGCTAGAATGCTGAGGCTTCCTAGTGGAAAGGATGATATGTGACAAGCATCAGGCTTATAAATTACATGCCATCACAGGGATTCAGTATGAACAGCCTGCTTAAACAACAGCATTTTTCAGTTTTTCCCTGTAGGGAGGCCTACTATGAAAGACAAAATTAAACAAGAAGTTATCAAACTGTTGTTTATCTAGGCGTGCAGAACTACAAGTAGCTGTCACTGATCATCATTTTAACTGCTCAGCTGTAGGAACTTCAGATATGCAATGTAACTCTTAGTTTTAATTGCATCATTATTAATTTACTTACAGTAGCATTAGTAGTGGCTCCAGCTCTTTGTAACTGTGAGCTAAGAAGCAGCACGAGTTGGTGTTTGCTGAAGCTAGGAACTCACTGTCACATATACAGCATTGCTGCCAGCATGCTAGGAAATAAGAAATAGGGATGTTATAAGGCACACCTGTACCAACAAAGAGGCTCTAACACATTAGAGCCAATTTTTCTTTATTATTTAGATTTTGTTTTTAGATGCCAGCTGACACTGCTGGTAACTCTGCAGCATCCCCTAAGGGAAATGTTTTGCCACTTCTCATGAGCACAACTTGATGCTGCAAAACAAGAGGGAGACACAGGAAAATCAAACTGAGAACTGATCCCCTTTATTGATTGGTCTGAATCCAGAAGTCGCTGCCTACTGGAGAGACACTGTGTGGGGAAAAAAAGACCTGGAGATACGATGCATGGGTTTTTCAAGTCTTAAATGATTTCATATCAGAATCACGAGGTTAAGATGACAGCATAGCAAAAGCGCTGACCAGAAATCAGTTAAAAATTTGTAGCAGACCACAGTTTGTAAATGTGATTTATAAACACCTTCCTGTTTGAAACAGGTGAGATGTAATTCCATACGTGAAGATCAGTGGAATTATGTTTAACTCTAACTTAGGTTCTGGAGAGGTCTATACGCTGGAGAAGTTAAAACTTGGGTAACAAATAAAAGCAGCAGCAGCTTATGTGCAAACACCACTCACACCGCACCTCAGAACTTTCCTATCTTGGGTATTTTGCTGCTGCAGCACAAAGATTAGTGATGAACATGCTGTACTTACTGTACAGGTAGCAGCAAAGACTTTTGGCTGTTTGTGCCTCTTTCGTGTTGCATTTGTTATACTAAAAATGAAAACAACTGAATTTTAGAATGAAACTTAACTCTCTGTTCCAATTTAAAAGCTCCAAAACAGGCAGATGAATGTGTTGGAGAGCACACGTGGCTGGGGGAACAAAAAAGGTATAAAACCAGGATGGAGAAATCAGTGCTTTAAGCCAGAAGGGGACTGCCAGCTGCAAAGCAATTCTGTATTTACAATGCACAGTCAAGTTTTCAAATAAGTTCCCTTCTGATTTCTCTTTCCTACATCCATGGCAAAAAGGCTTTCCTCTGTAAAGCAATTTGCTTAAGTAGATTTGCTATTGATAGCAATTCTGTACTGGTTCTTAACTGGACCATTAAGCTGTGTATCTTATGGAAAAACTGCACACAGGCTTAAGGTTACACAGCTACATTCTACCCTTCATAGAATGTACTGCAAATGCAGGGTTAAATTTAAAATGTTTTGACTGGAAAGTAACTTCTAAGCAAAGACTGAGGTGCAAAAGCAGTTTGGAATCTGCCAGGCCATCCAACCCCCCAACTCAGTGCTATCTGTACATCAGTCCTTCTACCCCAGAGATTTAAATTCATTTTCCTGAAGTTAATGCAGCAAAACATAAGATGCTCCTGAAGATGGATGCCAGGAGATTCTGTAACAACAGACCCAGACGTACACAGGAGCTACAAGCAGACCAGAGCAGGCAGTGATGGATGAATGATGTCTCTCCCAGTACCATGTACAGTTCAAAAAGAAAATAAATCCACCCTAATATGTATTGCACACTTCAGGAGTTAAGCCAAACGTTTGTAAGGACTTCCAGCTTTAAGTTTTCTTATAAAGATAGAAACTGGGATGTGAACACAGGCTTCAGAATTATTATTACATAAAGATTTTAGAATCAGACTGAAGGAAGGTAAAAATTACAGTACCTATTTCAAACTGCTGTAACAGAAGTCAAGTAGCTGACTCGTGTTGCTCAATTATTCTATAAAAGCATTTTGTTTTTATTTCAACTTGGGATGTAGAGTTTTTCCTTCTTGAAGGACTTATCAATCCACCCAGAGCCTCTGTCCAGGAAAACCATTTGCTGTGGTTAAACACGACGGTAAGATTTAGTAGCCTATTTCAACTGCATACAATGCAGAAACACAGAACACTAAGGTTTGCTTTGGGGGCACAGTTGAAATTCCCAGTGTGCATAACAGTGAGGTACAGCCTCCAGAAGCTGCTCTTCTTGTTTTTTTTTTCTTTTATCCTTTTTAAAATTAACCATAACATACCCATGCAATAATATTTCTGCAGTGTTGCTAAATAAAATCAACTGCACCAAAAATGTACAATGTGGCAGAATTCAAAATTCAAAGAAATATATCATCTTATTCCAGCGAGCTGGCTATGTTCATGTACACAGTTCAGTACGGGGTCAGTCTTAAAAAAAAAATAAATCAACATCTTCACAAGAGCTTGAACACCACTGAGAAAGTGTGTCTAGGGAAGAAAATATAAAAGCACAATGCCTGCAAGAAGTGGCACAGCATTAAACGGGCAACGATGCTAGGCTGGCTGGAGGTTTGGGTATGGTTAGGGAAGGCTGGGAGGGAGGCCACGGTTATGAGGAGTAACTCTACACTGAGAAAATGCTTTAAAAAAAAAAATTACAAAATGACCCCCAAAGTTTAGGCAATGATTTGAACATAAGTACACCAGATACTATAGCAAGGGAAAAAACACTGCAAAAAGTACTCTCTATTTACAGAAGAATGATTTAAAGACATTATGGTTTTCTTTACAAATAGATGTAGAACAGGAATAGTCCACATTTTTAAAAACTTTTTACATATTTATCTTTAGTAAGTCAACCTTCTTGATCACAATCCTCCAACACACAGCCGTGCAGAAGGCATTTAACAGACTCTCCATTAATTCTTCATTGTGTGGCCCTCGCTCTCTTGGAAAGTCTCTCTGGGCACAAGTCAAAAATAAAATCTTTTGTTTTGACCCGCAAATTAAAAAAAAAAAAATAATATCTGCATAGTTCAGTCATCACTGTCAGACAGAGTCTCATATTGTGCTGAAAGCAGTGGTGCTGGCTCTCGCTCCCAGATCCTGTTCTGTTGGTGAGTGGTTGCTTGGCTCATGGACGGCGGGGCGCACGCGATGGATGTTGGCGGCGTGCTGCTGAGCATCCGCATCGTCAGTGGGTTGTAAGGAAACTGCGTGGAACCTGGATGAGAGAGTATCTGCAAGTCAAACATGTGCCATTCTGAGAAGTTATCAGAGAGCTGCACGTTCAGAGATAGCATGGCTTTGGTCGCGACGGCTATCAGAAGAAAAATCAGTTTCAGACAATGCTTGCATTCTTTTGATGAACACACCAGTGCTACGTGTCTGCATCTGACTGTTCCACAATTAACATATCTAGTTCATTAAGTTGAAAGAAAAGCTGCATTTCTCACCTGTTGATGAAGGCCGATCCTCCCAGGCCCACACCGGAGTCTGTCTGTGGTAGTCCCCTTCTGAATGTACAGATGAGACTGAAGAAGGTCTTTCGGTTCCTAAATATCCCTGTCCAGGAATCGGAGACTTTGACTTCCTACTATTGGATTTGCCAATTAACTTCTGCTTGCCAACTCCCCCTCCTGGAAATAGAAGGGACAGGTTTTCCTAAAAGCATGACACTGCATTTTAGCCTCTCTATTGGTTCCTGTAAATTATCACTCAGCACCAAACAGGAGTTGATGCCTTTTGGAATGCTGATTTACTACAATTAGAAGAGCAGCTTACACAGTCATTAATAACACTGTTGCTAGAAGTGTTTTACTTTTTTTTTTTTTTTTAAATCATAAAATATTTGGGAGCTGAAATGCCTCACCTGAATTTGGTGATGGATTGGCTTCTTCCCTACGTGTCTCATTGCTTGCTGATACCACAGCACTGGAATTGCCAGGTGCTACTGCAATGGATTGTGACATTACAACTCCATGATCCTCGCTCTTGTCATCAAAGTTTCCCATCAATGCTTTTCTAATAATGTCTTCTAGACCCAGATTACTGGCAGGATCTGCAAAGGAATGACCCCTAGAACTGACTGCACCTGGGAGATAAAAAAAACATACATGGAAAGGTGGGAGGGGAGGCAAAAAATACATCTCAGAAATTACAAAGGGATGTGGAAGATGATTTTAGAGAGAGGCAGAAAGTTAGGAGAAAAAAAAGATTTTTTTTAAACGCAAAACAACTTGCTCCAAAGCAGCTCACAATGGCAGGAAATTATATGTGCCAGCAAACACCAAATATCCACAATAGAGTACATTACACATTAAAAAAATGCAAAAAACCCCAACATAAACAAGCAAAGGAAGCTGAACATGCTGATTGTAAAAGCATATTAGGTCAAAATCTGCAACTACTCATCAGCTGTAAGAGAAGAGACAAGAAAAATACTCCTCACATTAACAATCCACACTAATCCATCTTATGAAGTATGATGCAATTTTTATTCCAAAAGCCTGTTTTTCCATCTAGTTTGATGGAGATCTGTTCCTTCTCCACTTGAAAGACAGAATCACTGCATGAGGAGGGGAGGTCGCTGGCCAAAATCACTTAAAGGCAATCTGCAGTTCAACTCAGACTCAGATTTACCAGTTCTTATCTCCCATATTTTTATTCAGTTCTCTTTCACTGATTGCTTTAATGTATGGGTTATGCTTAATATTTCCATGACAGGAAGTTGGGAATTTTAATTTATTTTCCATAGGAAAATAAAAAAACAACAAAAAAACCCAAACAACTACACATTTCACATATCCTGGTTTATAAACTAAACTACATTTGATGAACTAAGCTCAAGTTTTGTTGAACTGTATTTAAATTCTGTTTGAGTTAGATGCTAACTAATTCCATGGCTTTCTTTCCGTAAGATTTGCAGACAACACAAAAATAAAATATTAAGTCCCCAGTTTAAATATTTTCTGAAGTCTTCAATCGTTTTTTCTCCTTCCCATGACATAAGAAACCTTTTTTTCATGTGGGATATTACTTTTCAAGTTTTATCATCTTCTCACTTACTGCATTCTTGAAAGCATATACATTAAATATATTGCATTAGTTTACCTTTTCTGAAACAGAAGTAGTTTTATTTTCTGAAAAACTCACCTGAGGTAGTGACTGCTGGCAAATTGAATATTTCAGTCCCCGGCTGAGCAGTTGCTGCAATTGAAATACATTTAATTGAGTTTTCCAGTATATGTTTATGTTCATTCATGTTATTTGAAACATTGATTTTAGAACATCTGTGGACAGCAGTCACACAAATCTCAAGTTGGAAAAATTCAGTAGAAAAGCAAGTCCTGCATACCCATGTCAGAGTCGCCTCCACCAGATGAGTTCAGCTTTCGAAATATCTCTTGCTTCTTGGATTTTACCATGGGTGAAGTGTTCTCAAGTTTGGTGAAAAATGAAGGCAGGTAGCTTATACTGCCCGGGGAGCGAGAGTCAGTCCTGCCAACATCAAGTGTCAAAGAAAAAGAACATTCTTAACATCGTATATTTAACTTCTTTCCAAAAGCAGTCCCAGGCAGAAACTTCCAACATTCATATGCTTTAAGATTATCCTAGGATCTCAGTTCTGCACATACCTCTGTTCAGTAGGCTCAGCTCTTTGGGAAAGCAATAGAATATTTTCCTGTTTCTCATGTACAACGGGGACCTGAGGGGGTGAGATTGGCTCATAGGGCTCTGAGGAAACATGACTCCTCTCCGGAGATTTTCCAGGTCTACATTTAGAATTCAGAGATGGATACATAATCTTAATGCATGTAGTACAGCAGTTAACACACACAATTGCATTTTGACTGTTAAACAAATATTTTTGTTTAGCTATATGCGTTACATGCTTTAGTATACTTGATCACAAAAATATCAGAATAATTATAGAGAATTCAGTGTCATAAGTTCTAAGTGATTAAACATCCTCACTTCTCTAAAGATTGGAAATCAAGCATTGGTAGGGAGGGGAACATGTTTACAAGTGATAATATGGAGCCAAACAATCACCAAAAACATCACAAGATCAAAGATTACGTCTATTTCTGATATACACAAGGATTACCACACAAGCTTTTGTAATTATCATATTTGAGAATTAAATTTGCAGTTAAACCAAATACATGCATTACCTTCCCCGGGACTTGTCAGACAGATTTTCAGGTGACACTCTGGCACCTGGCCTCTGATGGTGGACTGGTTGTGACTGTGACTCAGGGCTGTAGCGATTTGATGTTTTTGCTCGGGTAGAAACAGGCGTTGGAGCAGGGGTAGAGTTCTGGAATGTAGTGGTGGGAGGCTGCAAAGAGGCCTGAGAAGCTGCCTGGCTTCGAGCAAAGTCTTGTGTAATAATTTGCTGATTGTGTCCAAAAAACAAACAAACAAAGAGAATTTGGTCAGACATTGGTTACAGAATAGTACTCAAAAATTTGTGAACAAGACAAGTAGAGACCAACTGCAACACATGAAACAACTGTAAGATCAGACACATAGTGTATAGTATTTCCCTATAGCAATTCTATAATTACTAGTTTTTATTAATGTTCCAAGATGTATGTTTTCATAATTGGAATATAACTTTTCTTATCTGCAAATAAACCTACACAGATGTGATCAGCAAGGGTGATAAGTCGGTGTGTCCTGGGCACGTGTGCCATCCCTTCTGCCTGGGAGGAAGGAGGTGGAGGTTGCTGGGGTGAAGGAGGAGGTTCCTGTTGTGCCCTGTAACGGTGAATTGTCCCTTCATACTGCCTGTTTGGGTCACCTAATTGAAGAAGAAAAGGGCAGTCTTAAAGATCAGTATTACTGAAGTTTCAAGGTTTTAAAGTTCTTAAAGATTCTTGAGTTAAAAACTGACGTATTTTAACTATGTTTTGATTTCATGATAAATATAAGGAAGATAATTGCCAGCATGTTTGCATAAGCAAACTTACCTTCTGCTTGGCTTGGTTTAGGTGTCTCTTGTTGATAGGGCTGTAGCTTTTCTTGAGTTGGTATAGGTGAATTTGCAGGACTGATCACCTCAATGGCATCTCCAGGAGCTTCATACCGGTGAGAAGATACTGATTATCAAGCAGAGGTTATGGAATAAGGTGTAAATATTACAGACTTTTGTTGTCTATAATGTAGCAACACTAGTGCTTCCATCAAAATGACACCAGTACAATGGAAGTCAAAATACTGTCTTCTTTTTCTAATAAGAACTGCAGTGAAACACAGATTTCCACAAAAGCACATTCTAACGTAAACTCAGTTATTTTACATCTCCTGATAAGGTTACTTCTAATACCCTGCACTTCATGATGCAGCATGGAATCTGAAGAAAGCTATCAGCTACAATTTTGCAAGAATCTTCAGTCACTATATATAAACTGTATTTACCTATCAAGCATATGATCTTGCAAAAAAGATCTATGCAAAGCTGAATATTTTATCATTAAATGTCAGAATCACTTCACATCTTATTATCTCCCTACAAGGCTAAGACAGTAAAGAAGTAGATAGTTACTAAGATACGTACAACTACTGGAAGAATCTGAACTTTGAGAGCCCCTATCTCGTGCATCCTTGTCTGAAGCAATCTGTCGAGTGATGATCACATCTATGAAGTTAGCAGCAGTAATTGTGGTCTTTCCTCGAGTTCTCAGCTCTTCCTCGTACCTGGATTTAGGAGGAGGTCCTTTCTCTTTACTAGCCTCTGAATAGACTACTGTTGAAGACTGTCCCTGGGATTTGCCACCAGAAAAATTTGCAGATGTATAGGGGCACTGGACAGCCCTCTTTTCTACCTCCAGTGTTTTCTGTTCTATCTGCTGCTGCTCAGTAACCACAGCTGATCTGCGTCCCACGTTCTCTTCTATCCTGGTTCCTTCGTGCTTGGTATCTTTTGCTTTGGCAACTTCCATCTGAGGAGCAGAGGCTGCAGCATCTACTAGTGCAGCAAGGGCATCAGCAGCAGTATTGTAGCGAGAAGCAGGTAAACCTTGAGTTATGGAGGGAGCTCCAGGAGTGAGCTGCCTGTTGGCAAACAACGAATATTCCGAATTATATCACATTGAATATTCTGAACTATATCACACACACAAAAAAGAGTCATTTCATGAGGGAAACAAAGTAAAGCTTTAGTGACACTAATCTCTACCTAAACTGAACTGAGTGGAAATGCAATGAATTCAAGAGCCATCTGACAACAGCACATCCTAGTCACTCAGAATCTTCCTCAGACTAAACAAACCTTTTAATAAGCTCAAATATTAGAAAAGATATCCCTGGAACAGTAACTTAAGAAACATACATGATACGAAGCTGAGCAGCAGGATCCAAAGGTGTGATTACGCTCGTCCCATTGGTTCCTTGAAAAATGCTAGGCCTTTGCTGCAGTATGTTTTCCTGGCTTCTAACTGAAGGGGATGGGGACCGAACATATCCATGACTGCCAGGTCTGCCAGGCTGCTCTGTTCCTGCAGAACATACAGCAGAGAGGGAAAAACAATAAGTAATAACAACTCTTATAGAGAACTACATATCAGTGTTTTCTCCTCCACATTCTTTCCTAACTGTCACCACTACTGTAGATATAACAACCTAAAGTTTGTTATTAAGAGTTTAAATAGTAGCGTTCTGAATGCAAGTAGCAACAGGCATGGCTGGGATTCACACCTTTCCCTGGGTACTTCATCATTATGACAGAAAGATGAAGAAGCCTGGTACGTACTTCAGTTCTGGTTGAAACTTCAGCGTTAGAAATCATCATTCAGTTTAGAGCCAAACAATACTGAGCAATTGTGTTGTTAAGAAGCTGCATATTGTTTACAGTGGATATAGAAAATGAGCAGTTACAGTCTACAAGAAGACTGATCCAAATGCAGCAATGCACACTCACCTGGTCGAAGATAAAGTTCAGCAGGGACTGAAGTTATTCTCTCCCTTTCTCGCTCCCGTTCTCTTTCCCGCTCCCGTTCTCGTTCCCTCTCCCTTTCCCGCTCCTTCTCCCTCTCTCTTTCCCGTTCCCTTTCAGCATTTGCAGCTGCAGAAGCTGCCAGGTGTGTAGGGTGTCCTGGACCATCCACAAGACAAGAAGCAGCAAAAACAAATACTAAAGTTAAGCATAGTTTGATGTAAACACTATCCGATACATTCTGCCACCTACTTGCAACATGTTTCCCAAATCCATTTTCTTTCCAGTCAAGGCTATCCACTTATTTAAGAAAGCAAAAGCTTAACACACAGAGCCAGTGGAAAGCTGAACAGCTTTTTACTAAAGGGTTTTCTCTATAGTTAGAAACTAGACAGATTAGATACCCAAGTTCCACCCTTTAACACACCATTTGATGTTAGTGAACATGAAGTCAATTTTTAACAGCTTATACCTGGTGACAGAGAAGCAGGATTGTAAGGCCTAGGGGGGAATGTAAGCTGAGTACCAGGGATGTAAGTGATTCTCTCCATGGGTGGTGTGCTCGTTCCTCCAGGATGAGGCACTAAGATAGTGGGAGCCATATTGTTCAGGTCAATAATTCCTGTCAGGAGAAGACACGTAAGAAAGACTTTTCAAGGACAGATCAAAGGTCCACACGTTAAATACACTGTTCATTGATAACACCCTTGTCCAGACTTCTTATATTCAACAAATAAAATGAAACATTGAAATGCACAGGACTCCAGTATAACTTCTACTATGAAAAACACTTATCCTTTCTTTTTCAACCAATTGAATCACTGCAAGAGCTAGTATCTTATCCCCAAGATAATTAGTCCTCCTGGACTAATTCCTTCACATTTGTTACCTTCCATTCTATGAATAACTTCCCAAACTGATTTAACTGACAGGCAGATTACCACATCCAGTAACCAAGCTCACAGCTCAGCAATCTCCTGTTATATCTCTAACTCTAACGCCATGTAATCCCAGGGATTCATAACTATTTGTGTATTATTTTGGTCTAATATTGCACTTTACGTTTCAATGTGAAACTCTTCTTCAAAATTATGTTCCGTATGAAAAGTCTTCACAGAAATGTGTGCCTCTAAGAAACCTAAATCCCTCCACAATGAACAGAGCATTACTTCTGAGTTCTGATCATTTATCAACCCCTTCTGCCAAGCCACACTGCTTATCCAAAATAAGCTTTAAATAACACCAGACAAAACCCCATAGGCATACCTCTTGCTCCTGCGTATGGGAGAGCTAAAGTTTGCTCTCTGGGAGATAATCCTCTGGTTACATCAGGACGTAAATTGACTTGCATTTGCTGTGAGGTAATGTAGTCATTTAGGATTGTCTGTCGTGTATTCTCCATTGCGTAAAGCTGATACTGACTTGGGTAGCCTGGGGTGGGTGAGAGCTGCCTTTGGAACAGGTAAGCAGCAGCAGCTGAGGGTGAGGGAGGAAAAAGAAGATTTAGTGTTCAAGATACAGAACCAAAGTTTCAGATGTTTATATAGTTTCAGTGCAAAGTGCTATCAATTCTTGCAATGAATCAAAATAGCATTGTAATACTGGTATTTTATTGAATTTAAGCACTGAATGTGGACAGAAAAAGCTAAGCAATCCACATTCTCCTAGAGAAAATACCTGAATAAAATCATAAAGTTTTGAAGATGAATAGCTGAAACACCTGAAGAAGGTTACAGCACCCCACAAAGTTAGACTGACAGATTATGTTACATAGAGGTCTACTGACTTAATATCATCAGACACAACCTGATAATCTCTCAAGTGAACACAGGAGTTCTGATTACACTTTTATTCTGTGGCATCTTCCACACCCTTATGGGCACAGTTTTCCTGAAAGCTTTTAATACATTTCACAAATATTTATTTTAAAGTACTATCTGAAGCTTCCAGAAGAAATATTACAGTAAGTTTCCTGGCTAGACATCAAGCCACAGCAGTGTATATACAACTCCTTCTAAATTATATCTGCCCATCAATAAGAGCTTTATTAAGACATCTTTCCTGTGCCAAGCACACAATATTTCTAAAAACAAACAAACAAAGCCAAAATACAAACAGATTTACCAGGATCCAGAGCCCTGTGAAATGGCATAGCAGGATCTAAGTGAGGAGGGAGGTGACTCCTATAGACTTCAGGAGTAGCCCCTCTGTGATGAGGGTCAAAAGGGCTGTGAGCCACTACAGGATCAACCCCTGGGACTGGAGATTTTGCTGGCACGCTCTCTCTCTGTGTGGGAGTAAGTGTGTTTTTCCTTTCATGATTTGCTGACTTCCCAGAAGATATTCCAGCTAATGAAAAAAAGGAAAAACCCAAACTCAAAATATGTATTTTCAATACGAGATACAGCTATATGCATACAAGCTGCAATTAATTACAAGAAATCATAGTCAGTATTTTATATCACAAAATATCTAGTGAAAATTCTAAGTCCTAAAACTACATTTGTTTGCACTATGCCACATTATCTTCCTTTTCTAGGAACCTCTAATACAGAAGTAGTTTCTGCCCTCAGAACATTATGCTCTTAGATAACATTAACAAATGCCAATGGAGATTGAACTACTTTTTGACCTCCGTGTTATGACACAGCAAATTTTTGTTTTCTTATTTCAATTAACTCATAGCCTTCTTTAATTCCTTCTAACCAACCTCCAAATCAAGAGGAACCATTAGAGTAAAAATAAAGTAGAACAGATTACAGAGAAAAAGGAAGTTAAAAATACATTTCAAATGAAATTACTCAAAGTTGTTTTCTTACTGTGGATCAGAATAACATACCCTCACTAACTCTATTCATCATAGGTGAACTCCTGGACATTGGACTCTGATAGTTCACAGGTGTTCTCCGTGCATTGGTATCATCATAAATCCCAGGGCTCAGTTGTGATTTAGGAGTTTCATGAAGAGTTGACCTGAGAACAGAGGGACCAGAGCTGACTACTGACGTGTGACGGGAACGTACTGCATCCCCGGTCTTCACATCTTCGTATTTTCCTCGCTCCACCACCTTCACATTTTCTGGCACCATTTCCAGCTGAGGCATTCCACGGGGTAACTTGCTTGGTCCAGTGATTAACGATTTTACATTGTGTTTGATGGCAGACTGGCCAGAATTGCTTTCATATTTTATGGGTGTACCCTGAGAAGGAAAGAAGAATCAAGTGAGGTTATTCTGCCAGTGTTTCACTCTTGCTAAAAAATAAAAGAAAAATTAAAAAAATCACATGGCTGATATTGTAGTTCATTGCTGCTGTCACAGCATAGAACATAATTGGATTTTATCACTGTTACTAGTCAGTTACATCACACTTTGCTAAGTGTGTTCCCTGCAGGTCAAGTGTCAAGATTTCTCTAACACACAGAGGATATTTAAGTCTCATACATCAGTAGCTTTCTTGGAAAAGAAAACAAACAGAACACCTACACATTTGTCCTTACTCAAATATCTGGAACTGATTCACTGCTGACTGTGTAAGCAACCATAAGATTCTATGAGTGCCTTCTGTATTTACCTGAGATATGGAGCCTTCTATGATTGGCCTGGCTGTCTGCACGATTTCAGGAGTCTTGCGACTCTCCTGGCTTAACAGATCCTGTCTTGGGATCTCATGGATGGAACGGCCCATTTCTTTGATGGTAGTGACTCCATCATACGGCTTCCCTTTAGTGATGGCTCCTTCGAATGCCCTTATGGGAGGTGACTCTCTCTTAATCTGTTTAGGGTATTTCAAGCCTTCCTCGAAACTTTCAGATGTTGCTCTTGGTGTGCCTTTTGTAGAAAGAAAGTCACATCGCCAGTATTAATTATCACTACAACTCCTTTTTCATAAGCAGAGTAACTAGCTATTAGAATTCTGATTTGCTGAGTCTATGATAACAGATTACAAGAGTAAAACTATGTCAGAAAAATAACAGTGAACAGATTTTCAAGTTACTCAAAGTGTCCCAGGTTATTTCAGTTGCTGAAATAAAAGCAGTACCGTACACCTTCATGTCTGGGGGAATTATTATTCTCTATTTAAAAATTAAAAAAAAAGTGCTAAATATTGACAACTTATACTGAACAAAAATCTATTTTCAAAAAATATATATATCAATACTTAACATATTAGCTTTACATATGGTGTATCAGAAAGTGTGTCTAATAAAGCAAGCTCTACCATTCTTAATAACGGATTTCTGGGAATGTAATTAATGCCTGCCTTCCAAACTAGCAAAACTTTACCTTGCATTATAGAGCCAGACAACACTGTTCTTTCTTTAAGTTCAGCATGTGGGCTACCCCTAGGCAGTGCACGGCATATTAAACCTGAAATTAAAATGAACATAGTTTAGAGAATTAAATAACAAGTGTTCAAAAACACCCTCCTCCTTCTTACATAATTACAGATCTTATCTGTAGTGCCCAGAGCTTTGCCTCATTATGCTAGGCCCTGCATCAACACGTTAGAAGACCATCTTGCCCTACGAAGTTCCTTGGTTCAAGTATTCTTGCTATTATACCACTGCAAGTTTTAACATATTTCAAATCAGAAGGTTATTTTATAACTAAGCTTAACTCTTAAGCTTAACTCTTCCAAAAGCTTCTTTTAACACTTCCCTTTATTTTTGAGAAGACAAACCAAGTGCACGAGCAAGTTAAAGGCACCACTGAATTTCTGCACACGGTTTAGAAACCTCTTATTCATTGTTCAATCTGATGAAAACAAACCAAAATGTCCTTTAAGAGCTATTCAAAAGTGGGACAAAATGCATCTTGGGATTAAGATTCCAGAGTTCAGGTAAGAAACATTTTCTTGATATTCTGTATTTTACAAGACAACCATAAAAGTTATATAATGGCCTGTGTTGACCTTTACAATCTTAGTCCGACTGCAGTTTGTTAAATCAAAATAATGCTAGGGATGCCCAGAAACAGAATACAGCAGCTGTATAAATCTTCTGCTTGGCATAATTTAAGCTATTCAGTGAAGGAATGCAAAGTGTCATAGCAACACATTACACTACTGTGCCACAGCAGAGAATCACAGAATCACTAAGGTTGGAAAAGACCTATAAGATCATCCAGTCCAACCATCCACCTATCACCAGTGGTTCTCGCTAAACCATATCCCTCAACACAACATCCAAACGTTCCTTGAACACCTTCAGGGAAGGGGATTCCACCACCTCCCTGGGCAAAGCATTGAACTGAGGAGCTGTGCGTCCATGCACTCAACACTAGTATGACTCAGTGCTGTTTGAGCTTTGCAACAATTCACTAGAACTGTGAAAAGTCCATTACTTCTCTGAGAAAATGACACATGTAAGTGCTAGGTGAATCACCTGCAGCTATGGGGACCATCCACCAGAAAAAGAAATAGGAAATTTCTACTCCAGTAATAACTACAGCATGCTTTTATTGTAGTAGTTATTATACAGATTTAGTTAATGGCATAAGATGTAAACATAATTCCTCTTTTGATTTGCCCCATAAGACAATTCTAGATTATCTTACATCAATACAAAAGATCTGAATAAAACACAAAACAACTGAAAAGCAGCTGTTTTTACCTTCCAGTGGTGCAGATACTGGAGATTCCCTCATTGACATTCCTTGCTTTATATTTCCTTCCATTGTATCATAACTTCTTTTTAAACTAATTTCATGAGCAGTTCTTGGGCTCCTTGTTCCTTCACGAACATTTTTAATAGCTGGTAACATTTACAGAAGTGTGGTTAGAAAATGCAGAAAATAAGAATTCATGAGCATTACATTTAATGAGACCAGAGGACATTAATACTTTACTGATGACTTTGATGTAATATTGAAACATTAAATTGCAAGCTTAATGATCTTTTATGGTTTGTTAAATAAAGTACTTTCTCAGTTGCTTGTGTATCAGTATTTCAAATGAAGCATAAAGTTAAAAAAAACAACCTGTGGCCTTTATTTTAATATAGGGTTTTTTAAACTTGGTTGTCTCAAAAATTTTTTCAGGACATAATAACAATTGCTGTGCTGCTTATTTTTAACTATATTTTATCTACATATACAGGATACTCATCAGAACACAGATAAAGTTTCTGGACCGTTTTAGTCTTTATACCCACAAAAACACACAGGTAGGTCAGTGCTTCTTCCAGGTGGCCCCCCAGTGACTGAGGTTTATATCCATACATTTGGAAGCACACAGACTTCAGCAGAACCCGCTGCAGTCTTGGCTTTCATCAAGTAGAATATATAAATACTCACCATCATAAGATAAAATATGCCCACTTTTGCCTTCATAAATAACGTGGCCTTTGGCTGAAGCTTCCTCTCGGCACTTTTCTGGGCTGCTGTCTTCTGTAGCCAGCCGGGTAATAGTCCCCTTCAATAATGCATCAGCTGCTATGCCAGACTGGGACAGAGCTGGTGTACCCTGCATTTAGATCAATCAAATATAATTCAGACTATGTGTATTTATGCAAGAAAATAGGCAGCCATGAAGAAAAGTGTTCTATTTTTAAGATCTAGAACACCAACCACTTTAACAAGCAGCATGGCTTAAACTTCTGCCCCTATTATCAGGATTTTAACCTAAATATTAATAAAATTATTTGTAAGCAATTCTCACCTTTAAAAAGAAAGCACATAAAGCAGAATTGGGAGTACAATATTACAGAAGTATTTAGTGACCTAGAACATTTACACTATAGTACCACCTGGGGGAAAGACAGCATACTCTACATATTTACTGGAGCCATTAAGATGTATCTCTATCTGCAGTAATGAAATCTTCCCTTCTGAGAATAGAATTGTTCCTATTGCTGTCTTTAACTAAGAGAAATCCCACATCACCACTTAAAACAGCTTATTCATCCTCTGTGCAAGATGGGTTACAACTGATTTTACTACTCGAACTCAGGTGTGATGCTGTTTTTCACAGAAGTTGCTACTGATAAAGGTTGGATGACACCAATAAGCCCTCATGTATACTAAAGGCTCCAGCAATTCCATTTGACAAGTTTAAAAAACAATCAAATACATGACGATAAAATCCTTGCAGTGCTGACTTCACTGACGGTTGGATTTGACTATCTAATTCTATTTAAACTTTTGAGGTAGTTCCTGTTCTGTGGTATTTACTCCTTTCAGACATGCAAATACAATCACAGCAATAACTGAAATACACTGTCATGCTACAGCCTTCTCAGTGAGAGGAGAATACCTGAGTTATGGAGCCTCTCAAAGAAGGAATGGTCTCAACAGAAACTTTATTGGTTGGAGTTCCTCGTGTTATACTTCCCTCCTGTATGGTTGTGGTACCTGATTTTAAATAAAGATATATATAGAGAGATAAATAAGCAAACAACAGAAAATATAGCCACTCTACTTGAAACAGAAACTGTAATAAGAACCACTAGTTTGTATACTAAAATACAGGGAAATTTTCAGCTTGTTAACAATGTGTATACAAGGCACTAAACTATTTCCTCTTTTGACTTAGTCTTTTATGGCATGCGAAGCTATTAACCTATGCTGCTTAGTTTCTTGTCTGAAATATTTACATATTTCACAAGTATTGCACTTGTGAGACTGGCATCTCTTGAAACTTTTTTTTTTAAACGAGATATGCAGACAAGAGGAGCTTTACTAATACACATGTACACATGCCTCAGAAAAAAGGGAACAGATTAATCCTTTAATGTTTAAAAATTAGACTTGAGTAGCTTAGGTTCAAATTCTCTGTTCTACCAGGCTCTCACAAAATATCTTTCTTAGACTGTATGACTGGCATTACCTCGAACAACACCTTCATGCTGTGCCCTGACCAGGAGTCCCTCAGGTTGGGAATTCTGACTTCTGGGAGAAAATTCTTCTTGTTTGATGTAGGGCAGAGAAGCTATTCAGAAGAAAAAATAAAAGGTTTTTTTTTTTTCCTTGTTTGCTGGTATTCTCTCCCCCACTCCCTTAGTTACAAGTTATTAAATAGTCTGTACAAAAGGTATGTCAGCTCCTCTTTTCTTACCAGATTTGGCTGACTCCTGCTGCCTTGGCAGCCCAAGTGATATGGAACCCACCGATGGCTTTGCCGTTTCTTGCGTATAGGAAGCTTGAGTGTGAGATGTTAAGTAAGTGCCAGGTGTTCCCTGAAACAAGACATTATGTTAATTGTTGTTTCTGGAAAAAAGATTCACTTCTGTGTTTGAAGGAGATGGTTAAAACTATTATGATCCTAAAATGCTACAGAGCACTGCTGCAAAATAAGTGCAAAACTATAGGAGTCCAGAGCAGAGACTGGACTTGAACACTTGCTCACCTGAACAGTGCATTCTCAACTATGCTAATAAACAACTGCATCATGTTTTATATTCTAAGATACCTCCTGGATTTTTAGAGATAACATGTATAGTTCTTTAACTGTTAATGCTGTGAATGTGTTACTGAATACAAGATCCAGAAGGTTGGTGAAAGGGCAAAAAGTGTTGTTACAAGCACAGATTTTCAATGAATAATTCTCTTACTTGTGAGATTGAGCCTCCCATAATGAAGGAAGGTTTTTCTGATGGCACACTTGTTTTAGAGGATGGAATGAGTGGTGGTGGTGGTCTGGTAGGTCTGGTTGTAGGAAGGCGGACTCCTTCAGGGATATTGGTTATTACTTGATGAGGAGCAGGCTGGAGAACTTAGGGAAAAATTGTACATTAAACATGACAGTCTGTTTCAGCTCTATTAGTCAGTAGAGAGATAAGAACACAAATTGTATAGCTCATCTGCCAATTTCCAACAAGAAAAGCTTCGCAATACCCAAAAGCTATCTCACTGTATTTCCAGCTCTGAAACTCACTATGTCCAAACATACGTTATGCTTTAAAAATCAAATGGGTGATACCTAACCTTGCAATGGCGTTCAAAAAACGGCAGAAGCTGTCCAGTAGAATTACAAACTCTTAAAAATGAATTTTTAAAGCTAACAGTCCAGGGTACATTCATCTTTTTCGTTGTTTCCCTGTTTTAAGATAAAGTATTCTATTTAAAGAATAAGAACAACTTAGAGTGTAATTTAGGCTTCTCTCAGCTCTGCCTGAAGATGACAGTATTTGTCATATTGAGCTGAAAAAACTCTTGATGACTTTGTTCCTATGCTGTTCTAACACTTTACAGATCATCCTATTTGTTTAGTAAAATACATGTTAGCTGATAAAACAAAATCCAGGACAAACAAAACCACAACCTCACTGGAGACAGAAAAATACGTACACACTGACAACCCCCTTTTTCTGTTAGTTCACAAAGCACTCAGAGAATAATTTCATACTGCAGAAAGTAAAAGAAGTCCATATTCCAGAGACCACACATTGCTGTGATACTAAAACAAGTATTTACCTGGTGGGACACTATAGCGAGCTGCATTCATATCAGGCTGAGGAGAGGCTTTATTGACTTCTCTTGGAGATAACCTGTATGGTGATGCTGACCTTGCTGCTGTAGTTTGCACTTGTGCTTCCTGTTCTATTGCTCGCTTGACCTCAGCGTAGGGCATATAAGCCACTGGTTTTCCTATCAGGGTTAAAGAAAGAGGAGAATCCTAAGATTAGAAACTGGAGTCAAAAGGTCCAGTATGCAACAGAATTTTAGCAGAGGACCGATTACAATGGTCAGATTGCATTCAGCAGGTATAGATGTTTAAGTGCAAAGATGTAATTTGACTAAAAAGGAAACAACTGCTTTCAAAACATCACTTGGCACTGAAATAACAGAAAAATTCTAAAGTTGGGCATGTAGGCTCTTTCTAAATGAAAGGAGTAAACAGTTCTACATACTGAGGCATGAGGATACCAACTCTTGTTGTAAGCCAGGAAGCTGACACAAGTAAGCATTGCAACCAGTAGAAGATGAGTGTATTTAGTACTGCTATCTTTTAGGTAATTCAGACTCATGCATTTGTTTCAAAATCAATGTGCACATATACATACATAAATTCATTCTAGAATACTGTCCTTGGCAAAGACTGCAAGTTTCTTTTTAATTAAGTTACACATGGGTATCAGGTTGCTTTCCAAAATAATTAGAAAATTGGATGAAAGGTACAACTTAATTTATTATGTTCCTAGGTCTGTACAAAATTTTGAACAACTCTCACACTTTGTGAAAAAAAAAAGTAGTATTTGGTCCCTTTACATCTCCTAATTGTCATAAGCCAGTTCAGCAGCAGGTCCTGCAGTCCGACTGAAAAACCTGAAGATTTTTACAAAGACTACATGCTCCTTCCTACATACAAGAGTGGAAGGACAAAGTTGCATGCAGAATGTATCTTAGGAAGTAGCTACTGTAATGATCTGATGACAAGTCAGCCTCTTTAATTTGCAGATGAAAATGTCCAGGCTTGTAGAACCCATTTACATTAACCACATTATCCCCCCCACTACTTCAGTAACACTCTTGATTTTTGTGGGCAGACTTCATGCTAGAACTTTCCCACAGTTTATAACATAGTACTGCCAATGTCAAGATTTATTGAGGTAATATTTTAGCTAAATGGTACTTGAGCAAAGGTTTTGAGAAACCCTGACTTTGCACCTAAAGAAGCAGCTTCCAAAAACCACAACCTTATACCCACTCTCTCAGTGAAAAAGCTCCCTTTCTCATCATTTTAACAGGGGGAAAAAAAAAGTATGTTCTTTTTAGGTAAAAATAATGAAGATGAAACATTTTCATAGCATATTTTTAAAATTTACACATGTTAAATATAAAATACTCAGAGCACAAAGAACATGACAGTTCATGTTGCTAACATTGTGGAGCCACCAGATAACACACAAGGATATTAAATCAATGAATGAAGAATTAAACATCAATGAGGGTATCTCTAACAATGGTGCCTTACTGGTTTTATTTCCCTGTTACAATGCATTTTCTGGATCACTCCCTCCTCCTCCTCCAGTAAAGTTTGTTGGATATTTAGAGGTAACAATGAAGAACTGGGACTTCCACTGAATATGCATAATTCCTGCATAAAGACAACCACCAGCACAGCTGTTTCTGAACTCTAAATTCTGACCTCACCCCAAGGGAGCCCATTTTGCCTTATTCAGTGAGGTTATAAGGTAGTTCCCTAACCCTGTAACTGTAGCAGGATCTGTTACAACAGACTGGTTCCTTCAATCAAATTCCTTAAGAAAGCAGGAATTCATTAACAGTACATTAAATTTTCCTTCTTAAACGAGGCAGAGAGGTGAACATGTGACATACAGTAGAATTACTTCCATGACAGATGTAAAACCTACCTTCCCACTCAACATTAGGACTTTTGGAAGGGCCACACGGGCTTACAGAGCTTCGATACTCCATGTCCAGCTGTTCTTGCCTCTGGCGTTGTTCCTCCAGCAGTGCTGACTCATGCATTGCTTTAATGTGCCGTTGATAGAGAGCATAACCACTCACTGGTGTTCCAACAGGAACAGTACAGGGACTGCAAGAAACCTACAAAGAGGGGAAGATGCTCACAATTGGCACTTTAATACTAAGTATTTTCTAAAGTATCTATCTTGTTCAATAGCCCCATTGCACCAGGGGTATAGCCTATGTATGAGCACTTCAAATGGTCTACTTCTCTTTTTAGGCCAATACTTGTCTATTTGTTTCTATTTAATTTAATTCACTCTTGAAAAATAATACAATAAGAAAGTAAACAATATATTTCTTTGTTTGTTTCAAAACTATTTGCTGTTTTAGCATTGAAACTATTATCAGAAAAACAAATATTCCTTCAACCACCACTTAAAACACCCCCATACCATAGGTGGTATGACAGCTGCTCGGTGGTGAAGCTGTTGTAGGTCCATCTGCCCTTGCTTTATTGTAGGTGACACCAGTATTGATCCAGCTGGGTTTAACAGTGAGGGCTTTGACTCCCTGAAGATACTAGAAAAAGAGAGAGAAGAAAGGGAAAACGTATCACCAAAAAGACCAAGATTCAACATGCTGGACAACATTGAATAAATGAAATAAAGATTATGTTTTGTTTGTCCCAAAGTACATCAGCTAGAATAAATAAGCAACAGATCTTTCTGTGTTATAAGATTCACAGAAATAACAAATGTTCAGAATCTTCAGAACTATATATTTATGTATGCAGTTTCCATATGTACATTATTACAAGAACACAACCTTCTTTATAAAGAATGCCTTGAAAAAAAAAATAGGTGAGAAGTGCAAGATCTATACATAAACTGTAGTGTATAACAGAATTTCCACCTAGAGACCTAATACATTTGTGATGTCTGAAGAGGCAGAGAGAAACACCATGAACTGCACTCTTCAAAACAGCACATGCAGCACAATGACACTGGATACTTTTGACATTTAACAGCTATCCTTGGTACAGTGTGTATATTAAGACCACTGGCATAGAGGAGGCATTGGTTCTGAAGCTACGCTATGGTTACAGAGGAATCTCACCAGCAGAACACACTGGGATGGATGAGGAGCAGAACAAGCACTTATGGGTCAGGACTAAAGGGAGAGCAGGGACAGGTGACTTTACATTGGGAGTCTGCCACAGTCCACCTGACCAGGAAGACCAACTGGATAAGGCCCTCTATAATTGGAGCAGTCTCATGTCCACAAGCCCTGGTCCTCACTGGTGACTTTAACCACTCCAATATACGTTCAGGGAGCAATACAGGAGGGTATATGCAATCCAGGATGTTCCTGGAAGACACTGATGTTAACTTCCTTCTCCAAGTGACAGAGAAGGCAACAAGGAGAGGTGCTATCCTAGACTTCGTTCTCACCAACAAGGAGGGGGCTGGTGGAGAAAGCAAAGCTCAAGAGCAGCCTTGGCTGTAGTGACCATGAAACAACGTTCAAGATTCTTAGGACAGCGAGGAGGGCACATGAAAAGCTCACTACCCCAGGCTTCAGGAGAGCAGACTTTGGCCTCTTCAGGGACCTGCTTAGTGGAATACAATGGAATAAATCCCTGAAGGTAAGAGGGACCCAAAAAAGCTGGTCAGTATTCAAGAATAACTTCATCCAAGCTCAAGAGTGAAGCATCCTGACTAAGAATTCAGGCAAAAATAACAGGATTTAGATTTTTAAATATGGAAGTTTTTGAATGCTAAATAATTAAACTCACCCTTGTCTGTCAGGCTCTCCATCAACTTCCTCATCAGCACTACATGTGGCACTTGAATCATTATCCGAATGGGATTCTTGTCTTGCTGAGTTAACCTGTTGTGACAGACTATAGTCCATTTCTTCAGGTTCTGACTTCTCCTTGGGTTTCTCCATCTCTCTCTCTTTGGTATCACTCTCTATTTTCACTTGAATATTTTCTGGTAGCCTCATTTCAGTCTCTACAGGTTCAACTTTGGTATGCACTGGAAGATTAAGCACAGGCTTAGCTTCAACTGGTTGGCTTCTACTGTCAACCTCCATAGGTTCTTCTGCTTCAGTATTTATTTCTTCCTTAACCTGTGGCTCAGAGGTCTGACTTTCAGCTGTTGATACGCTTTGGGATGTTAAGGAGGGAGATGTGCTGGCTGCAGGTTTAACAGTAGATTCCTGTTCTGCTGCCGCCTCAGTGGTCATTTTTGGAGCAGCACTCTCAGATGGAGTTTCTTCAGTTGGTTTAGCAGTTTCTGCTGGAGTTGGAGATGGAGCACTTTCTGTATCAGAACTATTTTCAGCACCTGAAAATTAAAAAAAGTTTTAGAATAGACTCAACATTAATGAGGTCCAACTAAGCTTCAGTCAACTGCTGCTTAGTATTTACTATGATAATGAAATACGTCTGCTGTTCCAAAACACAACAAGACAATTGCCCTAAGAGCATCGACTAGCAAAGATTTGATTCAATTCTCAGCCTTCTCAATAACAAAATCAATTTTTCCTCTCCACATACAACTAGTGAAATAAGTTCCAACAGCTGAAAATCAACTGTCTGAGTATGACATTATGAAATGGAATACAGCTTTCTGATAAACATCTTTCCCTTCCGGTGCATATGGGCGTTCCCTTCCCACGAAGTTACCTTCACTGTCCTCTGGATTCTCTTCTTCATTAGATGCTTCAATGTCTTCATCCTCCTGAGCTGACACAGTCGAAGCTACGCTCTCACACTGTGATACATCTCGCTCTTCACGGGGCCTTCGTGAAGACTGATAAATACATGGCATTTATACTGTATTGAAAATTTAAAGTATTCTTTCTTTCTAGATGCAATCTCATTTCTTAACCTCAGGTTGAAATGAAAGGTACAGAATCTCTTTAGTACAGACTTTGCAAGGACATACTCTTTCAACACCCATACAGCTTTTGCTGCTCCTGACCAAATATAAGTTTGGGAACAAACCACTGTCTCCATATATATTTAGGGGAAAAAAGGAACTACTGCAGCAAACAGAGAAACCAATGCTCTTCACTTCGGCAGAGAGAAGACTAGGACACTACAGCTTAGAGGATACCAACTTCCAGTTCAGATGCCACAGAACTTTCAGCTCATGGTCTTCTATTAATTCTTTTACTCTGTTCTGTAAGGTTAGTACTTACTGTGCACTGAGGCATATTTCAAGGTATCTTTTCCATAGCCATGCCCTGAGCTTTATCTATAGTTGCTGGTGTACAAATACAAGCACTGAGGAATTCTTCAAGCTTAATCATGCTATCCAATAGACAATTTTCTACTGTATTTTAAAGCATTAAGTGATTACTATCACAGGTCAGTGAGCATCAGTTGCCTTCTCTAGATTTACACCACAACACAAAAACAAGCAGAAAAGGAAACAAGTGGTGACTGCAGAATAGTTTTAGTGAAGTGCAATGAATGACTTCAGAGATACTAAATTTTTCTCTGCAAAATATGCAATGTCCACTGTATTTACCTTCTGTTTGTGCTGTTGAAGGAGACTGTCCAGGTTATGTCTCCTTTTATAGTTGAAGTAGAAGTTTTTACACTGAGCTTCACTTTTCGTCCCAACCATTTTGGCAATTGCTGCCCAGTTGCGTCCATGTTCCACAAGGCCTGTTCAAGTATAAAGAAACAGATATTTGCTATCATAAGTAATTCAGAGATCCAAACCCTCATAAGTCGAGCAACACGACCAGTTGGAAAGGAAGGTACTGAAATATTGCTGTCCTTACATATTATCACAGTGAGAATCCTCATGCGACCTCTAACTATGGGGATGTCAATCAAAATGTCTGCTAATGAAGCCTTCAGACTTAATTCTGCTGTTGCTAATATATAACACTTCTGTGAAAACACTGATTTTATGGGTAATATTTAGAGGTAACATTATCTGTTAAATGAATAGACAACTTGCAAAATACACTGACTTTTCTGTCAAAGGACCGTCTCGCATCTCGCACAGAAGGAACTTTTGTAAGTTGTAAACACAAAAATAGCAAATTTCAAATTATTCATTTAGTGTAGTGCTGCACAGAGTCACAGTACTTACAGAATTCATAAGGAAACATTCAATAGTTCAGTAAATCAGAAGTAAATCAAATTTTTACAGAGTTTACCCTTCTTAGCAACTTCCATTTCTTCTTCTGTCCAGCGGGATGTCTCCACAGGCTCTGTAGAAGCTGAAAGAGCAAATGACAGCTGATCAGAAAAAAAAAGAACAAGAGTTCCTTTTATGGCATGCATCCCATAATCCATTACATTAAGGTTTATTCAAGACACATGGGAAAGCTGCTATTGTCGGTGGGAAATAGTTTTCATTAAATCAAGACAGAAATATACATTCCCAGCAGGGCCCTTTTTCCTCTTTTGATCCATTCTTTCCTTTCTATCCACCAGGGTTCCATAAGTTTAGATGTTACAGTAATGCAAACATGCTATATTCTTCTAAAATCACAAAAGAACTTTCTGCACTCTTCCTGCCCACGTGATTGTTAAGTTTTCAGCACGCTGATTACTGCAGTGGCTGAACAACAACAACAAAAAAAACCAACAAACTGATTCTCAGTTGTAATTTAACCCTGACCTCATAAACCAAGTATATAATCAACTCGGGGTAAAACAAATCAGCAGTATTTGGTTGTTTTTAATATGCTTCACAACTGGAGGGAAGCATAACATAGTAGCTTCTTTAAAAAGTGTTCTGCACTTTTCTCACAATCCAAGATGCTATAGAGTGGTTCCACCTTATTTCATCGACTACTGTGGAATGGACTGAAATGGTTGTCCAACAATTAGCTATTATCAAATCTACTATTCTTCTACTGATTACATTTTCTATTTGAGAAACAGAAAAATAAAGGAACAGTGAAAACAAAAACAAGAAGGAAACTATGATTCATGGCAAAAATTTTTTTCATTTACTTCTCTAGATTTGACAACATTCTGTTTAAGTTTCTGAATGGCATTAAGTGGCAACAGCCTCCATTTCCTTTTCATAAAATATGCCTTTACACACAGCACACAATGTGGACTCTCCAACTTCCAAGTAAGATACTATAAGAGGATATGACCCACTCAAAAGCTATTCTGGATTTTCTAGAAAATCCTGTAAAAACAAAGTAAAAAAGTAACTATTGCCATTATCCAGCAGTTGACAAAAAAAAAAAGAATTGTCAACTGAGAAAAAGTGTTTATCACAGTCACTGATATTTACAGCTAAAGAACTCATTTGCCTACTCTGTTAGGATGTGAAGAAAATCTGAGCAACAGAAAAAGTTGTTACAAATTCTGTAAGAGCAGCTGCCACTACTACCCAGCTGGAGAGCTAAGACTGATGTTTGCCACAGCACAGCAGTGAAGAAAAAAAATAAAAGCAAGCCACACCAACCTGTCTAATAACTGACCTGTCACAAAGCATTCTATTTGCCAGTATTTCTGCACCACCACAAACTATGTCAGAAATGCAGCTAGAGTTAGTGTACTCTTTTCTAACATGCCAAGGGAGTAACATTTCTATTTTAAAGAATTCTCTTGCCATCTAATGCAGAAATGATAACAAAAACAACTTGCTGGGATTTATTTCAGATTATGAAACTCCCCAATACACTCAAATATCAAGTCTACTTATTTATTCAACAATAAATTCTATGAGCTACAGCCTGTAAGTCAATCTCTGCCAAAGGATCTGCATGCATTCACCAATAACTCTGAAAAACAGAAAAAGTAGTTAATGCAAAATCTTAATTGACTCCTACCACTTGTGGTTTTAAGAGTCATCCGAATACTGTTGCATTTACGAAATTTAACAGTAACAAATGAACATAACATTATAAGCAGGCCTAAGAACAAAGATGTAATACTAAACAAACAAATCCCAAAGCGTACTCCACGTATAGAACACGCTCATATGTAAGTGATGAGCATGACCACAGATGGGTCCCCAAGTGTCCTATCAATGCTACTCACAAGGTTCTGGTGGGGGTGGAAGAGGCGGTGGTGGCTCTTCAGTGGCTGCAGCTGCAGCAGCATTTGCTTGTGCAGCTTCATTTGTCATTGATCTGGTGATTCTGCCCTTACGACGACCTTGGCTATTGGCAGTTTTTCGGCCCCTAGGAGTGGCCTGCTCCCTTTCCTCCGTTTCCTCTGTGGCAACTTCAGTTTTGTCCTTTTCTTTGGTATTCTCTCTGAGAATAGTTTTAAAAAAATAATATATATAAATAAAGTTATTATTTACACTCATTCAGATTGCCATTATGGACAGTCTGACTAGATTAATTTGTTTTTTCTTTAAACTATCCTGGTTGACGAATAAGAACTAAACAGGAACAAGATGTCACTGTTGGACTGATTCATGCTGAACCTTATCTGTCCTCTATAAAAAAAACTGCATAAAAGTTACTGCAATCTAGATTAAGTACGTTTTCTGTACATATACTTACTTAGATTCCTCCTTCTCATCCTTTTCCTCCTCATCTTTCTTTTCCTCGTCTTTTTTGTCTGCTTTTTCTGCTTTTTCCTCTTCTACCTTTTCTTCTACTTTTTCCTCTTGAGAAGGACGAGCAATTTGTTGCTGAAATAAAACAGAATTTACATGTTTTAAACAACAACTTACACACAAAGGAACAGAAGCTCAGAGCACCACAAATGCTGATGTTACCCTATTTGCAAATTATATTTTAAGCTATAATCACCACACATCTGTCAGTATAACAGTAAAACTGGGTCAGGAATTTAGATTTGTTTCTAGTGAATTTATGTTGTGTAGATGGAAAATTACAGTTCAGATTATTTTTTTAAATGCTATACGTGTTGAGATAATAGCTCTGCAAGCACTTAAGTACTGACAAAAGAAAAAGGTAATTACCATTACCTGTTACTGCTCTACAGAGAACAGCACAAAATACTGTTTATGCATTAAGGGACACTCACTCGTTCAGAGTGAATCCAGATGACTGCTACGTGGGAAAATCTCATTTTAGAAAGCACATAAATTTGATTTAAACTTTCCAGAAGACATAATGCAGTTCAAAACAGGAATTAATGGAAGAAATGCCTGTTACTTTATATGATCACATGGAATTTTACCAGTGCTAGAAAGTAAAAATTTTATTTTCAAAAAGTCTCAGAAGTGTGACGAGAATACGTGGCATTGTTTCTGCTATTACTTGTCACACACACAAAAAAATACCTTGGTATTCCCTGTCTGATTCATTCGTTAGCTATAGGCTAGCATTAAGCAAGCCAAATATCCCCCAATGTTCTAAGAAAGCAAAAAGAAAATAAGAAATGCTCATACAGAAAAATAATATGTTAAGGAAAATACATTAAACATGGCTACTGAAGAACCTTCCTCAAGTTTTAGCATTGCTGTCCTTCCAGTACGTTGCTTCTCAGCACTCTGAAGACCTCAGCTTTTCTGACCTGAACTGGTCAAGATAGAAAGTAAAGCTGGTAAGTATTTATTAGCATTAGTGAAGAACACTTCCTTCTGGATCCTTTTTAAACCACTGACTGCTAGCCAGATAAAATGCTCCTCAGTTCAGCAGTGCTCAGCTTTGCCACACAGGTCACAAGTCTTGTTAAGCATGAAGAAGAGCCTCAATATTGCTTTTTGCCATCCAGTGTTCATCCTGCACATGACAAACACATCTTATGCTTCTCAAGCAAGTCATGAAGGCAGAAATTCGTCAATGTTGGAAATTCCTTCCTCTCCAGATTAAAACATCAAGCAGCAGTTGGCTGCCACAAAATAAATCACGTAACCCACTCTCAAAATTCACAGAATCCCTACATGCAACCAATGGCAAGTGAGTGAGTTCTCCTGATGGGCCTCAAAAGCCAGCAAGTCCACAAGAGTATTCAGAGCTTAACACTGCATCCAGATATTCATGCTGAACCTTATCTAAAACAAGGTGATCCTCCAAGTGCCACAAGAAAATCCAAGCCTGCTGTATTAGGCATGATACATCAAAACTGGGAAAATAACCAGCTTCAGATTGCAGACGAGTTAGAGGAGGAACAACTCCAGGCAAAGGTGAGGAGAGGAGAGGGGAGAATTAAAAAAAGTTATTTCTCCTCTCTGAAAACACACGTTTTCATAACATAACGTAAATAAATGCTTACAGTTTAAATGCTTTCATAAGAAACTACAATACATACAAGGAGAGGGGATTCAGAAATAGCCGCACAGAGGGAACCATCAGCAGGAATTCACACCGAAGGAACTTGAATGGGTTAAACAAACCACCTCAGCCAGAAACCCCGATGCCAAAGAACCACCGCACTGAGGAGGCTTTCCACTCACATTTGTGTTGTGCAGAACAGAGCTGGTCCTTGCTGGGTGTTACATTCTGCAAAACTACTTTAAAAAGCAAAGTAGGTGTAGTATTTACATACGGCTAATTTTATATGGGGCTACCTTTCACATAAATGCCAAACATACACTGGGAAATCCATAGAAAGTCAAGGACGGGGATCTAGAAGACAGCTGGTTTAGAAGTAGCCATTCAATAATTCATAGCCCACTGAAATATTCCTCAAAATAAGCTTTTTTACTGAAGAACCTTCTTGTAAGCATAGCAGCAGGTGTCACTGTTTCATCAGCAAAGCTGAAGTTGGAAATAGTCAAGAAAAAGGGCTTGTTTTTGACATTTTAATAACGTGAATTGGAGCAGAAACCCCAAACACTAACCATTATTATCCTGCAAATTAGTAGCACCTAAGATACTAGCGTTTCTTGGTGATCCAAAACCTTCACAGAAGATGTCAGAGACATGTACTAATGTAAATTATTTCTACTGCTCTACACAGAGCAGCCTTGAAAATGAGGAGTTAAAATCTGCATTTTCAGAAGAAAACTTCTGTATTTTACATTTAAGCTAATCCCAAAACAGTTGCTGAAAACCCTCTGCTCTTTTTGCCATTTGGTTAATATCATAATTTTTTTTTTAACATGCATAATCGATAGGTCAAGGGCAGGTTAAACACAAACCTTCAAACAGCTGAAGCCTCAGTCAGCGACGTACCTGCACATTCATCTGTTGATTAAAACTTTTACTATCCAGAGAAGGGGACGGGCTTTAGTTCAGGATAAGATTCAAAAGGACAAAACCCCCAACAGCACCGACATCACACGGCTCTCGAGCAGCAGCTGCCTGACCCAGCAACATGTTTATTCCAGGAAATTGTGTCATTCTGCCACTTAAGCTGCCCGCAGAAGAGTTGCCCATCTCACATACAACCTTCTAATCTCACCGGGGTCACGCGAGGCGATCCAGGCAGCTCGGCTGATTGGCGGCTGCAGGAGCACAGCGAATTTCTGTCTAGTCAGGTCACTGGGCTGGGCCACCTGCTGCAAAGCACAGCCTGCAGACACTGCTGAGCAGGCAGCCATGGAATCACAGCCCGGCTGCTGCTTTGCTGCTGAATGTCAGTGAGAAGCTTTACTCAGAGCCTCCTTTCAATGAGCTATTTAAGGAATTATCTGTAATGAAACTAGTGCAAAAATGTTGACTTCTTCGCTCCATCAACTCCCAGCTTGCAAAACAACAACCCTCAAACCATCTGTGGGCAGCTGTTTTTCCCTCCTGAAACAAAACTTAGAATACAACTCCCAAACAGACAAAAACATACAGTCAGGCTTCGCTCTTACAGCCACACTTCCTTTTAATACTACGTTAAAGGTCTGCACTTTGTTTTATAATTCACATTTGGTTTAAGGCACACCACCTTCCTTGCCTCTGTGAGCATTCTGGGACAGACAGGCAGCATTTTATAACAAGATCCTTCTAAGCCTATTCAAGGACAAATGTATATCAAAATCCAGTAAGCTTTACATCTCTTAACTTTATATGCCTTAACCTAGCAATCAACTTCTGTAAATATAAGCCTCCATTGAAATTTGAGTCAAGCTGTACTCACTGAAGTTCTCAATGATTTCAACATTGTTACCATGATTAATACATTCTTCACTGCAACATTCTATTTCCTTGCCTTCTACTTTATAAAAATATATGAACCCTGAAGAGCTTAAGCTGAAGCACCTGTTATTGGCATAAGCATATCTCAGAGCACACCATAAATCTTCACACCTTGTGTTTGCCAATCAGCAAGGAAGTTTCAGGTTGCCACTCAGAGATAGGAGAAAGATCAGCTTCAAACAAAGCTGGGGTGAGGGAGGGACAGGGGGAATTAATTACAGTCTGCAGCCGTAAGGAAGAGTCCTGGCAAGCAAGGCACTTCAACACTCTCAAGTCCTCTTTAACTAGTTTACATAGATGTCACTAATTAATCACCAATAAAATTAAGAACTAGAAATATGACTCCTTACTTCAGTGTTACTAAACATTAACTTGTAACGCTCCCAAACAGTAAAAAATGTTCACATTTGGCACGTTCATAGTATTTCTTTGTCTTTACAAGTATGCTATAGCAGTCATCAGGTCTGTAAAGTCTGACACTTATCTGTATCCTTACTGCAGAGCTCACCTTAAGTCCATGCAGCAGCTGTCCACTGATCTGCTGTTGTATTTATTGTGGAACAACAACTAGCAAATAAGAATTTTAACAGTTGTGGATCTAAGAGCGATTAATCTGAGTCCAAAAACCAACTTCAGCAGCTCCAATGCTCCAACTCACATATGTACTGCAACTTGCATATACATGGTATTCATAGGAAAAAGTCACAAAGCCAGGCAAGAGCACCTTCATTTTCCTTTTAGCTAAGGTCACAAATCTATGTACGCACTTTTGTACAAGACTGTAATTCAAATCTTTCTAGGTTATACGCTTTATTCAAGGAAAGTAATTTATGGATGGAGAAACCTGTTCAAATTTTGAGTTCTACCAGTTTTGATATTCTAAAATGCAGCAATGCTGAAAGAAATTTAAACACAGTTGTGATCTTCTGAATACTTCACAACTTAAAGTTATGCTGTGATACAGATGGAACCAGTTATGTCTCCTCACCTCTTATTACAGCTGCAAGAGAACACCGTATGGCAAAGACATCACTTAACATATGTGTACTTACTATCACCATGCCAAACTCATTTTATACTGAACTCTAAAACTAAACCACTTAAAACAGCAGCATTATGTGTGTTTGGTTCTTACAGCAAATTGTGGACAAACCTCATTTATTTTCATCTTCTTTGTATTTTCATCTATCTTTGTATTTCTATACAATCTTAATTGAATTTTTGCCATCAGTAGTCACACAGAAATACATTTTTCTTATTATTAAACCAAAGAAGTCTAACGTAAGTTCTGGTAAAACACAGCACATATTTCATTTATTTCCAACCACTACCATAGTCAGAGCTTCTACCTGGGCTAACTGCCAAGTCCTTTACATAATGAAATTATTTTCTCCCATCAATCCATAATTTGTGGGGGTACAGAGAAATCAGTCCTTGTTGGCACAGTCTCTTCTGTCAGAATATCAAACAATATGTTAAAAGGCTTAAATGCAACAGAACCATAGAAGCACAGAATACTGTTTTTAGCCAACAGGATCAATTTGTCAGCTGCAGTTGCATTACAGTTACTGGGACTTATTATTAGATAAGAGGATATGTACATGTATGACCTTCTTTCCTAACCTCGTTACTCTTTTATTCTATTTTCAGAATGCTGTTAGATGCAAAGGAAAATCAAAACAGGATGACAGTGAATATACAGCATTGCTCCCTTTTTCTAAACAAGTCTCAGCATTTTTGTTTTCCTAATATCCACATTAAACCCAGTAGCCTAACAAACATATATATTCTTCATAATATGCTGTTCTTTCCCCTTGGAAACCCTTCCAAAGATTTCCAAGACTTCCAAGTGAATTATTCCCGAATCAGTAGAATTTTTAATTTGCATACATTAAATTTGTCTCTTTCTTCTTGCTATTAAGTTCCAGTTTGACTTTGAGCCTGACCACCAAGAAACTATCACTACTAATTTCTGCTTTTTGACAAGCACTGACATTACAAAGTGATTATATGTTTTCCACTGCAAGTCACATGTGAAACCTTATTTCTGTTGGCTCCACCATGGAATTTAATAATTATGGATTTGACCTCCATGTCTATGGAAGGGCCCTCAAATAAAACGAGTTGTCATTTAAAAATAAAAATAAAAATGAAAAAGACAGTCACAAACGTGCAGAGGAAGAAGATACTGCACAGAATTAAGTACTAACCAAAAAACCTTTAATGACAGGATTTCTTGATTTCAAAGGGAGGTAAGAATGAACTGATGAAAAAGGACTTTTTTTTTTTCCACCTCATGCCTTCTGTATAGGATATCAATATAGCTATAAATATGAAACAATAAAACAATATTCAAGTGAGATATCAATGTCAGATACCTGATTTCTTCCTCTGCGTTTACCATAATTCCTTCGCACAAGGGCTTTATAGTTTTCATTTTTCTTAGTCAAGTAATAATAGAGTACACAGTCAGGAACATTCTAAAATGGAAAAGGAAAAAAAAGTTTTTATACCTGCAAGAAAACCCCCACATTGTAACTACTTAATTTCCTCCAACACTTAAAAATACTCATCCCCTAGACTACAAGCTACTAGATTTGATAGTTACATCAGTAGGAAAGTAAATTCATGCACAAATGTAACAATATAGCCATGCATAAGATTACACAGTGCTAAATACAAGTCTCATATTTATAACATCCCTCAGCTACCCCAATTTGCACAATTTAGTGTATACCAGTCAGCCTGCAAATTTGTGAAAGCCTCTGTTTATAATAATCAAGTAATCAAGATCCTTATGTCTCAACAAATCATAATTCTCCATTACTTCTTACATGATCTCTGCAAAGTCAGTTCTAAAGACTAATTCAGTCAGCAGTAGGATCTCACTGACCTGAACTGTGGAGGCAAGGTTTCTTAGAGTTAGCACAGTGGCACAGCAGATCAAATTATACCCTTACTTGAAGATTTACATCACTAAAGCAGCTTCTCAGCTTCAAAAGCAAAGTAAATCAAAACTAATTAAAGTGTCATCTACTTTTACTGCTATCAATAGTGTCATTTCACTAACTTTTCTTAGATGCTTGCTTGTGCTGATTGTGTAACTGTTCAACACTACAAAATCCTGTCAAAGCAGTAACTTTTCAGAATTGCAATTTTTCCCAAGATGATAAAATAATGCTGGAATAAACAACTTACATTTGGAAAATTAGGGATCCCACCCTAGACTCTACATGTATTCAAAAAGGTCTTACCTTTCGTTCCAGGTAGGAAGCAATTAGACCAAAGTTCTTGGGATGTTGGACAAACCTTTTACAAATCAGAAATTATTTAAGTTTAACATCATAATACATATCAAATAAACAAAGCAGTCTTCTAAACAATCTGCACCATCAGCAAACTCTTGGTTTCTATAACTGAAATTAGTCTAAAAAGTTTAGTTTTCAAATTGTTCAACTTAGAACAAAGCTACTAACTATCATAATGAGATCATATACATACTCTTCTAATTTTCACCTTCTCAAAAAACTGAAGTGTTTTAAAAATAATTTCTGGTGTACAGCCAAACTGGACACAATTGAAAGACATACAGAGCAGTCTAAAACTTCTTGCAGTGTTTCTTTCACCCAACTAAGTTATCAAATACTTCACAAAAACTTCAGTTTTTCCAGTTTAACTCATGAGTTAGGTGTTTAGCTGTCATCAGCAATGTAATAAAAAGAAGAGATAAGAAAGCCCATTACTTTTCTTTAAAAATCTCTTTCTCATGGTCCGTCCAGACATTCATGAATTGTCTGTCTTTATAAACTTTCATGGGATCCTCCATCAGACCATTCATATTAATAAACTTCACTCTTCTCTGTTCTGCATCAAACATCATGGGAGGAATGACTGAGAGCTGACGCATTTGTTTTTCATTATTCTACAGGTAAAGAATAAAAGAAAAAGTAAAAAATGCAAAAAAAAAAAAGTTGTTATTAATGTTTACATTTCTCTATTTACACAATTCATAGAAGCTCCAGCACAGTAGACATTCACAGATAATTGGAAACATCTTTCTGTTGCCTTCTTAACTCTTCTAAAAGTTGTTCATTGGAACAGTGACATTTACACAGTCAGCTAAAGGAAAAGGAGATAGTGTCTCACCACAAAAAACTGAAATGGTACAGGGCTTTAGAATGGATGACTTTTCATATGTCTCTTACAACTGTGAAAAAAATAGCTTATAACATGCCTGAAATGGACAAATGAGTAAGTCTAGGATGGGTACAATTAGGAAACACAATCCTTAAAAGAAAAGTATTTCTCAGATTTGTTCTAAGCCAAAGCTTGCATAGACTCTCCCAAACCAGCACCCCAAAATGTTTCTCTTCCAATTAAAAAAAAAAAAAAACCCTCTGAAAGAGACCTTTCATTTGCATAGTCATATAGCAATGCATACATAATAGCCTCACCTCCTGCTCAGAAAGCCCATCAATGATTTCAGAAATCTCATGCTCGCTTCTAGCAATAGTTGCTGAAAGTCCAGCCCCTCTTTGACCAACTCTAGAATTAGGAGTAAAGAGAAGAAGAATTTGTGCTCAATGCCATGAAACACAGTGAACAATGCACTTAATTATAGAACAAAATAATGTTTTACTTTGTACATTAAGACACACTAATATGAATTACTCTATAAAATAACTAGTAAGCAAAAACAATTTCATTATAAATAATTCTAAAAACTAAGTTCTAAGAGATGCTTTACAAGAATGTTCCAAATCCACATTTATACCTCTGAAATCGTTCTTGCTGCTCTCTTTGCTTCCGGATTTCTGGAAATTGTTTCTCATAGTACTCTCTTGTTTTGCTCTCCTTAGCTTTCCTGCGTGGATTATTTTCTATCCTGTCAACTTTTTTCTCCCATGCTTCCATCAGCTGATCATAACGTTGGCAGATTTTCTGTTCCTGTTAAATTCCAAAAGCAAAGGTTGAACTAAACAGAAATACATGAAGTGATCAGTATCCCTAGACTGGGTATGCTCTAGGAACTAAGAGGAATTCTTCCTGCAGCACTGGCTTTCCATTTTGAAAATGACATACAACTGTTTTCAACAGAATGGACCTCAGAACTTAGACTGGAGAAAGATACACTAGTTCTCTTTCTTATACATCACAATGACACTACATAACTGCAGTCCTTTCTAGAAATCTCACATCTCCAGGAACCATGCTTTTAGTTAACAGAATGGACTCAGGGTTTTTTTATATTTAAACTTTTGCTAAACTTAATAACAGAAATGCCCTTTTGGATATCATCCAAAACAACTTCACATGCTGCTTGCTATAACATTACTCAAGGTTAATACCAGTGTTTAACATGCAAACATTTGATTAAAAATTCTGTCATATTTCAGAATCAGATCTGCTCTTTTCCTTTCAGATCCTATAGCTACTATATAAGAAAGGTGAAGAGAGAGGCCAGGCAAAACAGTTCAGGATTCTTCACTGACTTTTTTCCATTCATACTCTAAGAGCAGAATGGAAAGAAGAAGAGGGAAAAAAGCAAAACAAAAACAAACAGACAAACAAAAAAATCCACAATATTTTCCTTATTGCATTTTAGGATGGTTTTCAGTTAAATAATTAGCAAATAGCAGCTACAAACTGGCAGTTTCTTTTCAAATAACTTGATAGAAAATTAAAGACATTTTTCTAGTCAATTGAATTTACATGACACAATGGATAAATTACACCAAGGATTTAGATAAAAAACTGACAACATCCTCTTTTTACAAGAACACGATAGTATTACCCGTTGTTTCCTTGCATGATTTCTTCTTTTAAAAAACAGTATTAGCTTTTTCCTCATCACCTGGTTTCTGAAAAACAAAATTTGAAATGTGAACCACATACAATACAAGAATTTGAAAGTTACCCAACCAACTCCATGTGCATTATAGATGTCAGATTGTCGCTACAAAGAATATTTTCAGAGGTAGAAAAACTGGGAAAATTCCTGATGAAACAATCACTTAATTTACACTGTATTTTATCTGAGAGAAAATAATCTTGAAGATTGCCTGAGAGAGACATGAAAGCTCCCAGTTTCAAGCTGGGTGCTCTCCCAGAGATACTAAAGTAAGCAAGTTTGGAAAAGATTTTGGGCCTTGGAAAAAAAGAAAAAAATGCATATTTGCAATTCAATCCTAAAAACCGTAAAAAATTGCCAGAAGACAACCAGCTTATTTCAGGTAGGTGATTTTTGCTTGCCCCAGCAAGTAAACATAGCAAGCAGCAACTCTACTCTCACAGCCCTCACATGAAACAAGTACAGGATGAAATCAATGAATAAATAACAAAGTCAGGACTCCTGCCACTTTGTGACAGCTGTAACTTTTGAAACAGTTCTTTGAAACAAGAACCTTTGGGAAAAGTTGACAAGGCACATCTAGGTCAGACGTGATTTTTCAGACTTTGAAAAATACCAGTGCTACCAACTTAAAGAAAAATATGTTTTATGACTTATTTTTCTCTTTAATCTACAATGCAAAGTTACTGTTTGCCATTGCCTGCAGTAAATACAGCTAATTCCTTGCACCATTGTTCTACAACATAGAAGTCTGAAGGGTACATGGGCTGGAAGGATGTAAATGTTAAAGTATACATGGCGTATTTGGAAATAGCAGCAATTAAAAATTTGAATCTTTAAGTCCAGACCATTTAAAAAGCACAACAAGAAGATTTTAAAGCACTCACGTTTTGATGTTTTCATGGTAGACTTTTGTGTCTGATGGTTGGTTGTAAAGTGGCTACAATTTTGGATTAGAAAGATAAACTTAGTACTTTTAAGTGCATGTAATTTTTAAGTATATGGAATACATTTACCTGTATTCAAATATTCTGCTCACAGCGTATTCATTCTAAGATGCAGCAACCCGAAGTGACAAATTTAAGATACTCAACAGTTACAGCATAGATTTTATTACTTTAAATTAGATCACTATAACTATTTACGTATATAACAGCATTTCACAGTGCAGTTCTATTTCAACCCTGACCTCTGATTCAAATCTATTTTAAAGTCATACTTACACATCCAGTTCACTCAAGCCCTAAACCACGAGTGTATTTAAACACATATTAACATATTCTTGTTAAAATAAAGACTCCAGAAGATTAATTGCTTTCTTGAGAATTAAAGATGAATATCAGACTGAAGACAACTTTTACTTGAAATATGCTTTTAAAATGCATTGCTTGCAATTTCAGGAAGACAACAGAACAACATATGTTTAATCTACACTCTCAAATAGCTACACTACCAATTCCACTACTAAATACCTGAGATATTCAAACAATTTTTTGCCTGATAAATAAGACAGGCACAGGATTTCCAAACTTATATAAAATATCAGGCACCAAGTGAAAAGCAAAAAGAAGTCCCACCCTTTCCCTCCCCAAACCAAAAGATTAAATCACCCTATAATGTTCTTTTATATGTGAACACAGAACAACATGTTTACCACAGCAGAATTACAGATGTGAAAGCTACACTGGCAACACAGTAAACAGAACAAAAACAGACCACTTACCAGTTCAACTTTGGGACCAAGACCTTCAAAAATCTTGTGAGCTTCTTCTGCTTTTTTCTGTAAACAAGATTTTTTTTTTTTTTAATATGGTCTCAGAAAGTCCTCTGTAGTTCAGGTGTGAGAAGTGTCTCTGAACTTTCACTCAGTCCAGCTGGTAGACCCATCTGAGCACATCCTCCTTCACCTACTTCTGCAGCGCTGCCTCAGTGAATCAAGAAGCCTCTACCTGAATTTTGCAGTTACTGCTGTGCTCTCTCAACTCAAAAGTGTGGAAAGGTGTTCAGAAAAATAAGAGTATATTTCTGAATTAAGGACAAAACTTCTTCAACTGCAAAGTCAACCAACACGTGCATACCAAAGATCATGCCAAAGATCATCTTTCCCTTAAGCTAGGCAAGGACCCCAGAGTAACTCCAGACCTAAAGGAGGCAGCACTGGATAACACAGTTGGCTTTCATAAATTCATTTCAAGCCAGTACAATTTCCCAAAGCCTTCTGTCAGAAGACAAGGCTGTCTGAAAAGATCCAGAAGACTAATTCACATTTGCTTCTTTCCCACTAATAGTTGCATGCACTAGCCCTAAAAGCAGATGCCTGCAAAGAAAAATGTAGGATAACTAATCCACAAAGTAGTTATTATTAGAAAGAGTTCTGCTAAGTTCTAATTTCACATGTAATTTAAATCTTGAGATGTTCTTTGGAACTCACAGCTGGACACAATAATTATACACCAAGGCAATATTACAGCATAACCCTGCTAAAATGGTTTGTTTGGTTTGAAAAAAAACATAAAACTGAACTCTAGCCCTATTACTTCAACCAAAATTTAGCCAACTGTATTTGAATATTATAAGTAATTATCCCATAATGCATGCTTTTAAGATGAAAGCTGCCAAGGGGACTGTCCTGCTATTACAACTGTAGAAGATACCAATGAAGTACTGCATACATGAATGGATTAATGTTTCATTAATGACCATTTAAAATAATATAGTGATTACTGACACATTGGATTTATATTAAGTCTCAATGACATTGCCATTCTACAGTACAAGTAATGCCTGATAACAAGAGCTCAAACCAACTGCTAAGTGGACTCAAATGTATCAGGCTTGGTACTTCCCCTGCTATAGATGTTACTACATGGAGAGTTACAAGAACAGAAGTGGCTAACACACCACCACACTGACACACTACTCTGTCTCACTCAGAGAAATGTATTTCCTCCCACTTACTGATACACACAACATGGGAAAGCAACAGTAACTTCAAGACCCTCCTAAGCCACCAACAACCAAGGCTAGCAAAGGAAGAGAGCTGCACAGCAGCCCACTGAGGCATCTTCAAATATGACCTAGTTTTGCCATCTACCCATCACTAAAGTCAACTTAAGAAAGTTTTCTAAGGTGATTATATGGTTTTAATGCTTTTTAATTACATTACTGTGAAAGAGACTTAAAACAGCAGAACTGTTTCATAATCGGTAGTTAAGTGATTGCTGTACATTGGTTCTATCAGTCTGTGTAACATAATAACTGTCCTCCTCTACTAAGTAAACACAACAAATTTCAGAGACAAACTAGGTGAAAGGGAGAACAAGAACACGGAGGGCATAGTACTACTATGTATGATCTAGTATTGTGCTGTTTGTTTCGTGTTTTACCATCTCAAATTTTCAAAAATACTCTACTCTGAGAGAAGCTAGCTATTCCTCTGAATTACAAAATAAAATTGGGTAATTAAACGTTAAACAAAAGTCTACCAGTCACATAAGCTTGGAACACTTGGCACTTTCAGAAACAACAGATATCCAACACCCCAGTTGCAAACTACCAGAAGGAAAAGGTCAGGAAGCACTTTGCTACCACTGCTGACACCACTGAGCTCCTGTACTTTACTCATCCATTATACAAAACAAACTCAAAATTCACTTGGATACTTCTTATATTTGTTCATTTATCCCAATTTTAAGTGTAAGAAAACAGAGTTTTAAAAGAAAGTACAGAATCTTAGAACATATGCAGTTTTGTTTTTTTTTTTTCCCTTCAGCTAATTTAAATGACAGGTCTTCATCCAAACTCACTGGTATTTAGCAAGGAGAAAAGAATTCAAAACAAATTCCATAAATGGATACATACACACATATGTATGTGGGCATGTATACATTCACATAAATAAAAATATACATAGATGTACACATACACACACATCAACACACAGTTCTAGGGAGACAGCCATCAATGTATTTTCAGTACACTGTTTATAAGATAGAATAAGGATCTCACCAGCAAGAACAAAGATTTTGTGCAAGAGTTTTTCATGTAAAGAAGTAAATAATAAAAAAGGAGGGCAAGGACAAAATCGATAAAATAAAAATAGTAAAAACTGCCCCAGAGGAGTGAATTAATGGCTTTCAGTAAACTTGTTAAAACTCACAATTACACTCAGTCAACTGAAAAACATGCTTACCCGATTTTCATCATAAATAATTTGGACAATACTGCGGTGCTTCTGTTCCACTGGAGGAGGGGAGACAGGCCTCTCTGGCTCTGGTGGTTTAGCAGCTTCTTCTTCGAGTTGTTGCTAAGAAACCAAAGAAAGAAAATCAGCCATCCGCACCATGTTACCCTTACAGTAATTAGTCACCAGAGATAAAATATGCATCTGATCAACAGTTTGCACTGTCTGTTATTCCTCATTTTAACTAACTATGAATGAAATGGTTTCAATGTCCATAGGGATAGTAACGACCACTCCGAGCTATCAGTAAACTGGGTTGTTTACAAGATTCACCTGCACTGAATCAGACTTGTTTCAGCTTGACACTTAAAGCAACTGCAGCATCATATATTTTATCAAATATTTAACTTTAAGCAAGAACAATAACTTCAGAGAACAGTTACACCAAACCTGTCTTCTCACAGAAGACATTATCCCCATAGATATCTACAAGACAGAAAAACTTCTAAGTGACATTATTACTACTTTCTTATTTTTTTAAAAAGGCGTGCAAGAGATTCTCCACTTTCACAACTATGAAAGAAGAAAGATGATAGCCATCCCCTTAACCAGTGGTCGTTCTTTAAAGCTGAAATTACAGTCACCACTAACACAACAGAAGTAGTTTTCCCACATATTTTGCACTAGCAGATAATAACAGCAGTGTCTGCTATGCTCACTTGCTTTTTCTTCAGTTTAAGGATTTGCTGTTCAACCTTCGCAATCTCACGATCCACGCGGTCCATGCTCTGTATCAATTCTTCCTTTGACAGCTTTGAAGGTGAAGCATTCTGGTCCTCCCCACACGGTTGACCAGAAATTGGAGAAGATGGTCCCTCATGCTTTCCTCCAAAACCTGGGTCCTTTCATTGGGACAGGAGGTGGAGCAGAATTGAGAAAAGTCAGTCATATTACTAACATGTAAATGAGTGTTCAGTAACTAAACTAGCATGCATGAATTAAACAAGAACTTCCAGTTATTTATAGCTTAGGTAGCTCTTCAGCAGAGATAAAGTTTAAGATTTCAGATTATCAGTGCTCTAATTATCTTAGAATTAACTGACAGCTCATTTATGTTACTACAATTTCAAAATCCATCTTTAAATATGGAAGCATGATGCTAATTATTTTTATCATGAATTGAAAATAAGATCAAAACATTTCCCTTCTAAAAATACATCTTCATAAATATAAATAGTAACTTCTATTTTGAAAGGTAGGGTTACTTAAGAGACAACCCTCAATACTCTGCACATATACTGATGAAAATGCACTTGAACATAACTGTGATCAGAGAGGAGTACATCTGGAGTTATGTGTGGAGATGCTTTGAAAGGACAGGTCACAAGTCATTTGGCTTTGCTTTTTCATCATTTTTTTTTTCCTATGTGTTTCCAAAAAACATTAGAACGTGGAACATACTGAAATATGTCAATACTGTTGCACCTTGATTTTATTTGCATTCTCAGAAATGATGCTCTGCAACTGCTTAGCTGGCAAATGGTAACTCAGTAAATGCATCTCCCACTCAAGCCAATCCAACCAAAAGATTGTGCCTGAATGCCATTTCTCAAGATAACACTGGGATGTATTTCTAAACTGAGACAGTAGATTTCTACGTGTAGTACCTGGATAAAAATTCAGTAACATACAAGCATGCTAACACTGCAGGTCTTAATTCTGTTTCTCCAGCCCCCTTTGATCTTATCTTTGCTATGCAGCCCAGCAAGTTACTAAGAGATGACGTGCTATCATAATTTTACTTTACTTCCCAGATAGCTTTACTTACTTGATAAAACGAATGGTAAAGACAGTGCAAGACAAATATTCTACTTTAAAATCTGAATCCATGTGCTAAATGCTTTCTTTAATGATAGGAGCTTAGAAACCTGAGCTCACCATGACACACAATTTTCACCTTCAGTATTATGAGAGAAAATGCCTTTACCTTTTTAATATCTGCAGATCTCAACCCTTCCTGCAGAGGATGTACTAAAGGCAAGACAGTAGCAGCACTGACACGCTGAAAATGGGAATCAGAAACTTGTTCAAGACGTGGTCGCTTAGATTCCAGTGAATCATGATCTGTCTGAGATGGACCTGGATGAAACTGTTGTTCATATCCAGTTCTCCTTTCCTGAGGCCTAGTACATAGAAGAGATTATAAACTATTAAAATATGCATTTTTATGCAAGAAATGTGTTTTTTTGTTCCTCCACCCTTAGCAAATGTACAGGAAACATGATTTAGCAGAACTCTTTCTGAACGGTAAAGCAGAAAAACATTTTTAAGTGCAGTCTTCAAAAATATAATAGTTAAAATCCATTGAAAAAGAGCTGAATCTTAAAAGATGCTGTTTAAATGCATTCCTAGCATTGCAACCACATAAAGAAACCGCTGCTACAATGATATTGTTCAAACCAAAGCTTTGATTCAAATTATAAACATAAAAAATCCATGAGATAAAGATAGCACTATATTCGACAGAGCACAGATGGCTACAACAGCTCCATTATTTCATTTTTGCAATCAAATCATTTAAAACATACACAGAATGCTTGAAATGAACCATGAGCCTATGTGGAATTTGATCTACAGTCAAATGCTATTAAAACACAGATGGAACCAGGGATCTTAAAGGTCCCTTGCAATCCAAGCCGTTCTATGAATTTACGTTTCTGTGATATAACCAAAATAAACTGCTAAAATTAATACAGCGTGTGAAATTACTCCTAGCAGTAACATGGACTAAAAGGCCAAGAAAGAAGACTGTTACAACCAATAAGATCTGCTTAGACTTCTACGTCATCATGCTAATACGTGCACAGACCATACAGTAACTTCTCCTTTAAACACATACATAATCCTGCCAATTTTCTACAACCCAATTCATTTCTCTCTGGTCTGATATCTACTAAAAACTTTTCCTTGAGCCCATCATCTCTATATAATATTAATGATTGAACATTCATCAATATTGATTGTAAAGTAACCTATTTTACTAAGAGGATATTGCCAATCTGACACTAAATGGACAATACATGATTCACTGTATCTGCTCACTATAGCTGTCCTCAGATAACCTACCGGACCCAGATCATTTCCATGCATTTACACACACAGAAATGTTACACCAGACCAACAGAAAGGGTACTTAACACAAATGATAAGAAGCTGTCAAGTCTCTTGCCAAAAGCAGCATACTTTAGTCCCATTTTTGTGCCACAGTTTGGTGTTCTACAATTTCTGCAACTCAGATACCCAATTAGCTCCATTGTTTATTTCTTACCCAGGCACACAAATACCATCTGTTGAATATGCAAACCTAAGAATTTATTCCCACTGTAATCTAGGAAATACAACTAGTAATACTCACGCTGTTAATGATTCTTGCATTTGTTATTCTGGATAATTTGATTTCACAAAGTCAAAGATGATATTTTGCATGCTTTTAGCCTAAAGCTTTAGAAGCTTGCAATATGCAGCTGTATCCTAGGAGCTTTCTGTAGGGAGGGTGCAGCAGATTGTTACTTCCTGTCTGTGAAGCAAATGTAATTAAAGCAAAGGAACTAAGGAATTACACAGCAGATGAAAACCAGGCAGACCTACAACACTCAAACACAGGAGACCACAACTGCTCAGCAGTGGAGCACTGATGAATAAAGTCATGTACTCGGGCTCAAAATGTTTCTATCCAGAAATTACAACTCACTTCACAGAAAGGAGAGACATAAAAGATTCCTCTTCACATAAGTCAAAAAGAGAATCCTAACCTGTCAGAGCCTGGGTGAAATTCTGAAAGCAAAGAAGGCCGACGCCGAAGCTGCTGCTGTTGCTGCTGCTGTTGCAAGAGTTGGGTTGCCTGACTGACTTCCAGGTGAGACGAGCGATAATCGGGAACTGCAAATTCCTAAAGGAAACACACTTCAGATGTTAATGAATACAAAAGGCAGAAAAGACAGGATGAGAAGTGTTCGGTGTTATAGAGCAATCATTTCTCTAACCATTAAAAACAGATCAAGACCAGATCACCAAAGCCTTACTGAGTTCAAAAAGTTTATATATAAAGGGCAGTTCTCAACTTTAAATGAACACACAATTTGAAAATAAAGGAGAAAACCAAAAAGCTTCAGATTTTGAATTTCCTTTTCTAAACACAAGAGCAGAGCAAAACAGATCCAAATTATCTGTAGTGGGAGGAGACTTTCATTAAAATAAGGAAAACCTGAGCTGTCCTTGAGGCAACAGGCAGTCCTCCACAACCTACAATTCCACAGCAAGTCTACAGTGACAGAGCACATGCTCAGGAGAAATGAGCAAGTCAAAGATCCTTAGAAATCCATTCCCCTACTTCTGGTAAGCAGAGCACAGCTGGCTGGAAGCACTTTTACAGATGCTTCAGAAAAGGTTTGGGGTAAAACAAATTGGTACATTTTAGATTCACATTCTCCAGCATGAACACAGATTTTGTCAAGCACAGCATCAGCTTGGAGCAAATGTAACCCAATGCTCCTTATGTATTTTTTGCCCTCTGGGAACTCTCCTGGGCCTAAAAGGAAATTTCCCATATAAATTCAGCACTCACCAATGCCCCACAAGTCCATCCTCTCCAGAGATCTGTTACAGCCAGAACTCTGCATTCATATTAAATGCACAGTGACTAGAGACAAGTTATTTGCAGATTCTTGGAAAATTCCTCCCATCAATGCATATGGACTCAGCAACACTTGCATTGGCCAAATTTAGTACAATGACTAAACATTACTGAATTGAAGCAAAGCTAAACCAAAAGTTTATGAAAACAATCCACAGTGAATTTATTCAAGCTAGGAGAAACTGATAAGAACAGGAATTTAATATTAATTCTCCATGATAAAGATACAGGATTACAAAATTCAGATTTCTAAAGAAATATATATAAATAAATAAAAGAGAGGCAGGGAAGACATTTATTTGTCTAAATAATACGAGCAACAGTTCTCCTCAGCAGGGAAAACATTTCATTTGCCACTTCAAAATTATTTTACTTTTGATTTTTCAACACTAAAAAAGAAGACAAGGTATTTTAAGACAGGCCAAATTTTTAAAAAGCGTTTTGTTAGTTTTAGGAGATTCATAAATGTTAAATACTGCAGGAAATGCTGTCAAGCCAAAATACTGTCTAGGGTTTTATTTAGGGCTCCTTCAAATTTTATGGAGCATTTTTAAATTTTAGTCTGCGTAAAAAGAACTGGGAGGAAGGAGAGGGAGAACAGGCCAAAAGTGAGCTTTAAAGAGCCAAATTTGAAGCCAAAGATTTCAGCAATTTCATCTACAGTATTGCAGCAAGGCATAAATCAACAGGTAATTATATCCTTTCAAGTTAATGCTTCAGAAGGATTCACAGCACCAGATTACTAGAGATTATACTTTCCAGAAGTTACACCATAGTCAGACCCTCATTCACAGAGGAATCGACTCAAACAGGTGGACCCATCAGCCTTGATTTAAGAGCCAAATTTCAAGGCTACAAACAACATGGGTACACAGATTTCCCCAGTTATCTTTACCTGAGCACACTGATCAGCAACTGCTCAGTTTTCAGATGTGAAGAACTCATATGACAGCAGTAAAAAAAGTCCCATTTGACACAACAAATACCTGAATTATTTCTTGCTAGGACTGTAACCTTTGTGGCTCCTTACCTGCTGGTGTCGGGTGCTAGGGAAGGTGTACTGGACAGAGTGGGTAGGGTAACGACTCTGTTCTGTGCTGAATGCTCCTTGGTTAGGAGGGTAGCCTGAACTTGACATTATCAGAGAAGAAGTCTTCACAAAGCTGTGAGATCAAGACCAGCAAGCAATCATGTTTCTAGGAAACCGCCTAAAGGAAAAAAGATCACTGATAAGCACTGAAGTACCAGATGTACCCACAATACATTACAGCCATAGTCACCTAAGCAAAACAACCATTACCAGTAAAAGCTTTTTCCTGATGTATTTATTTAATAGGTTACTCTAGTCTGAAACATGTTAACGGGTCTTAAATGGGCTCAAAAACAGGTATGTCAGCATTGTCTACACAAAGATTTGAGGATTATACTGTCAGAATACATCATTTTACCAGCTACCAGTTGAATTAATAGGATTTTAAAGAAAAGTAGGTCACTTAAATAGGTGTTAAGAGGTTATAATAGTCCATAGATGGAACCTACAATATATAGTAAGCTTCTTTAGCTCAACATGAAGTTCACTTTCGTTTCTACTACAGTTTCTGGATTCTATGAACTCTTTCCTACTTTCAGGTAGACTTAGGGCTGCTTGACTCAGCGCTGCCTACAGTTCATTAAACCACAATGCATTAGTCAAACCATAAAATATTATTACCACCTAAGAGCAGCTTGACAGAAGTAGTTCTCAGAAAAGGAAAAAAAGCACTCAGAGGAAAACAAGCTCATTCAGTTTACAGCATACATAGTGTGTCCCATATGAGATGCTAGCAACTGAACGTACTATGAAGCTTTGAAACAAACCTGCATAGTAGACATTCAATGACAAATTTGCCCCTACTGCAAATTAGCTGCAGATTAACGGTGGAATGTATACTGATAGGAGGAAGATTAAAATACTGGGGGGGAAAAAAAAGGCCACTAACAAAGTTCAAGCATCCATAAAGCAGTGTATAGCTTTATCTGCCTAAACCATCTGCTGAAGATCAGAAGACAGCAACCAAACATGAACACTGCCTATTAGTGCTTTGAGCACTTCTGCATGCAGGTGAATTACAGCCCTGAATAAAAGAGAATTTCTTTTTTTTAAAGCATAAGCTGTTTCTTCCTGACAGCCCAGAAGAGGCAATCCTTGGAACCTGAAGTAGTAAATACAGAATTCTATCAGACCTGTAGCAACCTCTGGTCTGGAGCCCAGCAGACATGCAGACCTTCAAACAAAGTAATGCTGTTCCCTGACCAGATGGCTTCATTTTTAAGTGCATTCAACTGCAACTTTTCACAAACACCAACATAAAATTATACTTCTGAACTGTGGTTTCCATTAACAGTCAATAGACAAAATCCGCTTAGGAAAAGATCTGACACAGCATGCAATACAAACAGATTTTCAAGTTTATCTAATGTATTTTGTCACTCCTGCCCTGATTACTTTCTTTTCCCACCTCTCCATCAAAGAAACCACCGGAGTTCAAGCCTTTCTGTCTACAAGTCCTTAACAGCTTTCTCTTCCATTGGTTCACCCAGCTGTTTGCTGAAGCAGTACAAATTCTCAGCATGCACAATCACTCTTTGCACTTCTACAGCTCAGTGACATCCTGCATGAGAAACCACCAGCTTTTGTTTGCTTTGGACCTGCAACCTTCGTTTGGTATCTGTGCTTTTGGCATTGGAACAGACCAAACATCTAATTTCTAGTTTTTTTTTCCCCCACCACACATGGGATCCCACAGAATTCTTTCATTTCCCTTTAGCCATATCTTTTCCACACTGAATAATCTTAGTCTGCTTGGTTCCTTGTCAACTCGCTTCAAAACCTTCTCAATTTGCAGGGTGTCCACTCTGGGGTGCAGGGTGCCAAAAATGCATGCTGTGTTCTGGGAGAGCATCAAAAAACACTCTCTATTCCCTTTCCCTGACACGTTGGCCATAGGCAGATCCAAAGAATGTGGAAAAGCAGACAAGGACCAGGAGAAAAGCCACCTGAAAATAAGGCATGAACATAGGCCAAGTACTGTGTGATTCAAGGTCCTCTCTAGTTCATCTCTGTCATGTCACATCTTATTTTCTCTAGGCTCTGACAAACCAGCAGGTTGATCATTAACTCAGGTGCTGAAAGTTCGATTCAGGCTCACTTTACATGATGCTGTAAAGGCTATTTCTCCATTCACAAGAACTTCAGTGTACAGGTTGTTAGGTTTGCGTTACAATTGTCAGTTCTGAAGTCTTCCCAACCTGCCCATGGCTAGTAAGCCACATACTTATCCACTGGGAGCAATCTCAGACACTGGTGGTAAAGACAGCCAAGACCCCTTCGCTTATCTAACAAGTAAATTTTATCCAGGGCAGGGGGAGAAAAAGAGTAATTCACTCATTCAAGAGCAATGAGAAGTCCTAACTGTTGCTCCAAGGGCAGGATGGGGCCACAGCACGTAAGTGTGAACATCCTTCATCAATCCAGAAGTGCCCCATATGTACTATATAAAACTCGTAGATCAAGAGATATGAAAACATGCAGTCTAATGGCCTTTCAGTTGGGAACTGGAAGTATGACCACTTCTGTAGCAACAACTCAAAAAAAAAAAAAAAAGCATGAAACAAAATCTGCCAACAGCAGAAGGCAACAAAAACAGCAATATAGCTCAGAATTGAGGTCAGTGGGAGGTAGAAGTGAAGAAAGAAAAAAGGAAAGCAGAAGCTTTCAGTGGTGGGGGTGCACCACTCCCCCCAAGGGCAGGAACAGCAGAGGAAGATGTACAGTTACATAGTGACATTGAAAAGGTGCAGAGGGAACCAAAGGATGGGAATCCTGCATAAGACCTTATTTCATTCATGACAAAAACAACATTGTAGCACGATACATAAAGTGACACTTAAGGATAACATTCCCTGCTCACTACACCTGCCATTCCCATTAAACACCTTTGTGTGCCTGCACACTCTCCTTATCTGACCTCTTTACATGCCCTGCAGACCCCACCTTATCTGCTGATCTCTCAGTATGAGCATGTTTACATTCTGTTATATTGGGCCGTGGGAGCTTGCTGGTATTTGCCCGTGGAATTACCACCAACGTTATGCATCTCTCCCCCTGTTTTATTACCTTAATCCTGGAATTGTGGCTGCACATACGTGAGTTTGACTGTTATTTCTCTGCAGACCACCCAACAACCGCCCATCTGCCTCCCTCTTCAGCATTTGCTTACACATGTCCAGAGCATGGATTATTCCTCACCAACCTATCTTCTGGTCAAGGAGGGCAACGCCAGCCTCCTGCTCTAACTTCTCCAAGTCCCTCACATTCAAACTAGATTTAAATATGGTCTTTTTTTTGCATCAAACTATAACCATGTGTACAGACTGCACAGTTCCATCCATGCTCCCCTCACTGCTCTATCTTCTCTTTACTCATGACAAACCACGTCCCAGTCTACACAAATCCAATCAGAATTCTCCTGTAAAGCCCACTGTTATCAAGTTATCAAGCCTCTGATCCTTCCACCAGTTCCTTCTTCCACGCTGGGCCAGAAGCTGCTCACCTTCATTTTTAGCGTCCTTGGCAAACTGTTGATACAGGAAATCAAATTCCAAATCTGCTCAATGATAGCAAAATCATGTTTTTTCACTTAGTATTTTCATACCTTCCTCTCATGTCCTTCTGCAAATCTCAGAACTTGCTCATAAAAACATTCATAAGAACCACTGTAGACTTTGGAATTGTGCCTTAAATGTCTAAGATAAAGCTAGGTCATGAATACTTCCACACAGTCACCATCCATGCTGGCCAACTGTCCGTCTCACTGACAATCAGAAGGGGAAGAAATACATATTTCTTGTTTTCTACTTTCATAATCCAGCCCATTCTTCTTGCATCCCAGCCCAGGAGTGACATTCCCAGACTGAATGTCCAAGAGATGGGAAAACTCAGTGTCATGATTAATATATAAAATATAAAATAAATTGAAAATACATGGGAAGTCAGCACAAAAAGTCCAAAATGATACTGTTAAATCTAAAGATTCCTAGCTGAGAAACATAAGTGACACCTTTAGGAACTATGAGGCCACACTCAGGAAGTGTGATAATTCAAGCTTTTCAGGCAAGGAAATAATTTAACATTGTTTATATCCAAAGATATGGCAACACATTCATTCACCCAGCTCTTACTGAAACTTTGCCTCACGCTTGCATTCGCCCTATGCAGAGAATATTGAGTAAATTACAAATAATCCAGAACTGGATATTACAAGAGCAAGTGTAACTTCACAGTGTCATTTCAGAGTCGGTTCTAAGAGGCCGTACTAATTTGAATGGTATCTCTAAATCTGCAGGTCTCCAAATGCTTCAGAAAGAAGCAGAACTATGTGGTAGCCTCACTGCCCGCATGGGAAAATGAGTCACTGAAAGGTCAGGGCATCATCAAAGAGTACCCACGAAATAGTCAATGACTGAATCAGAAATCAGACTCACATCCCCAAGCCTTGGCTCGTGGATTTGTGGCATCTGAAGTGGGCAAAAGGTGGCACTGCCCCAGAGAAAAGTAGTTCTTTGCTAGGAAAAACATGGTTAAAAACGATAGCTATTTTTAGCAGGCCAGTTCCCCAATTCAAACCATTCAACACGTGGCCAGACAGATGTTTAGGGCAACAAGAGGGAAGGTCAGGAGGGCAGGAGAAGGGCAGCCATCTCCTCACTGCTCTGCTCGCAGCTTGGTATGGAAGGACCACTCTCTGATCCTCTGGGGTAGATTCAATTTTTCTTCAGACATACGAAACAAGCTAACACTTCTGCATTCAGAGTCATTTTTGTGCCATCTTGAAGTACTTAACCAACATTTGCTAATTAAATTTCACATTCCTTGGGGAATTTTCCTCATCTTGTTTTTGAGCAACCTAAGCACGATAGCGAGTGCAATGAGTGAGATTACAGCCAAAGAAAGCTTCAATCGAGTTGTTTAAAACAAAATCTGCAGCCTCAGTAAAGCGAGCTCTGATGTAACAAAGCTGCAGCTAAACAAGGAAGGCTCTGCCTTAGGCAAGGGGTCTACAATATAACATGGAATTCATTCAAGGATATCTAGTCAAATTTAATCCAGCAAGAAAATGAAGAGCGAAGAGAATGTTTCAGCAGAGGTTATTCCAGTGGTGGTCAGAAGGACTTTATCCAAAGCATCCTCAAAGCTTGAGGTCTCTTCCACCCTTTAAAAATCACCATCCATTCGGTTTTATGTGGCAGAACACTCTCACAAAGCATATGAGTGTACGCTGTTAGAGTGAGCTAACAGAAACAACAAATGTTTTCTTTAGGTTGAAAACAACAGTTGAATTTTCATGGCAATTCTGCATGAACAAATGCTTCTTCTCTTCTCTAAAGATGTTTCAAATGTACTATAAATTCTTGAGACTAATCTCGCATAGTTGCACTCCCTCCTTCCATAAGACTCTTGACGTAAAAAAAATTGCTATTTCTATCCCTACTAGAAATACATTTTTAAAGAAAAAACATCTGTAGGGCTTCGTTTTACTAGCAACACTAAATAGCATTCTCTCCATTTATTCCTAATGTTGTGAATCGAGCCATAAATGCTGCAGTGGGGATATCTGGGGAAAAAGAAGAAATAAAAGGCAGAGAGAAGCCCAAACATCTGAACGCGCCCCTTCCTCACACCCTGACATTCCTACTAGCATATAATATTGCCTTATATCTGAAGGCCCAAGGCAGTAACTCACTGCTGCACCACACAGCGCCTGACTTACATTCTGCAGGATATGGAAGCACGGTATGCTTTAATTTAGCCAATTAAGGAAGTGACAGAAGTCAAGGAGGATTACAGTGGCCAATTCAAGATGTCACATTTACTCTCTATTAGCATGACTTTTCCATCTGCATCAAGGTAGAGCAAAAATGAAGACAGGATTTTACACTTCAAGTTTTAACACAAGAAGGTTTTCCATTAAAAGTCTTCCAACTCCTCAAAGTACTTTAAGTAATAGCTTTTGGAACATTAAATATTGAACAAGTTATAGAAGAATACTTCAAAAGGATTTTTGTTGCCATACCAAAAGATGAATATAGCTTACTTAATTGCTTATGTGATTTGCAACCAAACTATGTTACCAAATCTCAAGATCACATTTTGATAATTCATCTTTAAATACCAGTTTCCCCTGTTCGTGGCTACAAATACAAATAGAATTAGTGCTCTTCTAAATGGGGTCGATCAAATCCAACTGACAAGCCGCCCTTCTCCAGGAAATTCTATTTTAATCTCTCTCCTGTAATTTATGAGCCTAAAGAAAAATTGCTAATAAGTGATACCAGGATCCAAGCTATGCACAACTTTGCTATTATATGGGAGATCAGAACAGGACAAACCAAAGCTGCATTAACACCTTAGGAAGCTTCTAATTAGCTACCCACCTGCCCCATCAAAAAGTAAATAATAAAATGGTGCTGAGCACATATGTTTTAAAGAAAAGTGCTTTGATTCACAGCCTGCTCACCAGTTGCTTCAAATCTAACATGCAAGGGAATCAGATTCATTCTCTAATTCTCACTTGCTGAGATGAGAGCTTCTCCCTTCTGGGTTATGTCTAGGAATCACACTTCTCAGCTCTGGAGGAACACATCCAGCTCTTTTCTGCCAAGGAAGGTCAGAGGGACACTAAGGAAGGAGGAAGTCCTCCATTCACAAAATGAAAGTCGGGGACGCACACGGTTCCTTCACTAAAAGTACTGTTGAGAAAAAAATTAAACCAAAGAAGGATGCAAATCTCATTAGGTGTTCTAGTTTCAAAAACTTATCTTTAGAATACAAACTGTCTGCTTTTATCCTGAAGACATTTAAAGCATATTTTGGTTTTCTCAGAACCACCAGAGGCTCATTCCTGGTTGTCCCAAGACAGCAAATACTGGGCACTCAGTGCACACCACAAGGAAATGTCATGAGCCAAAGACCAGAAACCAAACCTACAGAGTTGCCTGGTTAAAGTAGCATTTTTTTCCCCTCTCTTAAGATAACTGCAACTTCAAAACTCCCTTCTGAAAGATCCCATCTCTGTCACAGGGTAATTCGACTGATTATGAAACATCATTCAAACTTAACCCACAAAGCAGTAATGTGAAACAGAAACCATCCCAACCATCCTCCAGTGAATCAGTTTGTAGAATGCAAGAGGTCCAAGAGATTCTACCCCCACAGCAGCACTAAGCACCACCACACCTCCCTCACCAAGTCATCCTCACTGAGGAGTCTGTGCCAAAAAGTCACCCAAGTTTACTTCAATGCATCCAATTCCTCCCATTTCACCTACAATTAAGATGGTCTCAAATTCCATAGGTACCATACACCATGCATGAAATATTCTTGCTAGATGACAGTTTTTGCTTTTTCATCTGGTACTGAAAGCATAGGTACTTTAAAAGCAGCTGCTGCACATTAATTTGTTCCTTCACTGTTAGGTCTGCTGCAGCTAAAACTGCTTTTTACGTCACTTAGCATGCAAGAAATTGTGGTCACAATTTTTCATTTCCAGCCACCTCATCCAGACCATTCATCAAAAGCATATCAGGAGCAGCAGCTTTCCAGAAGAGCTTTGGTTTGGAAGAGGAACTGCAACCTGACTAATCCATACTAACTAAACCCACAGCTCACAAAATGGATATATTGTAAGAGAAACCAATCCTTCCATCTAAAGGGTTTACAGAACAAGCATCAGCCTCAACTCTCTCCTCAGACAGCTGGGTTCATACAAAAATCATTCTCAATCTAAACTAAAAGGATAGTAAGGTTAAAATAATTTTCTTTTACAGTACATAATATTGTCTAGGTCTATTTAGATACTCCATAGAATAAGCAAGATGACCCTCTGGAAACAAAGTTTGTGATTTATTTATGTGTAATTGTGATTTATTGACATTAACAATGAAGTTTGAGATGTTCTGCTACACAGAGAATACAACATAAAAATACAGTCCTTGTTGAAGCTCACATAACAGCCTCTAGGTCACAGAAAATGGCAAGGAATGGAAGGGATCTTTAACTACAAATGGTAGAAGCACCTCTGTTTTGAGAGGAGGATAGAAAACAGTTTAAAAAAAAAAAAAAAAGAAGAAGTCAAGGTTCTAGATGGTACAAGTCTCTTTGAAACCACAGGGAAATATCAACACCTACAGAAATATCAGCCGGAGGTAAGTGGTTGCTTTTAGCAAGAAAGGTTTTGAGAATAACACTCTGAGAAAGGTAAAGCGTACGGAGAGCTCTCACCTTCCTGACACCCCTTCTCTGTCAACAAAGCATTTTAAACAACATGAAAAGCAGAAACAATGATAGAATAATAGGTGAAGACTCCAGCTGAACTGTAATAGTACTCTCATCTGGTCTGCTGAACAGCACTTGAACTTCTAATCAACTTTATTTTTTGGGCTTAACTTTCCAATAGCGACAGAGATAAAACAGATTCGAGAGAAGAAAGAGGCAAATACATTCCCTAATGGATTTTCTGTATGAAAACATGATTTACATCCACACTTGTTGGACATCCTCCTCACAATCTGAATGCAGGTGAATTCATGCAGGAGGGCACTGCCCAGCAATGTCCACACGCAGCCCATGCCCCACAGCTAGGACAGATGTGCCTCTGACTGCACGAGGGCTACAAACAGAATTAACCACATGTACTTTCCCAGAAGCACCATAAGGCACAACTAAACGCATGGCATAAGAAGAAGAATTAAAGAGACATCATATGAGTTTAAGCATATTTTATAATTTATCTTGTCTTTTCTCATTTATGGATCGCGTTCCCCTCGCTGTCTTCGTGAATGCATTTTTATTTTCAGGTTTACCCAAGGCCAGTTTACACACACAGAATTTCTAAGTCCTGATCAACAGTCTGCCCAAATAACGTCTGCATAAAAATTTAAGTGCCCAAGTTTCTTACTGCTGAGAAATACAAACAGGAGAGTTTTTCAGAACAGCTTACATTTCTTTTTACCAACACAGTGACTTAATTTTGCAATAGCCTTTGAAATCATAAGCAGGTGAAGTCATTGACTTCAAAACCACACAGACCAACATCCTCCTGAAACAAAACTGCCTATCAAATCAGTCAGGGAGTGGCAGCACTACATGAGCGGCTTAGATGTGAAGCTATTCAAGGACACAGAAATCTCTCTCAGGATACTGGGAGGAAACATAGCTCCAAGGTAAGTTTGAGCTTTCTGTGTGCACACCAACTGAAGCCCTGGTAGGCCCAGACTGTGGACAACACTTACCAGACAGTGGATAAAGGCTGAACTAGCATGGAAGAGGAAGGAAGGATCACAAAACATCATTATTCGATGGAGACTCATTGAAGGAGAAACTAAAACTGAAGATAAATTCAGCATGTTCCTAGATATTTACATAATTTAGAAGTAGTCCAAAGTAAATATTTACAGACAGCATTCTACGTAGGTCAGAATTTTTACTTCAAACATTTACAGTACAGAGACCAGGTAGCAGGTTGCTAATTGCTTGCCATCTGAAACAGTGATTCAGATTTGACTGAAGAACATAAATGACACGAAGAGTTCGAGCCTGCATCCAGGAAACATTTGTTTGCATTATGAAACCACTGTCTGGTTAGTAGCCTGTTCTCAGGATTGTACTGCATTGCACAGCACCTGCGTGAGGCACAGATCTGTTCCAACTTAAACAATTGTTAAAATCTTAAACTTAAGTGACTACACACACAAGAATTTTGAATAGTACTTGTGACCATACAAGAAAACCTTCACTGAAACCATTTTGTAGGAAAGCACAGAAGAAGAAAAAAAAAAGATTTCAGCAAAACTTTGGCTGAGAGCTTTGAACAAATTAAATGTCAATATTAAGAATATAATAGAGAAAATAAAGAAAATATTTCTCTCTGATACAGAATATTATCCTGTTACTTTCAGACATTTAACAGTAGTTGAAGCAGTCAGCTTCCCCTCCCTGTAAGCATCTCTCACTCATGCTGTAACTGAGAAATGAGGTAGATTAGAGGATGCAGCAACAGAGAACCCGAGGGCACCAGAGGGAGGAAATTGAAAGGAAGCATTCACGTCTGTCACTGCTTTTACCTCCGTTTTTGAGACACTTTTATAGACTCCTCACAATGAGGAACGCCCAGAAAGAGCAACTAAGAAGAATGGTTATAAGACTCGACTGTATTTAGAGTAAATCAGCAGCATAATATGGAATAATGAATGTACTCCAACTTTGTACACTAAATTCAAATTGTAAGAGTTAGCTTTAGTTGGTTTGTACCTCAAAGAATAGAGAGAGCTAACGCTTGTGGAAGCAAACACTTGCAGTATCCTCTCTATACACCAACAAATGGCATTTTAACCCTTAGAAAGAAGATTTCAAAGTGCCACCCTCTCCTGTATCACAGTGACCAACATCAAACAGCGTATTACAAACAGACAAATCAAACTGCATACAAAGCACAACAGAATTTTGTTTCCTAAGCAGCCCATATTCTATCACAGAGAAAAGCCATGTCAAGAAAAAAATTAACCACGCTATTGCAAAAAGGGTCACTGCAGTTGGCTTGTTTCCTCTGAACTTTTGAGAATGAAGGTCTTTCATCCCCCAACATGAGACATTAGATTTTAGCTAGTTAGAAATCCACTTCAAAGATTACATACTCCCTTTCCAAATGTCAAGGCTCTTTAGTTAATCACGAACAACATCCTGCAGAGTAAAACTCCAGTGCAAAATTTCAATGGCCCCTACGTGCAGTGACACAATGCTGTGAGCCCACTTGTTTGGACACCTCAGCTGTACCCAGGGCCTCCTTACACACCACAGTAATATTCACAACAGCACCATTTTTCCTTTAAATCATCAAGCCTAAAATGAAAAGCCCTGCCTGAGCTCGAGCAGCACATAGCCATATAACTATACATAAAGATACTGAATAATACAAGAATGTTGCCACAAAACTCAAAGCTAGACATCCTTCACGTTGCAGTGTTATCTTTACTATTATTGTTATTACGTTACAATGATATTTATAGTCATGAAGACCATATAATTAACACACGAAGAAGCCCATTTTGGACAACAAGATGGTTCAAACTCACAGCTTACATGCTTGAGCCCATCTAGCACTAACAGCACACAGCCCATCTGGAACCTCGTCCAACTGCCACCAATTGGACACTGACCATTTTTGTATGCACAGAGACCAGTGAGCACAACGTTCTCTACCACCGAGGCAGAACTGCTCTAGAAAAGGCCGTTTCCCTGGTGCCCTCTGGTAGCCCTGAGGTGAGGAGGGCTGTGGGATGCAGGGGTTGGGGCTGCTGATGGGGTAACCCAGCACCAGCAGCTGCCCACTGACAGCCTCAGCAGGAGGAGAGCATCCTCAGGAACGAACGCACTTCTGCCCCACGTTCCAGAAGACTGACTTCGAAGAGATTTTTTTTTTTTTTTTTGAAGAACGGGCCCTTTTTCTTTAATTATTACTATGGTTGGGTGTTGGTGTTTTTTTTTTTTCCTTTTTTTTTTTTTTCTCTCCCAGATCTCGCTTCTCCCCACAGGAGGATCACGGCAACCCCCGCCCCACCGCTCTGCACTTCACCCCCAAGTTCCCCTCACTCAGGGGCCGCTCCCGCAGCCCCGCGCACCCCCCGCCCTCCTCACGCACACACCGCGGGCAGCGGCACCCCCCCCCCCACCCCGATCTGCCCCCCCTTCCCCCGCCCGGCCGCTCCCTCAGGACCCCCCCGGCTCCAGCGCCCTCCCCTCGGGGCTCTGCCCGACGAGGAAGGAGGAGGGAGGATGGCCGTGGCCCCCGCCTCTTCCCCTTCCCCCTCCTCTTCCTCCTCCTCCTCCTCCTCCTCACAGCGGAGACTCCAAAGCCCCGCTGCCCCCCGCGCTTCTCCTCGCCGCCCCGCCAGGTTTCTGCCCTTACCGACAGCGCGGCGCTGGGGCGGCGCGGCCGCGGGCTCCAGCGGGGTTGGGCGGTCGCGGCGTCTCACCTCAGCCTCAGCGCCACCGCCACCGCCATTTTGCCTCCCCTCCCCCGGCTCGGAGGACTCCGCCTCCTCTCGCCAGGTCCTGGCAGCTACCAAACAAACGGCGGCGCGGCGACTCGGAAGTTTTTTACCGGTCGCGGGGACTCGCGCCTTCCTCCCAACGCGCAGCCGACGTAGCGCTGCTCTGGAGGCGTCGGCTCGCTAGAAAGCGGGGGCGGGCCCCGGAGTAAGAAGGCGGGTTGTTACGTTCCTTCCAGGACCCGCTGGCCGGTGCGGCGGCGGAGTACGGCTCCCTCCCCCCTCCCCGCTGAGGGGCTCAGAGCGGGGGGGCGGGGGAGGGAGGGAGGCGGCGGCCGCCATGAGGCGCGCAGCGGCGCTGAGGCGATGTGACGGACGGAGCGCGGGGGAACCCCTCACGTACACACCGCCCCTCGGCCGCGAGAAAGCGAATGGGCTGAGGTGAAAAATGGTAAATAACGGCCGCCGAAGCGCCAGGCGGCGGCTGAGGGGCGGAAGGCGGCACCTCGCAGCCGTGTGGGGTCCTCGCTGTTGGCGCGCCTCTGCCTCTCGTTATGAAATATTAGGTTTTAAATCGCAACTGCCTCGTTTGTTTGGCTTTTTTTTTTAAACCCTTTCCTCCTGAATGAGAAAAATGAGCACTGTCCCCTGTCGAGCCGCGTTACGCTGCGCTGCTGCCGACGGCTTTTCCGTCAGGCAGTTTGAAATCCTCACGTTTTATCTTGCAAACGTGAGGCGCTGAGATCACAGACGGATTCCCCTTATCGGGTTTGTAACGGGAAGCACGTACCGTCAGCCAAGATTAAGCTGTCCCATTGAGGAAACCGTGGTCATGTTGCACAGCTTCCAGCCGGAGTCACAACGCAGGTGCTCAGCCCGTGGCAAAGAGGCGACTTTCCCTCGTTAAACACGCGCTTTATTGGCAGCACCGCGTAGCGAGCACGGCTGAGTTCCACTCCGTTAATTGCCTACATCAACACATCTCCAGGCTGAAGTCTTTAACCCCACCACAGCCGACGGCTCCCTTCAAGGCATCCAAGAAAAGCCCGTGAAGGAGCCGGGTGTGTTTTGTGAGGTGTTTGTTCTCCGGATGCTCGATTCCTCTGATTTGCTCTCCCACTTTTATTCTTTAAGCTGAGGTTGGGGTAACGGACTGCTCTTCCACGCCTCGAGCAGCACGGCTTCCAAGCCGCCGTTTATCTCATTGCTTTTCCCTATTTATTCCCTGTCACCTTTCGCTCTGTAACATCTCCAGCGATTGACTTCATCCCTGAGACGCATCCCAACGCTTTTTTTCTCTCGCAGCCGCGCTCAGGACAGCCGCACAGACCTGCGCACGGCACAGCCTGCCCTTGGAGACGCTCCTCGCCCCGCTCTCGAGGTCTCACTTCGCCCACGTGTCCCACAGCCACACCGAGGTACGCGTCGAAGAGCTCAGTTTTGTCTCCGTTTATTTCTTAACGTCCCACAGGGGCCCATTTCTAGCTAACAGGGATGTCCCCGGGCCATGCCGCCACCCAGCCCGAATACGGCGGAGCAGCCCTGAAGCAGCGGGGCCGGTGCACGTTTCTGCGACAGCGTGACCCCGCCCTGAGGCGGGGAATAGAAGGGCGGAAGAGGGGAACTTTTGGGAGCGCGGAACGTTCGTGCCTCCCGTCCCCGTTTCCCGGCGGAGCGCTGCGCGGCGGCTGTCGCTATGGCAGCGGGGCCGTGGGGCTGGGGGCTGGCGGTGCTGCCGCTGTTACTGTTGGCGGTCCTGCGCTGCGCCGCGCGCCGCCTGCGGACTCGTTCCGCCGCGGAAAGCGCGGCGGTGTCGCGGGATGATGACGTCAGCGCTCTGCTGGTGACGGCGCACCCCGATGACGAAGTGATGTTCTTCGCCCCCACGCTGCTCTGCCTGGGCAGGGCCGGCGCACGCCTCGCGGTGCTGTGCTGCTCCGCAGGTGAGCGGGGATGCGGCAGGGAGCGGTGGGGCTGCCTGGCCCCTGAGGTGCCGCTGGCCGTGGACGTCAGGCTTCCCACCCGTGGCGTCACGCGGAGGCCGCTGTGATGTTTTCGTTCGTGACGTCAGCGCTGGGTTGCCTCCGTGGGCGGAGCGGGCAGGGCTGTAGTGACGGATCAGCGTATGGTTGGTGTGGCCTCATCGTGGTGTGACAGTGTGATGTCACTGCCATGCCATGCGTGATGTCAGTTGTGCTGATCCTCACAGCCCTCTGGGCTTCTGCTGCAGTGACAGTGGGCACTGCTGAGACTCTGTGGTTTGGGGGCACCATTCTTGGTTGGGGCATTCTGCACCCGCCTGAGGGTGGCCTGACATGTGGGTCTTCAGCCAAAGTGCTGCTTTTGGCAGTTTCGTTGGCTGTAGTAAAATCTATATTTGAACTACGCACACGGTTTCACAATCAGTTCTCATGCTGCAGCACTGAGATACTCAGAAACTGCATGGAAATGTCATTAAGTTGCATAAAAGCACTCATTGTTAAAGTTTTTGCATTTTGTAGTTCTCTGGTCTTTTAGAGAACTTGCTTTGGATGATCCAGTTTTGATATCATGATATCTTCACAGTAACGCATCTAAAAATGTTGGTTGCAAAACAGTCTAATCATTGAAAAATAGCTCTGAAGATAACCTGAGGTTGTGCTGCCCATCAGTCAGCTCAAAGGCAACACTAACAGTGTCTTCATTTGCTAGAGACAAATGTCTAGTTTGTGCTTTGGGTCCTCCAGGGAGGTTGCATGGCTTGCTTCAGTGCTGCATCACCTTTTCCTGAATTTGGAGTGACCTGAGTTTGTTTGTTTATTTGTTTTATCTGCTATGAACATAGAAATCAGAATATTCCTTTGTAGCAGCCTCTTACATATTTTTAGAGCTGTTGTCTGCCTCTCCTGTGTTCGCTGGACTAAAGTACACAATTTCTTTCAATCCTTATCACAGATAGTATTTTCTAAGCTTCTGATCATTCTCCTTGCACTCCTGTGGACTCCATTTGATTCACATCTGTTTCTGAAGCACAGTCACCAAGAACTGAGGCCTTTCTGGGCCTGAATCAAATGAAAGACTCTCAGAGGAGAAATCTCGCAAGGAATTTTCCCAGCATATTACACTCCTATCTTCTGTTTTTCTTGTTATCTACTAAAGCTTGAGATAATTTTTTTAGTGCACAACTGATACCTAATCAGTTATTCTTCCTGTGAATTCAAGGTTGTACTGTTGTGCTTGATGGAACACTGCAGTTTTGCATTTCATTATCATTACTTTGTTCAGTTCTTTTGGATGTAGGAAGCAGCCTCATGTTAACTGATTTATCAGACCACTGCTGTACATGAATTCATGAGCCTGTGGTGAAAACTTAATGTTTTAATGTTTGTTCAAAGGAGTATTTCAGGCTAAAAAGATATACATCTTACACTGACAGCTGCTTGTATTTGGGAAAAGGGACTGCTGTAATTCTGAAATCTCCAGCTTGTTCACTGCCAACTTCTGCATTCTCTGTTCTCACACCTTTCTGTCATAACAGGCTATCTAGGTGAGAAGACAGGGATTAAGCTATTGTTGAAGTCTATGGTACATCGATTTTAATGATCCCCGCATACTCCCCATTAAAGATTTAGTGCAGAGCTTTCAGTTGTCTTTGCTGAGGGACAAAAGTCTGTGGATCCCGTTTGGCTTTTTCACAGCTGTGACAAGATTACTGACATGCAGTTCTGCCATTTCAGTTGTCAGGATTAAAATACTGCTGCCAGTAGAGAACTTTCCAAAGTAGTGTTGTGTTTCTTTTTTATTTTGTACAGATTCTCTTTTTCATTGTCTTTACAGTAGTCCTGCTTCAGTGCCATGAAACTTTAAATGGATTTGAGACTGTCTTCTGTTGCATGTCTTGCACGTCTTCATAATGGAACTAGCAACATATATAGAAAAATGCATTCACTGAGCTAATAGCTTTCTCTCTGCCTCTTAATAGCCTTTTGGTGATTCAGATGGTTTATCCTCTCATTGTTTGTATGATTGATGATGACAAGTGAGTTGATCAAAGACTCCGCAAATTGTAAGACTGAACCAAAATAATGACGTAGGAACTGTTGTATTTGCAGTTCTCACGTATCAGTCAAAATGCCACAGAAATGAATCAGAATTACAGCACTGTGAGGGGAAAAAAACAGCCTTCTCCACACTGAGTAATCTTTGAATTAATAACTCTGTATAAATGTGTTTTGTTCTCTGTAGTAGCTGGCTCTCTATTGTGAGTGCTCAATGGATGAGTTCCAGCAGCATTAGCTATTCAGCTGTTTTTGCTTTCAGTAGCTGCCCGTTTTTTCTTGTTAGCATTTATATATTCCTAATGTCCTGACACATTTCTCAAGCTGGGGAAAATGGATCTGTTCCTTTGAGTTCAGTAGAAGTTAGGTATTTTGAGAATAATGGCACCACTTGGATAAAACATCACCTGCAATCAGTTACTGTGCTATGTTGCAACATAACTTATGTTACATTAAAACACAAGTATCATTAATTCCCATGCAAGAAATCAATCTAAAATGAAGTACTCATATGGTCCATCTGAGGAAGGCGCATAGTTAAATTTCTTCTTCTAAAGCTGGAACTTGTGGTCCAAGCTGCAGACTGCCAAGCTGACGTGTTCCCCAGCAAACCCACAGGTAATCACTGTCACAGTCTTATAAAATCATTCACTCACAGTCTGCAAGAAGAGAAGTTGTTTTTTTCTGGCTGTTGTTCACCTCTTTGAAAATCATACAAAGCTGCTAGTGAGTGCTCAGATTGCAACATTTCTTTAGAGAAATGCTAGATTTAGATGAGTCATCCCAAAAGCAATAAAAAAAAATCTAGTGTAATTCAAGACAGCTGACTACAGACTCAAATCATACATTAATACACAGCTAAATTTTATCATTCAGTTGCTGCAAAGTTGAAATTGGGCTGCAAATGTCCTGCACAGCGTGGCATATTGGAAGGGACCATTGCAGTACTGGTATAGACTTTGTATGATTGATTCCAAGGAAAAAAAAAAAGGTAATGTGAGGACAAGATGAGAAGAAAAGATTTCAGCGAAGGAGGCAGTGCTTTAAGTGTTTCCCTACTAGCTGTTGGTCTCCAAATATCTATCAAGTTTTAACTTTTCAAAAATACCTTTAAAGTAGGTTCCTGCCTTTTTTGGTTCTGTAAGTTCTTTGCAATTGTAGCTTCTGCTGGAATTTCCTCTGTGAATGATGCGGACTTCTGGGAAATCTTCATCTCAAAAACAGATTTTTATGTTGGAATTCTTCATTCCCTAAAATCCTCTTAATTTCATCACTGTGTTCTGTTGCAGTGTCTTAGTGTTATGTGGCGCCTACTGTTCATTAGAAGTGGTCCAGGGTGTACTATAAACTTTAATCACTTAAAGAATACAACTCAGGACAAGTTTTCCAAGTGTTGTCCCAGCAGTTCTTTCTGAGGACTTTGACTTTGCTGTTCAGCCTGATTCTGTGCTGTTAAGAGCACAGGAGAGGAGTTCATGGTACCATGCCTAATAGTGAAGGAGGAGTGGTTCTTTGGCCCTTCCTGAGGAGGTTAATTATTACTGATTTGTTTTGAATACCTCTCTTTAAAGTGGACTGAGGTCCCACTAACCTCTTTCATAGAGACACCCTGGAAATTTGCCAGTGATAACAGTTTTAGTTGCCTCACTGGAAAAGCTGTTTCTTCTGTGTTTGTGAGAAGATCTTGCTCAATTGTTTTTGTTGGTGACTTGCATTCAGATAACTTGTAACCTGTTTGTCCATGTAGACACCCTTAGAAAGCTCCTTCCCACCCCCCCCCAAGCAGAGTTAGCCTTTGGAATTTGCAAAAAATACAACACAAGAAAACAGAAAGCCCAAACAACAACAACAGAAAAGAAAGAGCTAAAAATTTTGGTGTGAGTTTGTTTGAAAAAGCCATCTGAAAGTGCCATGTCTCATCAGACCGTTGTCCAAGCAGCCCATTGTCCTCCTTTTAGTAGAAGCCAAAGTCATGCTTCTGCTAAAGACATAGGAGATCTTCCAAACAGCAATTCTGGAACAATCTGCTTGGGCAACTGCTTCTAAACTTCTGTTTGACCAGTAAATGTCTTTTTTCTCCATGATAAACTAAACAGTGTTGCTGTTATTTGCAGGGAACTATTACAATCAAGGAGAGATTCGTAAGAAAGAACTGGAACAAAGTTGTCGTCTGCTGGGGGTTCCTGCATCCAGTGTAACAGTCATTGATCACAGGTAACTAGGTTTTATTTATAGTATTATTTCTGCGCTGGTTTTAAACAAGAAGTGAAGTTCACTTCAATGTTCTGTGGCAGCTTACTGTATCATTCTATATATATTGTTTTGGGGACTGTCAAAAAAGATCGTACGAGGTATTTATGTGAACTGTTAGCTAAGAAAATCTAATTAATTCAGAACATAAATCAAGAGTATAACGGGGATTACTGTCCTTAGAGTAAACTCTGTTAATACAGCATTTCAAGTAATGATAACTAACTAACTTGTAGTACAGTGTGTTTGGGCAACATGATCACTCTTTGTTGCAATTTTTGCAGTGTTATCCAACACACATACAAAGAAATCTCTGAATTGCCAGAGGCAAGTTTGTGCTGAAAATAAAACTGTTTGGAGGATTGGCAGTACCATTACATTGCAGTTATTCTCCCACGTGATTATAACATAGTTGCAGATAGTTGAAGTCTGTGTTCCATGATAAGATAACCATATAAACACATCAGCAGTTGTGCTGTCTGTAAAACAATGCAGTGCCTATGTTATTTTGGTAGCCATCGGAGCACTTTATAAAATAAGAAGCCTGCCAGCTTTAGCCGAAGAAGCCATCCTGACAGGAGAAATTCCTGAGGGTGTATTTTGGGGAGACAGAAAAATAGAATTGCTTGGAATCTGTTTGTTCATATGTTTGAGTGGTTTGTTAATTGCCAACAAGTTTTTCATCTGTGGGTGAGCTGGTGATTGACTGCATTTAATGGGATGGTCTGAAATGGATGAAATGTCTTGTCAGTCTTTGCAGAGGAGGCTGCTGCTAGCAAAGCTGTGTGTAGTATTTCCCTTGCTTCTAAGTGTTTTGTTTTAATTAATTGTAAATTAAATTATGTGAATAGTTCAGAATCAGATATAGGCATTAGTAGAAGACCTTTGTAAAACGTAACATAACATTAATTTGATTCACTTAAAACATGTACATAAAATAAAATTTTAGGTCATGAACTTGTAGTCACCTTTTTCATAGGCTAGTCCTTATATGGCTAGTGTGAAATTCTTTTATATGTATAATTCGGTTTAGTTCTGGCTAAAAACAAAATGCACTGTGGTGCTAAAGGCTGTCCATAATAACATGATAGTAAGTTTCTTTCAACTGAAACCGTGCAGGATTTCTGTATGGGTTTTTTGTTTGTTTGTTTTTAATGTGTTGTTTTCTTTAGCTGTGTCTAGATATGGAGGTAAGTGATAAAGCTGACACTTCTTTGTTTTGGAATTAACTTGGAAACTGCATTAATAGAAGGTGACTTGGAATCAGTAAAACTCAGAAGGTAACATTGCAAGGCCTCTAACGTTGCCCAATCTCTGCCCATCTGGGGTTAATGTTTACTGAAATAAATAGTGATTTCTAGCAAACACAGTACAACCAGTTGTTTCAATTGTAAACAGCTATCATGAAATTCATAAAGTACATTTTTGTTTACGAAGAAGAGTCTTTAATAGAAACAGACAGTTTTAAAGCCACACCAACTAGAATAGTCAGAGTTGAAAAAAGCCTGGCTCCAGGCAGGCCCTTTTCCCATGAACATATTTTCCCTTGAGCTAAGGCAACAGAAACCACAGTCCAGAATATGAATCCTCTTGAGTTCTTTGCTTTTTTTAGCTTTAGGTTTCTCTCCAACTTTTCAGCTCAGTTAGGAAAACAGCACAGGAGTTGTTTTTCCTTTGGAATGAAAAAAGACGTTTCCGTTTGCTTCTCATGAACTGACTTTGGGTAGCTTCATGTTTTGTAGTACAATTATATGATCGTACCCAGAACTTTTTCTGGGGGAATAAGGAAAAAAAGCTGCTGAGTTTTGCTAAGCATAAGTTTGCTAAATGAACTGTCTTTTGCAATTTACACTGAGCCCAGAAGCCTGCTGGTCTTTCATGCTCTAAAGCGCTGTTTGAGTTCGGTTTCTCTGTGATGCAAGTTTCCTGATACTGCTCAATCATCTCCCAGTGCACACAGTCCTGTGCTGTAGTACTGCAGTTTGCTCAGTAGAAAGGTGAGGGTGATTTCAGGGAAATAACTTTGGATCATTTTCCTTGAGGGCTTTCATTGTTAGTGATATGCACATTTATGAAATTAGCGACCAATGTGTGATTTCTGCTACTGGATGCACTGCTTGAAAAGACACATCTGTGTCATTGCCCAGAGTTCTGAGGCACAGGCCTAGGATGTTATAATGGCAATGCTAAGTCATGGCTTGAAGCAGTGATGGAGCACCTAGTGGGAGGGCAGGGCCAACCTGGGGGAGCTCAGGTGCAAGCAATTCACCTGAGTGACCAGAAGGGGTAAAGCCAGGATCCGCCCCTTCCCAGACCTCATTTAAGGGCTGGCAATGGAAGTGAGGGCATCTTGCTGGAGATCCCTCCCTACCTGAGGCCTTCTAGATGTAAGCAGATTTTTTTTCCTTTGTTTCTGTGGCCAAAGCTGCTGCTTTTGGGCTTATCCTCACTTGTTGCAGGCTGAGACTTTGCTACCCTATTATATTGCTGTGTTTTCTATTGCATTGTAATGTTACAGATGCATGACATTGTTCTGAGAAACAAGTTTAGGTATGAGGCATTTATTTCAGAGGTTAGATTGCAGTGAGATAACCATCAAATCATCTAACTTTGTTGTGCATTCAGGGAGCCAACCTGAGAAGTTCTTGCTGAATTTAGTTCAGAGCTTGCTTATACGGGGAAGTTAAGCATGTTTATAGTGTATTATTCACTCAGCAATAACTCATCTAGTGGAAATACTTTATGAAAAACATCTGTGGATCAGATGTTTGCAAAATGGTAGGAGATGAGAAATAATGTTTAGATGACACTGAATTTTTGAAGTAGCCATATTTTTGGTGCTTTGGGTAAAGCGCTGGGGCTGAGGTTCTTTAAACCTACTCAGAGTTCCCAGATTCCTTAAAGTCAGTAGCTTTCCTATGCCTCTGCTACCCCTTCTCTAATTTACACATAATACAGAAGTATTTGTCACAATGGTCTGATGTTAAACATGTTAAATTTCAATGGAAATTAATATCGAGGGAATACAGGTTGTAAGACTGTTCTCATCAGTGTTCTGCCATCCCTATGCACTCTGTAAGATCAAAATCCTTTGGCTTTTTTTTTTTCACTTTCTTCCTGACTCTTCAGAAGATAATTTTGCATTTGTGTAAAGAATTAGTACAATGCTTAAGGACTGTAGCTGGCATGCTACCAATTAACATTGCTTATGCAAGTACTGGATGCTTTACATTATCCAAGCTGCAGACTTGTATTTTGGAAAGGAAAGCCCAAAGGATTGCTTGGTCTGGATCTGCTCCAGCCATTGTAGTGCAGAGCTGAGTCATGCTGTTTCCTCCTCTCTTTGCATAATCTACAAGTGAGTGAGCAGAAGTTTCAAGATGTAGAAAGGAATGTATCTGAAAGACGAGATGATTGATGTGCTCTGTAATCTCATTTGGCCAGGCAGATATAAAATCAACATGACACTTGAGTTACGTGTGAACCAGTAAAGAGAAATCTTCAGTTAGTCTGTCTGTGATGAAATCTGTGATAAGACCAAGCCCTTATTAAGCAGTCCCTTACCTTAAACAATGAGTATATCTCAAGTATAACCAGGATTGATAGGTCAGGACTAGTTCAGTCTGTACCAGACAACTGTTTTGCATCATTTCTTCAATGGGCGTTTGATGTAGTTATACTGAACAGCATCTCAAATCTTCTGCACAAATACAGTCCTGAACTGTACCCACATTTCAGCTGTAGAGGTTGGAGGCCCCTGGAAATCAGCTGAAGTTCATGAAAGACAGTGATTTTGATACTTAGCTGTAAGTAATTAATCTGTGAATAGATGTTCCTGAGCAGCAAGCTCTCCCTCCTGGTATATGGAAAACATTAGCATCTAATTGATCTAATAAGAAAAGTTAGTTAAGCTCCCACTAATGTTGGGCACATCTGCCAAAGCCCTTCCAATCCAAGCATGTAAACAGGAGATGTTTTCTAAGCTGTTTTCACTTTCTGAAGAGAATGAGCAAAAACGAAGCCCAAATGAGTCTTATTTTTTTTTTCCTAATGTCTGTTTTGGGTTAGTGGAAAGATAAGTATCAGGCATTTTACTGCAGCTTCTGAGTCTTTTGTTTGTGATTGGAGTGGACAGAAAGTAGGACTAATTGCGTCCTTTATATGATAGAAAAAAATACTTGGACCAAGTTTACACTGTAAAGAAAATAATAGCTAAAAATGGTGTAAAGTAGAAAATTTTCCACTCAGTACAGAGACTTACAGCAAGTAACATTACGTCTGTTTCTGAGTTTCCGTGGAAATGGCACAGCATACACTTCTCTTATTATTTCACTTAAGTTCACAAGGGCTCTGGTTAGAGAAGACATCTGCCTGTACAGAATTACAGCAGAGCTGTGAGTTCTTTATGAGGCAGCACAAAAAAGTTTTTTTTTTTTTTATTTTTTATTTTTTACTATATAATAATTATTTGGTTTTGGTCTTCAGTTTTTTGTGTGGGCTTTTTTTTCCATAGGTAAACAGGCTGTATTGCACTTCCTCGTGTTTAACTTGTAACAAACTTCCTTCTCCCAGCTCCCCATGTCAGTGAAGTGAGTCTGTAAGGTCATGGGAAAAATACACCCTTAAATAGTAGGTGTGTCTGGCTGGGTCAGTGGGAAGGATACCTTCAGAGAATGAAATATGTAACAACCTTTTGATTAGAATTTGAAAACTTACACGTGGACGGCTAAGGAGTTTGTCCAGTTGATCCAGTTTGGTTTTTGCTGTGCTTAGGTTGTTTGGTGATGGCTTTATGGATTTGTATGCAGGGTGCTGAGTGTGTGAGAACTCTGTGCAAGCTGTCTAGTGGGAATCTGTACTGCGATTAAGAAAGCCTGCCTGAAAATGGAGGACCAGAACAAAATCCTGGCCTCTGAGTCTCCTGGGAAGACTGGCAGTGATTCCATACCAGTTTCTGACTCATTCATTTGCAGACCTGTGTCATCTTGCTAAATGTATCTGGAGATTTTCTTGTAATTGCATTTATTCTACGTATGCTTTTCTAATCAGAAAGTTTGCATTATTCCCTGATCCTTTTTCTTTCCTTCTTGTATTTTGGGCTAAGTATTTAATAGTTTTTATTCTGCTAGAGTAATTGTGGTAATTAGTTACATTATGTCTTCCTACGTTCCTTGTGGTATTGCACTTAGACATTCTGTTATGCTGCTAATTCTGAAGCTATGTGCTGATTAACAGTGCTGCCATGCAGTCCTTCTAGAAGAGCTGTGTGTTTCAGCAGTGATGACAGGTTCTCTTGATCTTACTTATGTCAGAAGCGCTGTAAAGGTCTTTATTTTTTTTTTCTGTGGATTTTTCTCTAATTGAGAATGACATTGGGGGATCAGAAAATCTTAGATGGAGATTGATTGCATATTCAGAATGTATTACAATGAAATCAATCTATATTTGAAAACCCTCCTTAGCATAAAAAAAAGGCAAGGAGTCTTAGTCAGATGGCTGCCTTGATGTTTATGTAAAGACCGTGCACAAATCTCACTTCTATTTACTTGTGTTCTTGAAATTGTTGTCTTTCTGGGAAGATGATAAAATAGTTGGCCACATGCTCTTATTTACATTATAATCAATACATTTTTCTAAAACATTTACTGCATGGCAGCTTATACTCCTAATTTTAGGTCACTGGAGCACTTTATGAAAAGGTTTACATTGAAATCAGCTTTTAGGGGTCTGCTCTATGCAATAATTTAAGAGGAAATACTTCTGGGGATTGAGATGTCTGTCTGCCTTCCAGGAAAGCTGCTTCCTGAAACAAAGGCTTGTATTGCAGTATGTTAGGTTTGGCTGTTTTGTCCTAAGGTAGATATTTTCCTCAATAAGGAAATCTACCTTTCAGCTTCCCTGGGGCTTCCATGAATCAGCTCTTTTCTCAGCTTCCTAGCATAATTAACTTTCTTGCAGTACAATAAGGGGGAAGGTCTGTGGTGGAAGGGAAAATGATCCTTTTGGTGCTGAAGGGATATGGCCCCAAATTGCTTCTGCAGAGAAATGAGCAGTGGTCCTTTTCAAAACGTGGAAGGATTCTCCTTTGCATGTCAGCAAAGACCTGTCAGACCACATGTCAGTGATGTCACAGCAGGGTTTGATTAGGAGCAAGAGGCTGCCCAGAGAACCCAAGGGCTTTGAATAAGAGTTGAGGGAATGGAAGAAGTGCTGATAAAGACATATTTTGTCCTTTATGGAATTCTAATCAAAATACCAAGCGTCAAGATTTATGCTTAAAATGTTCAAGATTATTTTAGCAGAATGACAACTTCAGTACTGATCCTAGAACATGAAATATGAAATATCCTAGCCATCCCTCCAAGCTGCTGAGATTTGATTCTACTCGAAAACCATCAGCACTGCTAAGTTAATATGTTTGACTTGTTTTCTCACTACCAAGTTATGTTTCAAAAGTCAAAAAAGCAACTAGGGCCGAAGACAGGGAAATCACTAGAATGGGATGAACCACCAGGAATCACTTTTTTGTTCTTACCTAGTTTCTGCCTTCAGAAATGCCTTTTATTATCCTTTTGTTCATGGCTGTTAAAAGTGCCTTACATTCGTTAAAGACAGGTGTGGTCTTGGAGCAAAGGAAGCTTCACTGGCCCATCCTGAATTTGTTAGTGGTCAGTGTCCTGTGCTGGCTGTATCCTGGTGACACAGATATGCTGACTGGAGCAGTTCTGTAATGAGACCACTTCTGTCCACACAGAAGGATGTGTCCATGTGTTTGTTGGTTTCCAGTACAAAATGTAAGATTTCATTATTTTGAGTGGACTTTGTTCACTGATGCTAGTGAAGTGAGCTACCAACTCAGAAGAACACAGTCATTAGATTAAAATTATTTTCAAGTTATACCCAGAGTTGGCTTTTAAACATGACAAACTATGTCAGCCTATTTATTTTACCAGTTGTGCAGTGGAACAATACATTGTGCTTTGCCAATAGATGCTCTGAGGGACTAATGGAGAATGACAAGCATTTCCCCTTTGCCTGTGGAAGGTTTGCTGCTTTGATAATCCATACTGCAATGCCCAGCACTGTCTCTGCTAGTCACTCCTTTTAACCTGCTGCTGTAAAACGCCTTGCTGATCATTATAGGCAGACTGGAGTCTTTTAGGGGAGAAGGTAAAATGGTTAACTCTTCTTTAAAGAGTAGCAGTTAGACCAATTAGTGTCTAAGTTATTCAAAGAGCAGAAGCAAACAGGAAAAAATGAAGCATGAATTCACCTTTTGAATCTCTATTTGGACTCAGCTTACTTAAGGAAAATGTGTTTTTTTGTTTTTTTTTTTACTGAGAACACTTAAAAACTTGCTCACAATAATGGATTGAGGGTTATTGCCTTGTTCACACGAGCTGTGGTTTCTTTCTGTGTTCTCATAACGTTACTTTAATTGTAGCTACAATACAAAATGCTGAGTGCCTCACTTACAACAGGGCTGTGAGAGCTGAGGCTATCTGTGACAGTTTCAGTGTGTCCAGGGGTCTCACAGTGCTAAAAACTTGTTGTTTTACCCCTGTTCCCTTAATCTAACTTTGCTAGTTCTGGCAGCCACCAGAGCAATGACTGAATAACCAATATCTGAGTCTTGGGAACTTTATTAGGCTTATAAAGCACAGAATGTTTCCAATTACAAGGCACAGCGTTGAAGGCACTTTAAATGCCGTGATATTCTGTCGTGCTGAATACCAGCAATATAATCCTCATTTCTTCAGCTCAGTTTCAAAATCCCATTGAAGTCAGAAGGCATCTCCTACGCTGGCAGCCAGTAAGAGAGCTTGAGAAGTAGTGTGTGTAGTGCCTGAGGGATGGGTGGGAAGCATCCTCTTCTGTGATAGACTCAAGGGTTGAGTTGCTGAGCTGCAGAAAAAGGATGTCCTCAATACTGGGGCCTCTGGGATGTTGGTGTGAGGGAAGTTCTATGCTATTTCCCCCTGCCCTAAAAATTTCAGGGCGTTTGGTTGAACCTTTCTGGCTCTCTTTATGTTAAAGATGGTGTGAAAACAGAAAAAAAGATTTGCAAAAAAGCATTAGTTACATCTTGATCAAAATGTCATTTTTCATAGGAATAGCAATGTTTGGACTGGAGGTGCTGTAGAAGCTCAGTGGGTTTTTGTGAGAATACTTCTGTTTGTGCAGACTTACAAATTCTTTGCTTTAATACAACGTGTGCTTGGGTCTCCATCAAGTCAATTTTTCTGCATAGATGGTGGAACTGGAGCTGTAGAAACTTGGATTTGTTTCCTTCTTTCCTCAGAACCACCTTTTGGTCCCATCAGTATGAGTAGGAATTGGCCATTCACTTCAGTAAGACCAGAAATTGGCATTGAAACAGTTGACAACAGAAGACAAAGTTGTCTTCAAAAAAAAAAAAAAGTTAGGATAGGGAAAGTTGGAAAAGCAACTGTACAATAGGCGTTGTGTAAAATATGTTTCCTCTTAATGACTTTCCAGTTCAGATTGGCTCTGTTTACATACAAATCAAAAGCTGGTTTGTCTAACTGCCAACACAGCAGAACTCAGTCTGGGATCTGAATATCCAGCTGTGTCTTTTGCCTCTGACATCCTCCCAGTAATAAAAGTTGCGTGGATAGGATTTGGATCGAATTGCAGATGATGTGTGATCCAGAATTGAATTCAGGCTGCTCTTCCTCTGTAAGACAATAGAAGCTAAAACTTGTTTTTGTCAATAAAAAATAAGCATGTACAACTCAAAACCCCCTGGGGATCTGTGATGATGAATAAGATGCTCTTTTTCCATCACGACATTTCTGACCCTGACCCATGTTAGTAATGACTCCATGAGAACTCCGAGTTTTTTCTTCCTCATTTGGAGCAGAAACTGTTATGGTATCTACCTGTGAAAATGCAGCATCAGAAAACAGACGTAGTTGTGACAACTTCTGCAGACCAATTTATTCTGGTTTCTTTGTTTGTTTTACTCTCAAACTGCCTGAAGGGTACAGCATTAGTTCATTGCACCACGCTAAGTGCTCTGTAAGCCTGTCCTCTCTAACAGCTTCCCTGCAGTTAGACCAAGTGAGAGAGCGACTTCATAGGTGAAACGGTACTGCTAGGATGCTTATTAGTTCTCACTTTCCAGTCTTTTTTTCCAGTGGTCTGCTACTAAATGAAGGTGTATCTTCTTCCTTTACAAAACAGAGCCTTCCGAACTTCTCCTTACAGAGACTGATAGTTTGTCAGGAGACAGCTGCTGTACCTTGCAGGTGCCAATGGACCATGTGATGATGGAGTGGTTTCAGGTCCTGGAGGTTCATATACTGTTTGGGTGCAGGCAAAAGTATCTCAGTTCCTGGAGGAGCAATGTATAAAGAAACTATTTCCAGCATGGCCTTCTTGCTTGTAATGATGATGAAAGTGCTGGCTGCAGCACAGAGCTCTGTTAGCAGTTTCACTTGCAGGTTGTGCTTTTGCCACCTCATTGTAAAAGACTGCTTGTAAAGCTGTTTAGCAGTTAAGCAAAGCGTTCTTTTTTATCTCTGTTCTTTCCAAAAATAAAGCCCTATTTGACAGATGATTGAAAGCTTCAGTTGACTGAAGTTGCACTGTGGATTGGTGAAGGTGGTCTCAGCAGTCTGAGGCTCTGCAAACACTTCTGGCTGACTGCAGTGAGATGCTGCTTTGTAGGAGTATGATCCACTGCTGCCTTTTTGCATCCTACAGGAGAATTCCCATCTGTATTTTCTTGGCTGAGTTTGTTCTGACATGCCCTGTTATTTTTTGCATTCTGTGTCCATTCTGAAGTTCCCCCAGGCATCCCTTTAAATGAAACATTGCATCACCGAGGAAGTGAAGCCATTAAAAGTGAATGCTTTTGCCAAACACTTGGAGCGAATATAATCAACTCTCATCTACCAGAAAATGACTTGCATGTTGACATTGCAGAATTTGAGAACAATAGACTTTTTTTTTGAGTGGTTTGATGGAGCAGTTCTTCAGAAAGCTCAGCTGTGTGTTACTCTTGCCACATCATGATTGAAGGTTTTATACTTGCATAGAGAATACATAGAAAAGGGTTACCAAGCAATGGTTAAAGCATGGAGTTTCACACTTCAAAATCTCTTTGGAGGA